>NC_091471.1:164589369-165189369 GCF_036971445.1 Narcine bancroftii
CATGGATGCTGTCTGACGTGATTAATCCTTCCAGTTTCTCATTAAAATTTTAATTGATTTTGTTTTGAAAAGTGTTTTCCTCTTTTATTTCGCAGCATACAAATTTTATAATGAGAATTTAAAAGTAGATTATTTTGCATAAATTAAATCCCAATTTTACATGGCATGGGTGTGGCAGAATCAATCAGTTTGACTTGTATTCCTGCCCGCAAGAGGGTCCAGTGAGGTATTCCATTCAAAGTGCATCCTGTAGCATTTGCTGAGGCATTGGTTGCACTGGCTATTATGATGGATGTAGATGGAGTAAATGCATGCAAGCTTTTTCCATCGAGTTAGGTGAGATTAAAAACTAAAGGACATAGGTTAAGATTGAAAAAGGAAGAGTTACAGGGAACATTAGGGAGGGGACTTCTTCCCAATGGTAGCAATGTGGAATCAGCTGCCAGCTTAATTGATAAATGCAAGCTCAATTTTGACTTCGGAAAATTTTGGAGAGAAATATGACAGGAGAGGTATGGAGGGATATGGTCAATGAGACGAGGCAGGAAAATAATTTGGCACAGACTCAAAGGGCCCGTTTCTGTGCTGTAGTTTCTAGGGTTCTATTCATCTTCAAAAATGTCTACTATTCAAACTGAGACATGCAGCACCGAAACAGGCTCTTCAGGCCATTGTATTTATGCTAACTCTTTTACCCCCATCTGCACAAATCCTATTTCCCACATTTGGATTGTATTCTTCTATCCATTGTCTCTTTAAGTGTCCATCTACATGGTCTTGAAAGTAATTTTTGCATCCAATTCTAGCCTTTCAACACCAGAACATTTTCATTAATGTTGGTCTACCTCGTGAAAACATGATCAGAATCATGAAAGGCGAATAATTACTCTGGATAGTCCTGTAGTGAGTAAAGAAAGTAAATTCCAAAATTGCCTAATGTTTCTCTTATAGTTCAGTGACAGTCAAGAGCCAATAAGTATTTTTTTTTTAAAATGTTTAGGGAACGAACTACATCAAAAAAGTTCTCCTTGCTGACTGCAACTTCTATTTTCAAGTTTAGTTAAAACTAAAAAAAAAAAATAGGCTCGAGTCCCTGGAAGACCACATCAGGGTAGGTCCTCTCCTGGATCCAGCACATGAAGGTGGCACACCAACACCTCAACTTTTAAAGAGGTCTAAATGGATTCTGCATGTCATTATAATATTCTATCAAACTTCAACACATGCACTGTGGAAAGTATTTGAGTAGTTGCATCACAGCCTGGTTTGGAAATTGAAAAGCTCAGGAACATAGAAGGCTACAAACCTCTATCAGGTATCCCCTCAGCCTCTGAAGTTCCAGAAAAAAATTTTGGTCTAAGCTCTCTCAGTAACTCTCTTTTACTTTTCTAAAGCATCCTCGTACTTTCTGTAATGGGGTGATCAGAATTGCACACGATATTCCAAATGCAACCGAATCAAAATTTATACAGCTGCAAACCTCTCCAAGTCCAATGGCAAGCATCAACTTCCCATCCACGAAAGACATACAAGTGAAGCACTGCCTCAAAGGCAGCCAATATCATGAAGGAGTCCCACACCATGGCCACACTTTTTTTTTCCTCATTTACACCTGAAGGCAGTAGGAACAAACCCTAAAGTCTGGAACTTTCAGGTTCAAGAACAGTCTTATTTCAAAAATCTATCAGACACTTGAACTTTCCCATACTACCCCAAACTATAACACTACTCCCAAACCAAAAGATTGAACACCCTATTCTCACATCACATTTACTTTGCACAGAATGCAACCCTGAATATGTGTCTACTTTTGCCACTTTCAAGCAGGGAAAACACTTGTTTGTAAAGGCAGAGGTTCTTCGCCCTTACGCCGAAAGACTTATCTCTCTAATAGTGCCATGATCGGCTCTGAGGCGTCGATTCCAACCCTTCTCAGGGAAGGATAATCAGTAGAGCACTACGTTTCATCTCATGACCCGAATGTATAGCCGCTGCAAGTGGCTGATTAAGGGTGGGCTGATGACACTGTCAGCCCAAGACCCATGTCCCCACTCACTCCTCTCCCTCCAGGAACCCTTCAAGGCATGGAGCCAGGCAGTCAGTCTCTGTGGCTCAAAATGTGGCAGAGCAATGGCCATCTTCTCTACCCATAATCCTCTTGAGCTGGAACTGTTCTGGAAATAGAGCTGTTCCAGTTGCATTGGGGATTATCGGTAGGGAAGGCGGCCATTGCTCCGCTGCGCATTTACGACAGGTGACACAATGGCACTAGTCGCCCCGCCTCCATCAGCTCCAGAGGGTGCTACAAGGTGCCTCTCGACATGAATACGATGCAGGAGCAGCCTCCTAGGGTGGCTGTCTGAAAGGTAAGTTTTAAGTTTTCGATCTGCTCTTGTAGCCGGTGTCCAGGTGGAGGCCTAGCATGAAGTGGCCTTTTATCATTTCTCTTTTCTCTCATGTTGTAATTTGTGTGAGTTGTTGTTCTTCGGCAGGCCAAATGCAAGGGCAAGACATACAGTTAATGCAAGGACCCAGGAGCTGTGTTAGAACCAGACACAGCAGCAGTTTTTAAAGAGGGTTTTTGATAGACTCATGAATATGCAGAGAATAGAGAAATATGTAACATGTGCAAACAGCAGAGATTTAGTTTAAATTGGGCATCATGTTCAGCACAGACATATGGCATTAAAGGACTGTTCCTGGACTATACAGTTGTTCTGTTCTCTACAATTTATTATATACTTACTGTTTATGAATGTATATTACATTCATGTGTAGATACGGCAAGTAGGTTTCAGTGCATTTATACATTGTACTTATGAGTAGAACTATAAACATTCATCAGTAAATCTGCTTGGCAGTCAAAGTTCAACAAAAGACAGAAATTGTATCCAATTTAACAGCATCTCATTAATTTTGCTTGTCTCATTCTAAAGGAGTGCTGGGAGATGAAACTGAAGGCATGTGTCAGCGCACTCTCTCGTGGTGAATCATCCCCACGTAACACCACATGGCAGGGCAGACATGAGAAGATGGTGCCATTTGTGGTTTCCCCCTCCATCGTGTTTCCAGCCCAGCGCGCGCCTGGGGCAGCAGTTATGATGTCATCGCACATGCGATGACCGAGCTCATGCTGCCCTTAAAGGGGCATGCGCTAGATTTGAATTAAAACAGTCGTAATGGTAGTCCACGCTACATTGGTGACCTCAAAACCCACAGACGTCTTTCTGAGCTTTAAACATGGATCCTGCTGAGGTCAACGCTGTGGCCATCAAACTTTCCCCTCTTCTAGGCCCATCCGCCTCCGGAACATCTCTGCAGATGCCATAATATTTAATCACATTGTGAGCATTCTGGAGGAGGAAACAGCAGCCAAGGTGGACGATCTCATCCACCAACCACCAGCCAGCTGAGGGTAAATATCCTGCCCTCAAGAACCTTCTCCTAGGCACCCCGTCTCTCCCCTCAACATTGTGCCTCCAGACTCCTACACCTGGATGGGCTGGGAGACCGCACACCATCGGCCCTCATGGATGAGATGCTGGCATTGGTGGAAGATCACAAGCCCTGCTTCTTGTACCACCAGATCTTCCTGGAGCAAATGCCTGAGGACATTCATCTCCTTCTGGCGGATGAGGACTCCACGGACCCTCGCCGAGTCGCAGCCCGAGCGGACACCCTCTGGCACACCAAGAGGGAGAATGAAGCTGCCCTCAGTCAGGTCACTCATCCAGGAACCAGCCAGCCCCAGCCACCCCCCCACCCCACCCCACCCCCCAAGCACAAGTCAGAGGAGCACCATCCTACCTGGTGCTTTTACCATCAGCGCTGCGAGGCACAAACTCTCAAGTGCAGGCAACTATGTACCTACCAGGGAAACGATCCAGCCAGCCACCATTGATGGCTGCGACAACTGGCCACGCGAACAGCCTCCTTCACGTAACCGATAAATCCAATGGCCAGTGTTTCCCGGTGAACACAGGAGCAGAGCGTCTTGCCTCCCCCCCCCACCCCCCCAAACGCCCTCAAGACACATTAAAACAGCCATTAAAATCTTCGGCACACGCAGGGCACTGATCTAGATCAGAAAAAAAAATTCTGCTGCAAGTTTGTGTTAGCCTCAGTGGGTACTATGTTGTTGGGGGCAGACTTCCTGAGGGCACATGGCCTGCTAGTCAACATGAAAGGCAAGAGGCTGGTCAACGCTCACACATCACTGCCATTGCCACTCCCAGGGATGAGTATTCAAGCATACTGGATGAGTTTCCTGCCATCCTGCAGCCCAAGTTCAGCGACATCTTCACCGAGCACTGGGTATACCACCACACCTTCACCCAAGGCCCCCCGGTTCACGCCAAGGCCCGACGACTTTCACCTGAGAAGCTGCAGCTGGCCAAGGAGGAGTTCTTTCGCCTGCAGGAGTTGGGTATCATCCGCCGCCCGGACAGCGCCTGGACATCCCCCCTCCACATGGTCCCCAAATCCTCTGGGGGCTGGAGACCATGCCAGACAGGTACCCGATTCCCCACATCCAAGACTTTACGACTGATCACCACAGTGCCCAAGTCTTCTCCAAAGTCAACCTGGTGCAGATTCCAGTCCACCCCGAGGACATTGGTCATATGGTGATCATCACCCCCTTAGGCCTTTTTGAATTCCTGCACATGCCCTTTGGGCTCAAGAACACGGCCCATATTTTTCAGCGCCTCATGGACACAGTGAATAGGGACTTGGAATTTGTATTTATTTACCTTGACGATATCCTTATCACTAGCCGTGACCACGAGGAACACAAGGCCCACCTCTGCACCCCGTTTGCCCGCCTGGCAGAATTCAGCCTCACTGTCAACATGGCCAAGTTCAGCAAACAGGTGCTGCAGTTCCTGGGACACAGACACACCATCTCAGCAGCAGGGGCTGCCCCGGCACCAGAAAAGGTCGCGGCCGTCCAGCAGTTCCCCAAACCCACCACCCTCAAGAGCCTGCAGGAATTCATAGGGATGGGGATGGTAAACTTTTTTTTAATCATCGGTTAATCCCAGGCGCCACCCGCATCATGCGGCCATTGTTCACTTTGATCGCCACAAAGGACAAGGTCCTGGCCTGGTCGGAAGAGGCAGAGAGCGCTTTAACAGCAACGAAAGATGCCCTAGCCAATGCCACCCTATTGGTTCACCCACACCTGGAGGCACACACTGCACTTTCAGGCTCGCCAGCAATGCTACCTCTCCTACATGTTGGAGTTCATGACTGACATCCGGCACAGAGCAGGCAGAGACAATATCATGGCAGACGCGCTCTCCTGGTTGGCAATCAACACCCTTGCCCCCAGACTCAACTACACCCAGCTGGCACAAGTGCAGAAGGACACAGAGACTCAGACCCTCCAGATCGCCATCTCTGGCCTGGTCTTCCAGGACATTCAATTGCCCAACAGCCCGGACACCCTGCTCTGCGATGTCTCCACCGACTCACTGCGCCTGGTAGTCCCATCACAGTGGAGGTAGAGAGCCTTCAGCTGGTCCACGACCTAGCCCATCCCTCGGTGAAGACATTGGTGCATATGGGGGCAGAGCGATTCATATGGCATGGGCTCAAAAAGGTTGCTGAGATGGCAAGGAGCTGCACCAAGTGCCAGGCCTCCAAGGTCCATCAGCATACACAGGCCCCGATCCAGCGTTTCGGCCATGCAGTACGAAGGTTCCAGCACATCAATGATGATATCGTAGGCCCCCTGCCAATGTCCAGGGAGGCATGCTACCAGCTCACAGTCATTGACCGCACCAAGAGGAGGCTGGAAGCCATTCCCAGCAGAGAGACCTCTTCAGAGGTGTGTGCCAGGACTTTAGTCAGCCACTGGATAGCCAGATTCAGAGTCCTGGCTCATATCACAAGCAACAGACACGTCCAGTTCACCTCTGCTCTCTACTCTCAAATGGCAAGCCTTCTGTGGGTTAAACTCCACCACACCACAGCCTACCACCCACAGGCAAACGGTCTGGTGGAGATATTCCATCGCCACCTGAAATCAGCCCTCATGGCTTGCCTCACAGGTCCTGGTTGGGTGGACAAACTGCCCTGGGTCCTCCTCTGCATCAGAACAACACCCAAGGACCTACAGGCATCTTCTGCAGAGCTGGTGTAAGGTGCACTTTTCTCATTGCTTGGGGAGCTTTTTGGCCCAGATCCCAGCACCACGTGCAAGCACACGAACCTATTGGCGGACCTGCATAGCAAACTCTCCTTACTAGCCCACCCCCGCCAACCACGCATCACTGCACTCGTTTGACCCATCTTCCCAAGGAGCTGGACACGGCAGAGTTTTGTGTTTGTTTGGTGTGGACCGCTCACAGCACCGTTGCAGTGCCCATATGATGTCTGGCAAGACTTTTACTTTGGACATGGAGGGGGGAAAACAAACTTTTCACCGTAGTTGCCTTAAGGAAGTACTCTTGGACTTATCACAGCCGATGCAAATGGCCATGCCCAAACGCTGGGGCCACCTGCCCAAGCGGCGCGATGCATAGCCGGTTCTGGGGGGGTTGTGTGGTGGCGCACTCTCTTGTGGCGAACCAGTCCCACTTGTAATGCCACGTGGCAGGGCAGCCATGAGAAAATGGCGCCGTCGGGGGTTTTCCCCTCCATCGCGTTTCCAGCCCAGGACATGCCTGAGGCAGCAGTTATGATGTCATTGTGCACGTGATGATTGAGTTCACGCTGCCCTTAACTAGATTGGAGTTAAAACAGTCGCTAACGACATCCAAGGTGGTGGCTGTGTTTCTTAGCGGTAGCCTATGCTACAAGCAAACATATTTTTGGATTTGCACATGCACATAGACTTGGTAGCTTTTTTTTAAAGTTAGCATCAAGATCTATGTAATCTCAGTTTGCAAATCTATCTTTGTATCTGGACAGGTGAAGACACCATCTGGGACCAAATGAGCTTTTGCACACCCCCAGGAGAAACCAGTTACTGCAGTGGAAATGGTTTTCTTTTGCTCAGTTGCACATGTTCCTGCCTGACAGAAGGAGTTCATTGCAGGGAGAGAGAAGCACTGGATCATTTTGTGTCACATCTATAATGGACTCTCGCCATTAATATCTGGGTTGTCCCAAAGATGCTTCAAGCTTTTGGGCATTTTGAACATGCCACTTAAGAGGCTCAAATCAAACAAATGCTCGGACATTAGTGAAAAGTAAACAGCTGGTGGTTGAGCAATTTCTGGCACAGGGTTGTGGGGTGGAAGGAGGAATTGTCAACATTCTGGTCAAGACCCAAGACCAGAACTGGGAGTGGAGAGGGAAGAAAACAAGAGAGATAGTAGCTGTCTCCACCAACATCCTCCTGGCTCCATCGACAGTTTATTTACTCTGTCTGCTTCTACCCATCACTCATCTTCTACCCATAACTCACTTTCTCCTGTCTCCCAGTTCCACTCCTTCCCCCTCACCTTCCTTCATTCATCCTTCAGCCATCATCACCTCTCAGTCCACCAATTGCCCTACTCTCTCTCTCTCTCTCTCTCATCCTCCTTCTCCACTCAGTCCTGATTCAGGGTCACAAACAGAAACATTGTCAATTCCTTTCCCTCCACAGATGTTGCTCAATCCATTGGGTTTCTCCATTTAGGTCCAGATTCCACCATCTGCAGTCCCTCATCTGACATTGCCTTTACTTTGCTTGATAAACCTTCCAAATCATGGAAAACATTCCACAAAGACTTAAGAAACATTTTCTTTGCAGAAATTTTATTTCAGCTTAACTGATTTAATCGTCCTTATTGAATTACCACAATTATTAAACATCTATGTTAACGGTTGGATACTTAAGTCGTCACAAATTGATTCATTTGTCTCAGTCTGCAGGCTAAAGGAGGAGTAGCAAGTTTTCAGTCAATCAATGGAAGCACAAATGACTTGTAGGATTTGGTAAAATGCATTATTAATTATATGGATTAAGTATGGTTTGTTGATAAAATATGACATGTCCACAGCCACCAATTCTTATCTGGTCTCCTCACTGCTGATATGATCTGAACACTTTATGAAGCTGAAGGTTGCAACATATTTCTTATCATGCAGACAAAATTCACAAAAAAATTCTTTTGTTTGCCATGTAAAGGAACACAAAGAGATGCCTTTAGTCCAGGCCCCTTTCATGTTGAGCACATAATGAAGAGCTATTATCCAATTTAATAATTGTCCTAATCCACATTTGATTTAGTCAAATTTAAATCCTATTCCTGAGTATTTTTTTTATTTTAACTAACAAAGTCTGATTTAAACATAACTTCCTGTAAGTATATATTAAATTTTTACAAGGTGGCAAAAAAAAAATCTAGTCTACAAAATTTGATTCAGACTTTCTTGGAAAAATATAAACGTGATTCTTCAGTACAATGGGACAGAATGATTTTTATTTATCTCGAGTTCAGAGTCAAATTATTTATTTTGCCTCGTTTTTGGTGAGGTAAGAAATGTTACTGAAATGGAAGGACCCTACCCCCCCCCACCCTACCCCCCCCACCCTACCCCCCCCACCCTACCCCCCCCCACCCTACCCCCCCCACCCTACCCCCCCCCACCCTACCCCCCCCCACCCTACCCCCCCTCCACCCTACCCCCCCCCCACCCTACCCCCCCCCACCCTACCCCCCCCACCCTACCCCCCCCCCAAAAGATTTTCAGCATTGAAATTGGCCATTTAGCACAATATGTGGAACCAGTAATTTGTGTTATCTGCATCTGAGAAGTTGCAAGGACCCAATTACATCATCATTCAAGCAACAACCCTTTAGACCAGCCATTCTCAACCATTTTTCAGCTATGGCACCGAAAGGACACTACTCAAAGCTTATGGGTCCGTTTCCCTGTGCAACAGTCAGATTTTAGTATCTTCTGTACTTCTTGCCTACCAGCTACATAAAAAACAAAAAAAATTATTTATGTTACTTGAGGTGAAAGAAAACAAGACTTAAGTGTCGTGTGGCCCCCCAGAGGGGGCTTTTAGGGCCCCATTGAGAAAGGCTGCTTTAGAACCTTAAAGCAAAGTCAGTCATAAAATTGTGGAGTAAGCGGAATATTTGCTTTAGCCAAATAGAGCCATTGAACATGGCAGCAGGAAACAATCCCTTCAGCCTTTCTAGTCTGGGTCAATCTATTATTCTGCCTAATCCTAGACTCTATCCTACCTTCTCATTCATTTATCTGCACCAATTTTTCTTAAATGTTCCTTTCCATTTTAAAAAGTTGTTGCCAAGGTTTTGCAATTAACAAACTTCAGAATTCTGGATCTAGTTAATCTGTACACATATATTGCAGCCCTCTCAGGTTTAATTAATTAGAATATCAGAATCAGTATTTATTGTCATGAATAAGTCATGAAATTCAGTGTTTCGTGGCAGCGTCATAGTCCAAACATTTATATTAAAAAGTATCTTACATCATTACGATAAATAAAAAAAAAAGTAGAGCATGAAAAGTAAGGCAGTGTTTTTGGTTCATTGATTATTCAGGAATCTGATGGCAGCGGGGAAGAAGTTGTCCTTGTGATGTTGAGTACAAGTCTTTAGGCTCCTATACCTTTTGCCACGCCCCCCTCCTCCCCCCCCCCACAACCGATGATAGCAGAATGAAGAGGGCATAGCCTGGGTGGTCAGGGTCTATGAGGATAGAGGCCACTACACACCTGCCTCATGTAGATGTCCTCAATGGAGTGAAGTCTGGTGCCTGTGATGTCACAGGTCAAGTCAACATCAACATGGAGGCTGCAGGACAGATCCTTGGAAATGTTAACACCCAGGAACTTGAAGCTCTTGACCCTCTCTACTACTGAGCCCTCGATGAGGACTGGGTCATGTTCCCTTAACTTCCTCCTGAAGTCCACAATCATCTCCTTGGTTTTGCTAAAATTGAACGCAAGGTTGTCGTCATAACTCCATTTAGTCTAAGAGCTTGGCTACATAGAGATTGCTGAAGATAAACTAAAAGAAAATATAGAAGTTATACATGACATTTGTTCTGTGGAATGGGAGGAGAAGACTTGTTAATTCATCCTTTCAATCAGAAGGTCATTTAAAGATGAAGATTTTATCCTGTTAACCAATGTGCTGATTATCAGAAATGTGACTGTTTCCTGGAACCGAACCTTTCTGGAGTTGTCAGCAGTACATTTTGTTTGATTCCCACCACTCACTAAAGTTGACATCGGTGGAACAGAGTGCTGGAATAACTGGTGACTGACAAACTTGCATCAATTTACGACCAACAACTAGGTAGAAATCTATACCGGCAGGCACAGATAGAAGTAACTGCAAGGATTGAGGGAAGTAGAGATGTAAACATACTGGGCATTGTATGTTTAATTTCTACTAGTTCCTCAGGAGCTACATTTTAACTTTGTAAATAATTAAATCCTATTTAACACTTCAGGAATGCTTTTTGGGTAAATAATTTACTTGACTGTATTCATGAATGGACAGATTAAAAAAAAACAGATGGATAAGCAGATGGGGAGTATTTCAATACAAGTCTAGCTGAGCAAACTGATGAAAAATAATAAAAATTGGATTTCACATGGGGTCATTAAGGTTTGAGGGAGCAGTTTTACTGGCGAGGATTGTTATCTGCTAACTTTTAGGTTCTGTCCCAAAGCACCATAATTTTATGGATTTATTCTATCTAGCACAGTGCTGGTCAAACTTTTATAGTTTGACAAACCCATTTTCAGTTAAGACAGCAAACATTATCCTAACATGTGCACTGAACTCGGCCATGACTGAAGAAACCATTTGTTGTCAATCCCATTTTGGTGCTGGCCCCACAGAGACAGCAGATGGTCTCTTCGTCGCAGCTGTGGAATATGAATGTGAGCTCCCGCAAACAGCAAGAGGCATTGCAAGGACAGTGTGCAATGAAAGTGAATGCACCTACCTGTTGGAACAAGTGCTGCCCTACATACATATAAACATACATACACACACATACAAAGATTTGCATTCACACTGTGATTTTCACAAGCTCACAGCACTTTGCATCCAATGAATAGTTTCCCTAAAATATAATTTTATGAAAACATGGGTAGCTACTTTGCAAACCTTCCATGATAAAGCACAAAGTAAACAACTGAGTCTTGACTGAGTAAAAATATTGACTACAATATGGAGAAGTCCCCAGTTTCTCTTTGAATATTGCCATGGGCACTTTCCATTGAATTGAAAGATATCACTTGCCTCTTTGTTGCAGGCTGTCAAATAAATATATTTGGGTTTATCCCGTTTCCTAGCTCTCAGTCCCAAGCCTAGCATATTCTATCACTTAAAATGCTTGTCCAAATATTGTTCAATGTGACAAGGGTTTCTACATCTCAAAAAAAAAAATAGGTCCAAGCCTTTACCACCTGTTGATTGATATTTCTCTCTAATCCTGTTATCAATTAACTAAACATATTCCCTAGTTATTATTGACCAGTCTGAAAAGGGAAATATATTCTGTTCATCCCATCCAGTCTGATTATTTTATACATCTCAATTATATTTCATCTTATTCTCCTTTATACAAAGAAAACCTCAGTCAAGGCAGATTCTCCTCAGCCATGCTGACTACCTTTTGAGTCACATGAAAGGGCTGGTACACAAAAATCACAATCAAATTATTGGACAACCAATAATTTCAACAATGGACTTGTCATCCTGAATCGGTCTCAAAGGGATATAAACCCACAGCCTGCAACACCAAAATGGAAATGTTATCCACAGCAGATGCCATGAGATAAGGGTAGGTAAATAATCAGAGAACCATTCATTTATATCGGGGTGGCCAAACCATGGCTCTTAAGCAGCACATTGACATGCAATGTGTGGCTTGCAGAAACAAGTTGGCTAGAAGAAATAGCAGCACTCCCAAAGCTGACCCAGGACATTCCAAATCACTGCACACAGAGCAGGGGGTCCCAGGATGGCAATAGCCCTGGTTGTGTGACAAGAGGGAAGAGGGAGTGGGCACGGGAGGAACTGGACCTGCACAGTAGTGGAGTGAGCAGCACATGGCGAAGTTGAGTTCTGCTCGCTTGGGACAGGCCACAGTGCAGTAGAGTGCCGGCAACCTGGGGTATGCAGTAAGAGGGTTGATCAAAGCTAAGGTTCTTCAGCAGATAGAAGCCTCAGAAGTCAGGAAGCAAGGGGTGGGCCAGGAGACCTCTAATGAAACACTGCCTCACCCAGAGGCAGGTGTCTTTTCAGGCAGTCTGGCAAAGGGGAAGCAAGATGATGGAGACAGGAAGGATAGGTTAGAAGGGGTCACCAATGAGGTTGCTATCCAGGTGCAAAGCCAGGTCAGAGCTGACAGGAGCAGTGAAGGTCCTGTCAGTAAATTCCATCAGATGAAGAGACACCAGGCAACGCTGATGTTGGATTGCTCCATACCCCAGCCTCTATCCCACCTCATCTTGCCAGAGATTGGGAAGACTGAAATGGAGAGAGGGATTTGGGGGGGGTGGGTGGGAGAGCAATGCTATAGGCCCCCTGGCCTCGCCATGCCACCAGAGCCAGCTTTGCATTGGGTCACTTCCCAAATAGTGTGCTCAGCTATGAAAGCTGCAATGGTGCAAGTATCTTCAGAGACCAGCAACAGCACCATCTCTGAAGAGAACCCATCAGATAAATGAGTCGTTCATCTGGCCCGATGAGCCTGCTTCCACATTTAGTGAGATCACAGCTTATCAGTCTGTGGATCCAGGTCCATGGCCCTCAATTCCATCATGATGTAAAAATCTATCCGACTGAATCTTAAAATATACTTAATGATGCTGGCTCTACTGTTTCCTTGGGCAGAAATTTCCACAGAAAATCAATCTGGATTTTGAAAATATTTGAAGTGTACATGTGTACTTTTTAATTATTGAAACTAAAAAATTAGCAGTTTTTAAATTATATACATGAATAGATATTATGTACATGTATTTCTTAATATTTATAAAATCTTTGTAACAAATGTGTATAATATCTTTTCGTGTCTAGTTGCTCTCAAACATCTCAAGTTTATCATGTGGCTTTTGCATTAACCAAGTTTGGCCATCCCCAATTTAAATCAGGACATTTCACTCTGTACCTTCCCACGAGATTCAACTGCATCCTCTTGGAAGGTAAAAGCACATATGAGAACTGAGAAAACAGAGTAGAGGAGGAAAATCTTGTGATATAGTGTGAGAGTAACAATGTGGGTCTCACCGTAGACAAGTCCAAGGAAATGATCGTGGACTTCAGGAGGACCAGGAATGACTACCCTCCACTACACATCAACAACTCTGTAGTTAAGAGAGTGGAGAGCACAGAGTTCCTTGGAGCTCACTTAATCAGTTACCTATCATGGACGCACGTCAGGAAGGTGCAACAGTGAATACACTTCGAGAAGTTCATGGTGAAAAAGAGCAATTTGCATTAACCTGGTGACTGGTGGGATTGAATGAAAATTTTAAAATACAAACTCTCTCCTCTGGTCACTCTGGTATTATTCATATAGAACAGTCCCAACCCTTTCCAGGCTTGAGAACAGCTGTCCCTCTCAGATTGCTATTCAGCAGCATTAAAATAAATTCTCTCATATCAAGTGGATGGTCAGTGCCCAGAAATCTGGCTTCTGCAGATGGAATCTTAACCAAGTAAGCAATTCTTTTAACAATGTGCTCTCTCCATCCTGTTGCTTTGCTTTTCCAACTCCATTGGCAACAAGGATCAGAGGACGACAATGAAGTCTGGCCCCAGTCTGGCACAGCATCTGTACCTGCTGGATGCTGCTTCCTCCTTGGGGATTCTTTCCTTCATGGTTATCAAAGTTAAATGCTTTAAAAGTTTTTTTTTCTGCAATAGACATTTCCAAGCATCTGTTACTACTGATTTGCACTAGAAAAGTAAAACAAGGCCAAAGTGGAACAGACATTCCACAATAGAAGATAAGCAGTATTAACAATAGGTTGTGGAGCTTCTTGATGCCTTTTCCACCAGGCCCTCTTTTCCATACCAATCCTAAATCCAAAGTTTCCTTTAATATTCCAAAAATATGTTGATCTCTGTCTTACCATGTTCTCAATAAACAGACTTGCACAGTTCTTTGTGATAGAAAATTCCTCTCTCCTCCAAATGAAGGGATTCTTTATTGAAACCCCACTCACCAACCTTCTCATTTTGAGCCATGAACTTGGATCCTGGGCATCCCAGCCAAGACAAACTTTCCTACATCCCCCTTGTCAAGGCATAACAATTTTGTATGTTCTTGTGAGATTACCTCTCTTTCTCCATAGGATACAAGCCCAGTTTGCGTAATGTCTCCTGAAAGGAGACAGCAATCAATCTACTGAACCTCCTTCCATCACAAATTCTGTATGGTTCAGAGGAGACTTTTCTGATCAAATTCTACCCATTTTTACTTTATATTATATATTCTCTCATTTATAATAGTGTCATGCTATCCATGACATTTGAGAAGTATCTGAATGAGGACTTGGACCATCAAGGAATAAAAGACTATGAATTCAGAATGAATGTCGATGGGCACTCAATGGTCAATATGGATGTGGTGGACCAAAGGGTTTTCCTTTACTGATATCAAACATATTATTGATTTTGATAACATTACAAGCCTTTTTCTCTGGTCTCATTTAAAAAAAATTCTGCCTCTTGTGTAAAGTGTGTAAAGTGAAGACCACTTTAGGAAATATTTAAAACTCCACTGATTGAGCACACTCAGGATTTGATGTTGAACCAACAGATTTTTGCAAACTATTGGATGTTATTCCTATTAACATTTCAGAAGTTTTTGAATTCGTCTGAATCTAAATATAAATCTTAATCTTGATTATACTTTCAGATCTTACAGCAAATTTGCTGAGTTGGGAGTGTCAGTACTAGATCCCAGTGAGTTGAAAGGGAGTGGAGAAACCTCTAGTGAGTCAAAAAATATCATGGGAATGGAGGCCAAAGTGGTCAAAAAGTAGTGATCATCATCTGGTAAGCTGAATCATAAGTATTTTTCAATAGTCAGATTAACAAGGTTTAAATAAATAATTAATGATTAGTTCACTGCAAATGTAAGTGTTGGCTATTTATTGTTTACTGTCCCTCATAAGGCCCAATCTAGTACAACCAACTAAAATCTCCTACCTTGAGAGTTTGCTTTGTTCAAACCCACAAGGGCAGGAAATTACAACAACATGGTAGCCAGCGGTTTTAAAGTCACTAATTGGTTTGGCAGGAGGAACACTGTGCTCTTTCTCAGCATTTTTATTTAAAGGAGGGATCAGAAGACCTTGAGTAGGATACAATGGTGCTCCCATACTTATGATGATCTGACATGATTTTTCAAAGTTACAATGGTTCATATCCATCCTTTCAATTTCAAGTTCTGATCTGTTTCCCATGCTTGCAATATGCAGTATGCTATTCTCCCGCGACACTGGCATCGCGCAAGAATGTGACACAGCATGTGCTTTCATAATGCTGACTCAATCATGCTTGGAGTTTCTGTAGCAATCATGTGAATGAGTGCACTGTAAACAATCCATCATATCTACTAAATGCCTATATGCGTCTCCTGCTTCTGGCGAGAAGAGGAGGAAAGCAATTACCCTGGGGATGAAACTCCAGATTCTTGCTTAGTGTGAAGGCAGCGAGCTGGTAATGCGAGTTAGAACTTTTACAATTGACTATCTCAACCATCTTAAAGGATAAGAAGCAAATCAGTGACTCAGTTAAATTGTCAGCATTAGTGAATTTCATTACTGTGACTGAATATTTTGGGGAGATAATTGGAAAAGATATAGGAGGTTACAAACACACACTTTAAAAAGAGATCTTATTTGAAATACTGAAGAATTCATATCCACAGTGACTTTGCAGAAGTTGTGAAGAATGCTTATGAAAAAAAAAAAGAAAAAAAAAACAAAAAAAAAGAAAAAAAACAAAAAAAAAGAAAAAAAAAGAAAAAAAAAAGAAAAAAAAAGAAAAAAAAAGAATGCTTATGGAGATTTCACAAGTTTGTGTTAATTGAATTGATATTTATGGAATGATAAGACTCATCTTTAAAGCAACAATCAGACATGATGTCTATTGATACCTCTTTGCGGAGCTTTTGACAAAAGTTACTAAAGGGTTCTTGTTTACCTAAAAACAGATGAACCAGAAGACTGACTTCTATTGTTTGCTGGAGAAGGTCTGGTGTTTTTTGCAAGAGAGAGAGAGAGATAGAGAGAGAGAGACTGGCAGTTTGAGAGTCTGAGTGTCTCAGAGAGAGGGAGACTGAACAGTGTCAGCCAGGAGAAGCCTGTTGGAACTGAAACAGAAGCTCCAGAGTGGAGGATGTCCTACTCTTGTGTGTCATGCAAGAGGAGAAAATGAGCTGCCTAGTGTTTCTCTTGGATTAGGCGGAACAGATAGAAACTCTGTGGTAACCTGAAAGAAAGGTCATTATCTCGAGAACCCTGATGGGGTAAGTTTCATCAGCAAGTCACTGGAGTAGATGATGGAAGTACATCAGTTATGGATATCCTGGAATAACAAATCTTTCTACGAAAACCTACAAGAACCTTCCTGAGTGGTAACCATTTACCTTTCAAGCACCAAAGCCTGGTGAACTTTATAAATGCTAAATTCTGTGCACAGTATAAGAATTGCCTGCAATCAGTGAACTTGGAAGAATGAGAAGTGAGATTAGACTGTCAACCAAAGAACTTTTCTAAAATTTACACACACATTACAGACACGTGTGCTTAGAATTAGAAGGGGGTTACACAAGTTAAAGTTTGATTCAGTTTGAATGTTCAAAGATAATTAAAAACAACTTTTGTTTAAGTAACCATTTGTCATGATGAATATCTATTGCTGCTGGGTTTTGGGGGACCTTGGGCTCATAACACTACATTTATGAAGAGCTGGGCCAATTGATGATATGGAAAGATTACATTTCATGTGGATAGAAGATCAAATACAAAAGCGGATACTGCTTAGCCTACTAACCACCAACAAGTATCGATGCCTCAGAACCTTCTACAAGCATCAGAAGAGTGCTTTAGCATCCCCTCCATCCAGCAATTAATTTAGTTCAATGCTTTAAAAATTCTTCATGCCCAATGTGCTTTCAGCTGTGCCTATTAATGGTTTTTTTCCATTGTGAAATAAAGGTATTCAACATTTAATTATAAAAGATGGTCAGTGCAGTATTCTTTTTAAACTTATGACAGGTTTGTCAGATTGTGACACCATTGTAAGTTAAGGAGCACCTGTATAGGAGAAAAAATTAGAAACTAGAAGCAGAATAAAAGAGCTAACAGATGTGCTGAGTTTTAAAATCTTTACATGGGTGGTCAGTGACTTGGTGATTTATGATAATAGGAAAAATAAGTAGTGTATTTTTATTCAATAATCTAGAATATATTGCCCAGAAGTATAATTAAATCTCATGATAACTTACAAAATGGAATTCTGAGGGGTTACAGTGAGTAGGGGGCTGGTACAGGCTCCTTAGACTCAACAGTCATCCTTTCAGCTTAAATAAATTGTATTCTATGTCACTCTGAGATGAGAGGGAATTCTTTCCCTCAGAGTGGTGTTAGTCTTGGAATTCTCAACACCAGAGTGAATCAGCAAATGTATTCAAAGCAGAAATAGATAGAGGTTTGGATTATTAGGTTCTGGAAACCAAGAAAGCATGTGGAGTTCAAGCTAAGAACAAGGTGGCGTGGCAAGATGGCGTATAGAGGACAAATGTGCGACCCCACCCTTCCTCCGCTAGTTTTTATTAACTACTTTTAAACTTTATAAAAGTAATTTAAAATTGTATTTTTACTTTTTGGAACATTAGTGGGCTGTAATGGCTACTAATATTTAAAAAAAAAAATGAGAACTCAATTGGAGAAGAAACTACCTTTTAAGAGTGCTGAAGAATTGAGGCCTACCTGCTTAACTGAAGCTATGGAGTAGACTTTGGGAATTCCCAAGGTACAGAGGACTCCTGCCCTGCTAAGTATGATGCTGGCACCGATCCTGCCTTTGCAAGATGGTGCCAGCTCGATGACAAGCTCGGCCGGTGCTGAACCGCGCACCTGTGATGTCAGGTGTGCAGGTGACCCGGCCGAGAGAGGAGCCCGTGCTGCCATTGGGTGGCCCGTGGACGCTCAGAGTCGCGTCGGAAGATGCACCTGCACAGTCCCTGGCCTTACTGAGCATGTGCGGTGCCTCCAGGGTTTGGGAGCTGTTGGATCATGTGTGGGCTGTGGGGGGGGGCCCGAACGGCAGCATCCCAACGTGGTCCGGGTGCCGTCGTCAGGTGTTCAGACCCGCAGCCGAACCGGAAAGGGACCGACGACATTTGAAGAGGAAGAAGACTTACCTCTACTGGGCAGCATGCAGGAACAACTGGAAGTGGATACTAGAGATGGTAGGCGTCAAAAAGAGGTACTGGAATCTGGAATGGAGTCTTTGCGTGCTGTTTTGGAAGGGACTGCTTATCAAATGGATAATATGTTTAAACAAATGACTCGAGTATTTTTGGAAGTGACAACTAAAATGAATACTGTGTCTGAAGATATGACTGCAGTGAAGAGTGATTTATTCAAATCAGTGGACACAGTGCAAGAATTTTTTTTAAACTGAAACATCTTTTCTTGAATGTAAAAATCAAGTTGAAAGTTATAGGGGAAAAAATGGAGAAAGTGGAAGATTCTTTTGTGGATTGAGGAATTCAGAAGAAGGAATTATTGAAGAAGATTGATTCACTGGAAAAATCAAAGTCAGAGAATAATGTGAAGATTGTGGGTCTTCCAGAAGATATTGAAGGTTCTGATCCAATAAAACTTTTTAAGAAATGGATTCCCAAGATGTTGGGCAAGCAGGTTTTTTTTTTGTTTGGAAGGCCTAGAGTTGGACCGGGCACATTTGAGTATTGTGGAGGAAACCGCTTCCAGGACAATTGCCACGGGCAGTCTTAATCAGTTGTCTGAAATATCAGGACAGAGAAATTATACTATGGTTGGCGGTGCAGAAGGCACGACAAAGTCAAACTCCAATGATGATTCAAAATAACAGTTTTTTAAAAAAATGCAGATCTGAGTCAGGAGATTATTAGGCGACGTTGGGAATTCAATTCAGCTAAAGTGCTGTGGCGGAAGCATTACAAATTTATTTTTCATTACCCTGCAGTGTTAAAAGTCTTTTATGGTAATTTTCAATCTCAATATTTTGAAAATGACCATGATGCATTAATTTTTGCTAATTCACTACCAGAGTTGTGAGAAAATGGTCGATCCTTGCTGCCGTCGCCCAAGAGGAAGGCAAATGGAAATGGCAATGGGAATAATGGGAGAAAAGGAAAGAATGGAAAGAAAGAAGTGTTAACTCAAAGTCTTATTGACATTGAAGACCCGGATCAATCATTGGGATTGGAGTCATTGGGTTGAATATATTTACTATATTTAATTGTGTTGAAGTGAACAATGTATTTCTGGCTGGGGGGGGATTGGATGGCACTGAAATCTTTGATTGTCACCCGCCACTAGTGGGGCTTACCACACCCAGATTTTTAGGGCTTTACTATCTTTGGGTAGCTTTTTGGGGGTTAATAAAAAATTAAAACATTTTTTTCTTTTTTTAATATTTAGGGGAGGGATAGTGATTTCAAGATATTATAGGGGAGTGATATTTTGTAGTGAGTGATTATATTGTTAATTTTCTGGGGATGTCTAATCTGAAATTTGCAACTTTTAAATGTTCAAGTGTTAAATAAGCCGATTAAGCAAAAACTGGTTTTGGCTTATATTAAGAAAATGAAAATTGATATTGTGTTTTTTTTTTTTGCAAGCACATTTGACCAAAAAAAGAACATCTCAAATTGAAGAGAGATTGGGTTGGTCATGTGTTTTCTTCTTCATTTAATTACAAGCAAAAGGTGTAGAGATTTTAATTCATAAAAAATTGCCCTTTGATTTACAATCTATGGAAGAAAATGCTGGGAGGGTTTTAAGGGTGAATTGTAATTTTTTTGCTGAATCTTGGTCTTTGCTTAATGTTTATGCACCTAACGTAGATGATGAATGTTTTATTTCTGATGCTTTTTTGTTGTTAAACCAGGCTAATAAAAATATTTTAGTTGGGGGGAGATTTCAATTGTGTTTAGGATCCTTTATTAGATAGATCTCCAAAAAGTATAAAGAAATCAAAGATGGTGATACAAATTAGGGCCTTGATTAAAGACTCAAATTTGGTGGACATTTGGAGAAGAGTCATTCCTACGGAGAAAGATTTTTCTTTTTATTCGTCTCGACATTATTCATTTTCCAGAATAGATTTTTTAGTATCGGCACATTTACAAGGAAGAGTATTACAGGCGGAGTATAAAAGTATGGTTATATCGGACTATTCTTTATTATTTTTTTCTTGTGTAAATTCCGAAGTGGTACATTCATCTTATAGATGGAGATTTAACACAATGTTATTGAAAAAAAGTGTTACCTTTATTAAAGAACAGATTACTTTGTTTTTGACTGAGAATGATAATTCTGTAGATAGTAGTTTTGTCTTGTGGGATGCACTAAAAGCTTATCTAAAAGGGCAGATTATTAGTTATACTACTAAAGTTAAGAAACAGTATATGCAGAGAGTTTAGAACTGGAGAAGCAAATTACTAAATTGGAGAAGGAATTTCAGAAAGATGTGACAGAAAATTTAAAAAAGTGGTTTTGGCTAATCTGAAGCTACGTTATAACACATTGCAAACTTATCAATTTGAGCGTTTAATTAATCGATCTAAGCAGCGTTACTAGGAGTTTGGTGAAAGGGCACATGAGGTACTTGCATGGCAGTTAAAGACGGAACAGGTTTCACAGATTATTAGTGCTGTTAAAAAGAATTCAATAGTTACCTATCAACCTCAGGAAATTAACGACCAGTTTTATTTATTTTATCAAAATTATATACTTCTGAGGGAAACAGGATAGTGGTTCTATTGAATATTATTTATCTAAATTAACATTACCAGCATTAAAGGAGGAAGATGTTGTGGAATCATACACTCAGTTTACAGAATTTGAGATTAAGGAAGTTATACAGGAGATGCCAAATGGAAAGTCATCGGGGGATGATGGATTTTCTGTGGAATTTTATAAAATTTTTAATGAAGATTTATCCTCTGTGTTTGAGGATGTATTACAACAAGTAACTGTAATTCCAAAAAAAGATAGAGATTTGTTGAAAAATGTCTTCGTATAGACCTATTTCTCTACTGAATGTAGACTATAAAATTATAGCAAAAGTGTTAGCAAATCGACTTGCCAAGTATTTACCTGAATTGATACATATTGATCAAACAGGTTTTATTTAGAATAGAAACGCATCAGATCATTTCCTTCGATTGATTACTTTGGTCAATGCATATCGACAGCAGCCCAAACATCCAATGGTGGTTGTGTTTGATGCGGAAAAAGCCTTTGAGAGGGTTGAATGGGAATTTTTATTTAAAGTTGGAGAAGTTTACATTTGGCCCTTTTTTTAATTGGTTGGGTTAAAACTTTATATACAAACCTGATTGCCAGGGTGGTGACAAATGGTCAAATTTAATTACCATTCAAATTGACGTGTTTGAGTCGACAATGGTGTCCATCATCACCAGCCATGTTTGCATTGGCTATTGAACCATTAGCTCAAACAATAAGACAGAATGAACAGATAAAAGGGATGAGAGTTATGGAGGAAGAGTACAAGATTAACCTATTTGCAGATGATGTTTTGATATATTTGACAGACCCAGAACCATCATTGCCACATCTGCAGGAATGTTTATTGCAATATGGAACATTATCTGGATACAAGGTTAATTGGGATAAGAGTAAAATTTTGCCATTTAGAGAAGGAGATTATTCAGAATATAAAGATATTATAAAATTGAAATGGTCTGATAATATTCAATATTTAGGAATAATTGTAAATGCTGATTATCAATCTTAATATAAATTAAATTATGTTCCCTTATTTAAAAAGATTAAAGCAGATTTAATTAAATGGAAAGATCTCCCATCAACTTTAATTGGTCAGGTTAATTGTATTCAGATGAATAGTTTTTCCTCAAATTCAATATTTATTTCAATCAATACAGTGTTTTCTTTCAAAGAGATTTTTTCAGGATTTAAATAAACCCATGAGAATTTTTATGGAAAGGTAAATTATCGCGGATAGCATTATATAAACTTATTTACGAAGCAGCCCAGTTGAAATTTATTAGTAGATTGATGGATTTTGACCAACCACCAAGTTGGGCAAAAGTTGAGACGGCTTGAATTTCTGAAACTGAGGTGCATCGATTTACATATCAATGGAATATAAATTTGTTGTGGGAATATAATATGCTGATATTAAAGCATCTATTAAATGTGTGGACTAAAAGAAATAAGATTTTAGGATAAAATGTAAATTGTCAATTTTAACCCCACTATATAATAATCAGCTTATTACTTTTTCAATATTTAATAATTACTTAAAGAGTTGGGATTTTAAGGGTTGAGATTTTAAGGGTATAAAGACATTGCAGGATTGTTTTGTAGAAGGACAGTTTCTTTTGTTTAATCAATTGAGGGAACATTTTGATATTGCTGAAAATTCTTTGTTTGTTTATTATTAACTTCAAGCTTTGGTGAAAGATATGTATGGTAGAGAGATGATTTTACCAGAATTTGAATCTTTGATTTCTTCTATACCAAGAAAGGGTTATATTTCTGTTATGTATCAAGTGTTACAAGACAACATGGATAAACCAGAATGGGAGAAGTCCAAGCTTAAATGGGAAAATGATTTAGCTTTTGTTTTTCCTAAAGATTATTGGGCAGATATGTGTTACGACAGTGTAACTAAATTAACGAATGTATGGTATGGAATGGTTAATTATATATTTTTTTTTTAAACATCAGTTATATTTAACTCCAGAGAAATTGAAAAATATAGTTTTAGTAACTTGGATTCTTGCTTTAGATGTGGTGTATATACTGGTACTTTTTTAAAAAATGCTGTTTGGTCTTGTGTTTGTTTACAATCATTTTGGAAAGAAATTAGGTAAATTTTGAAAAAAAAAATAACATTAAGTTACCATTAGATACATCTATTTTTTTTAATGGTTTACATGGTTCCTTTAAAGGGATTAGGACTAGATAAATTTCAAATTGCATTTGTATGTTTAGTACTGTCTGTAGCTCGAAAATGTGTAGCAAGTACATAGAAAGATAACACAGTGATCAATATAATGCAATGGCATAATGAATTGAAAGCTTGTAATGTAAAAAAATTACATATAATCTACATGACAATTATTCTTTTTTCGTCAATAAGTGGTTACCATTTTTGGAATATATGCATTTAGATGTATTATATAGTTTTCCTTTTTTAAGCTCTCCTTAAGAGAGCTGGCTGATGGGGTGGGAGGGGTATTTCTAATTCTTTTTTTTGTTTTTCTTTCTGTGTTTATGTTTTTAATTTTCTTTTTAATATACAATTATTTAAAAAAAACTTGTATTGGATTGTATACTGTTTTTCTATTAATGATTTTTTTTTAAGTTTTCCAAAAAAAATCTAAGATTAACTCAACCACCATCTTGATGGAGGATTCACATCTGAAACGCTGACCATTTTGCTCACTGATGCTGCACAACCCATTGATTTCCTACAGCAGATTATCTTGCTTCATCTGAGAGAATGGTGGGCTAAGATCAAGGAACCACCATTCTATTCATGGTCAAATTCCTTACATGGTTCAATTCTCATATTCAATCATTCAAGAAGTCCTCTTGATAGCAACTCTGGTCAAAACAAAATTTCTTCTGGAAGGTTTGTCCCACAATCACCTTCTCATCACTCCAGAATTCCAAGAGAGGTGAAAGACAGACATTGAGGAAGGTACAAGAAAGAATAAGCAGGAATGCTCCATTTCTAAACTAGTCGAGCACCTTCTGGTTTCTCAGTAATCTGGTGATAGTTTGAAGGAGCCAATATACTGGCCTTGCTTAATTAGTTTCTTAGCTCCAAGAAATTATCATAGCTGTGTTGAACCCCATCTATCCTTTCTCCTCCATAAAAATATCCCCTTAAGGTTGTATTCATCATTTCATGTGTCTAGATCAGATGCTTTATTATTAAAACTTACCCACAGGGTGGAAAAACTGGAACAAATCAGCAGTTTATTTCATTAACAAAATTCTTTATATTATTAGGAACCATAACAAGTTAACACACAGAAAACAATGAGTGACTGACAAAGATCTTGGTGAAGTCAAATCTGGAGTATTGTGTGCACTTTTGGCCACCTACCTCCAGGAAATATTACATGGATGTTGCCAGGTCTTGCTATAAAATGTTAAATAGGTTAGAACTTTATTCCTGGTGTGTTGAAGAAAGCAGGGAGATTTTTAAATTCAGACATACAGCATGGTAGCAGGCTATTTTGCCCCACGAGTCCATGCTGCTCAATTTACACCCCATTAACCTACACACATTTTTGAGTGGTAGGAGGAAACCAAAGCCCCCAGAGCAAACCCACGCAGACATGGGAGAACGCACAAATTCTTTATAGACAGCGTGGGTCTGAAACCCTAGTCCAGTCCCTATTGCTAGCACTGTAAACGCATTGCACTAACTTTTACAGCAACCAAGCCGCCCTAGAGGTACACAAGATTATAAGAGATATAGATCGGGCAAATGCAAACAGGCCCTTTCCACTAAGGGTGGGTGAGCCAAGAACTCAAAAGACATGGGTTAATGATGAAATGTTTAAAGGGAACACAAGGGAAAACTTCTTCACTGAAGAGTGGTGGATCTGTGGAATGAGCTGCTAGTGGAAGAGGTGGATACAGGTTTGTTTTGACATTCAAGAGAAGAGAGGATTGGTAAACAAATGGGAGGGGTATAAAGGGCTGTGGTTCAGATGCAAGTCGCTGGAAGTTGGCTGCATATACTGTGCAGCACAGAACAAGTGGGCTGAGAAGCCTGTTTCTGTGCTGTATCATTTTATGGTTTTATGAATGAAACTTCAGATCCCAAGTTGGGATAGCTTGGGAGGTACAAAGATTTACTTGGGCAGAGAAAGAAGTTGTGTTAGGTTTATTGAAACACTAGCTAGAACACATTGCTTAAACTCTATACAGTCAGCACATTACTGTACTCAAGTACAGAAAGCAAGACTACACTCAATGACACAAAGGAGGCATTTGGTCCTGAAGGTAATCTTGGCTTTTAGGGAGCACTCCTATTTGTTCCCATTTCCCTGTTACCCAATAACCTATAATCCACTGCTCATCAACTCCCCTCCGAGCCATTTTGACATTAACCTCCACAATCAGCAATTTACAATTCTATCTGCTTATTCAGGAGTATTTTGGGTATCCAGAAATACTGTCTTGGCTTTGGATTGCCAAAATATACAATTTAGGAGCTGGAGAAGATCTCTCAGGACTTTAAACTGACTTTACCAATCAACCTCAACTTTTCATTCTGGTCTTCCCCTGGTGTTCTGTCATGTCCCTCTGTTTGCTTGCTGAGTATTTTTCAGACAGAAATAGATCAAACACTCTGCTTCCATCAATTTTTAGTAAAGTCAAAAGACTCAACCCTCAGGGAAAAAAGAATGCCTCATCTCTTCCTTTACTGGACAACCCCTGATTTTTAAACAGTAGCCCCCTTCCTCTATATTCTCCCACAAGAGGAAGGATCATCTCAACACTGAACCAATAAAATCCCTTTCACATTTTGACATTCTGTCTCTAATTTTTTTCCTCAGACAATCCAACCAGTTTAAGTATTCATCTGGGAGATCTTCTCTGAATTGATTCCAATGCACTTACATACATTCCTCCACAAAGAGATAACACAGTGCTCCAGGTATCAGCTCTCTAATCAGAAGATCACAAGGTAAAGGAAGTAGGCCATTCAGCCTATTGAGTCTGCTCCAGAACTCCACCCTGAGCTAAACTATTCTCACATCTAGTTCCAATTTCTGGCCTAATGAATAATATATCCTCACTAATAAACTACATAACTTCATCTTTTTATCCAAATTCTCTTAACAATTAGTAATAATAATCTGTAAATTTTCCAAATTACCCGATTTACTTTTGTCATATTGCTGCTTTCATAAGGACACAGATTTCTCTGCATCAAAGTATCTAACCATTTAAATGTTTATTTTTGACAATGAAAACAACATTTTATCTCCCCATAGTCCTTCCCTAAGCTATTTATTTGTTTATAGCTTCCTCATGTCCTCTTCACTTGAAGTATCTTTGTGCCATCAGGCATTCAGCTGTTAGATCTTGTAACATCTTACTCACAGACAAAAAAATGACCCATCTATACCAACACATTCATTTTCTGTTTGAAGCCAACATTCTATCCAAGCCAAATATCTTGCTTCCTACTTGATGAGCTTTTATTTTCTGCATCAACCTTTGACGTTGCCTTTTATGTCTCCTGAAATTGAAGTAGAGTCCATCCATCAGCTTACTTTTGCACCGAGCACATATTAATTTTTCAAAGAACTCAAAGAAAGTGGCACGATTGGCATAACAGTTAGCACAAGGCTATTACAATTCCAATGATTGGGACCAGGGCTCAAATCCCAAGCTGTCTTTGAGGAGTTTGTATGTTCTCCCTGTGCCCTGGTTTCCTCCCATTCTTCAAAAACGGACTAGGGTGTAGGGTAATGGGATATAATTTGAGTGGCATGGAGTCCTAGGGCTGAATTGGTTTGTTTCAGTGCTATATGTCTATTTTTTTTTAAAATATAAATGGTCAGATAGGATTTCACCTTTCACAAAAACATGTCATTTTTCCCTGATTTCCTTGAATCTTTCTGAATGTTGTCATAATGTCTTTAATATTTCTCAACTTGTAATCCTATTTCCCAAATACAAATGTTAACCAAACTTCATACCTTCTGTTTCCCCCCTCAATATTTGAAGGAATGGAGTTTGTTATTTTCCATTCTAATGGAATCTTCCACAAATCTAGGGATTTCAAGACTAAAACTATAGTGTCAACTGTCTCATTTGCTGCATCTTTGTAACCCCTTTCACACTTGCATCCCACTAAATCAGCCATTCAGTGTTCTGGGATACAAATGCCATTTTTACTGTTCACACTTGACCACTCAACCGGGACACTGCATGGGTTCACACTTGCAAGACATTATCCCCAATGTTAGAGCTGTTCTACTATCTGTCACGTCGCATCAAGTGATGGTGGACCTGCCCTTAATCTTGATCAATCTATTATGATCTTATATTTGAAAATTAATCAAGCCTAATTATAGCATATTTAAGCTTTATGGACACCACAGTTGGAGGCCTTCAGTCCCCGTTATTTCTGTGCCAACCTATATAAAACTTTATAAAGGATCATGGAAAAGTGCTAGCAATAAATAGCGACAGGGGACACTTTTTTTTTTAAACTGTGGGAAGTTGGTAGCGCTTTAGAGCACAATTTATACCACGTGAGAAAGTTTGTAGCACTATAGCTCTCAATTTATATAGCATGGGAAAATTGGTAGCACTATCCATGCGAAAAAGCCACGGTGCACCTGCCCTCCAAAAATTCCTTGCGGCAGAGAAAGGGCTGTGTGCACTGAGCATTTGAGGAGACGTTTCTCTGCTGCACAGCATTCTGTGAAGTCAGATCCATCAGTGCTTCTCTCCCCATAGTCTATACAAATTGTGCACTATTAGTACTATCAACTTTCCCATGCTCTTTTAAAGTTGTCTGCTATTGCTATTTCTTTCCCCCCCCCCCCCACCCCACCCCACTGCAACTTTCCCACAAAGTTTATACCTTCATTTTAATCTTTTCTTCTTTCACGTTCCTGCACTCATGCAAAACCTTGGGTCATTTCAATCCCACAATGCAATTGCCCGTTTCACACTTGCCTGATTGCTATGCTAACATCTGCAGACACTGGGGATTGTTCTAAAGGTGGAGGCGGTCAATCCCCAGCATGAGATGACATCATCTGACCCCAGCATCAAGCGGATTTTGCTTTCACACTAGATATTTTAAAGACAGATTGGCTGTTAATTCCTGGGATCACTTGCAAGTGTGAAAGGGAATTATGACTCTAGAAGGAAATTCATCAGGGATTCTGCCATGAGTGTCCTTTAACAACATTTTTAAATCCACTGGGAAAGGTATCCTGATTGGGTGGATCACAGCTGAATATTGGGTCAGCTCTTCCCAAAACTGCAAGAAAAGGCCAAGAGGAGGGAAAGTAGCTCAGGCCATCTCGCAAATCAACTTTCCCCTCAATCAATTCTAGATTCACATGCCCTTCCCCACCATCTCCCCCCCCCCCCCCCACCCCACTACTTTGACAATGCTGCCAACATATTATGAGACAGATCACACAATCTCTTCTCCCCACTTCTGTCAGGCAGAGTTTCAAAAGATGCACCTCCGTTATAGAGGGTAGTTTCTTTCCTGCTGCTATCAGACTCTTGAATGGAACTCCCATTAGTAAAAGGTGATGTCTTACACACTTTAACCACACCTTTTCTTTAGGAGTCTGCCAGGCTTTTTGTTTCATGACATTATGACCTGCACTTCAGTTTTATTGTAATACTATCCACTGAAATTTTGTTTGCAATCTTGCACTATCTGCTGTACAATTGACTTGTCTGGAGGGCGTACAAAACTGCCGGAGGGCATAAATATCCACCTCCAATTGCCTTTAACACTCTCCATCTCTCTTTCCCTATTCTCCAGCTCCCCACCCCCTTTTCTCCTATTAGAGAGCTGGCCCCTCATCATTTGCCTGCTGTTTTCCTTCTACCTTCCCACCTGCAATCACCCATGGCTTCCTAGATGTTGGCCTATGCTCCTCCTCCTCCTCTTCACGTCGTCCTCCTCCCGCGTTTGATTATTCAGGTTAGCCAGAATCAGACACACACAAGGTAAAGACTGTACAAGTCACCGTGGCTTTAATCCTCAAAGACTTTCACAGAGCTAGGCTGGCTGTAGCTGCATTAACTAAGTGAGGCTTCGGGAGGCCGGCGCAGGCTTATATTCCGGAGGGTGATCGACACCCGACCGGGTGGGGCTTAATCCCTTGAGGCCGACTGATTGGCAGCCAGCCAGGTGTTGTTCTGTCCCCTTACACTCCTGCAGGTGCACAGGTTTCCCCCTGCAGTAGGCCGGCGGCACACTCGTGCAGGTACAGGTGTTGCCCCCTGCAGTCAGCCGGTGGTGTACAACCTCATTAGGTGCCTACCAGAATATGCTTATACCTGACCCAGACCCAAAATGTTGGTTATCCTCTACTTCCAAAAGATGCTGGGCTACCTGCTGAGTTTCTTCAGCAAGGTTGCGCATCGCACCCAGCGTCTGCAGACTTGCTTTTTCATTGGCGTGCAAAACAAACATTTTCATTGCACCTCATCCATGGGGCAATAAAAAAAATACAATTCAGTTCGATTCACTTCAATTTGACCACAGATTTGTCAGCCCACGATTCCAACAATTTGTTCATTACCACATCACTGGTGACTATTATGTTCTTGAGTCCCCCTCTTCCCCTTCAATTTCTGATTTACTGTTACCAGGATGTCACTTGTATACTCAAATGTGAAGACTTTCTCCAGATAATAGAGAACCAGGAAGTGAATAAGGAACAGAGAAAGATGGACCAAGACTACCTGCTACACATACATCACTGAAGATGGATGTTTAGTCAACAAACAACAATTTATATGGTATTCAACACAAAAGTGCAAGAGAAACTCCACTGCTCACTCAGAACAGTTGAGGCAGAGGAAATTACAGAGATATCACTTGTAGTGTTTTCTTTATACATTAACAAATGTGGACATCACTGGAAATGCCAGTATTTACTATCCCTGGACTGAGGAGAAATTTAAGCAGTGATTGAATTGATGAATTGTGGTGATATAACCACCGGAAAGCCTGCATTTCCTGCCGGCCTACTGCAGGAGGCAGCCCACTGCAGGAAAGTAACCTGGGAGGCTGGCTCCACTGACTCTCTGCCAATCACTAACGCTATATATAAAGGCTCACGCCAGTCCTTGGGTAGGAGTAGAGCACATGGAGCCAGAAGGGACATTGAACCTTGTGTGCCTCTTTTAAGCTAATTAAAGCCTCAAGTACAGCCTTCGTAGTTTGAGCTTGTTTGTTGGCACTGCAGTGCATCAAATGGATCTGGAGGGACAGACAAAAGATGAAAGTTCCTTCCTTGTAGCACTCAAGCAAGCAACAGTGATTTGTATTTCGACTGAGCTCACGCCAGTGAACCCTGCAGCTGATGATCATTGAAGTGCAAAAATGGAACACTGTCTTGCTGTGATTTTTTGTCCTTTGTCCTGGAGCAGAATTCCCAATCACCTCAAAGGAAATGCCAGCCAAGGAGGGAAAAGAAGGAAACAATGTCAGCCCTCTGACAAAACCTGTGCTGATTTCTGCCTGCTTTCAACTGAGAGCTAAAAATGAGCCCTCGAGTTCAGTAAATCAATTGGACTGGCAGCTTCCTGTCACTCCAAGTGTAATGTGTATTGCATTAAGGGTTTTATTGAGCCAAATCACTGCCTCACCAACTACATCTGACTTCATAAGAAACAAGCTATGTCCCTCATGGCCTTTCCCTGGTTCAGGTAGGTGTCTGTTTTGCTCTCACAACTATCACTCAAGTGTCAGGATGGCATTAACCAAAGCCAAATTACGAGCTTAGAGAAGCTATTCTCTGAAATACCACTTGTACGTCAGCCTGTAACTGCTTCAATGGTGAAGTGACAGGATGAATGACTAAGCAAGATTACAGTGACATAAATACTGACTTCTGCCCAGGTCAGTGGAAGGTAGGTCATTAATAAATTATAGACGCAGAAGGCCCAATCCATACAAAGTGAACAAAGCAATTTCATTCAAGACCATAGCATTTGGCATCTTATCAAAAGTAAGAGGGAAACAGAGGAAGTAGAGACTGATCTGCTCAGGACATAAAAAAACAGGGCTATAAAATTTGGTGAAATAGAATAGGTATATCCTTTGCATTTTTTTGTTAAATTTCTTATGGAAGGCAGAGTTAAAATAATGATTTAGTGTGTTCAACACATCTATTTGTTTGCTTACTCCTGTATATGTTCTCTTATCTTTGTTTCCCCACCACCCCCTCCCCGTCTCTTCACCTTACACCCTTTGTCCTATATCCAATCTTGACAGTTCCCCCTAGCTTTCCCCCACTTTTCTTTTTAAAAAGGAAGCAATATCACATGTACAAAGTCTTCATAGAGTCCTGACCTCAAATGTTCACTGACTATTTCTCCCCACAGATGCTGCCTGACCCACTTAGTCACTCTAGCAGCTCCTTAGTGTTTGCTTAAGGATTTCAGCATCTGCAGTCCTTGTGTTTCTCTGTCAAGTCACCCTACCCTCAGAATCAGATGGGATGGTACAGGAGTTATGTAATGCTTTATCCAAAAGAGATGAACCTTTTATTTATGAAGTTATAAGAAGAGCATAGTCTACTGGAATAGAAGGAAGGGTTTTAACAAATGCTCCTCCTAACAGTACACCTCTGAAAAAGATCCCCCTCCCCCAAGGGGAAATTGATGCTGCTCCTTGGTGTGGGTGTGCAAGTCGTGAACAGTGTTATTCTACAGAACAGGAGATCCTCTACGATAATCAGAAACATCATTCCTTAGCTGACAATTGAATTGGGTATATTAGTGCAGGCTCTTCAAAATTTTAAATGAGCAATTTGTTACCAATGCATAAGAGAGCAACACACAGGCTGCTGGATGAATTCAGAGCCAGGCAGCTTCCATGGAAAGAAATAGACAGTCAACATTTCAGGCCTAAAACCATCAGAGCAAGGAAGAACTGGGTGAGTGCCCCACCCAGATCATACAACTCATTCTATCTCCATCTCTCAATCACTTAAAAGATAGTGGATGATAACTGGTAGCTTAAACATTCAAATTTCATAAAAGTACCCAACCTATCTTGCTAAGATGCGTGTATGTCAGGGACAGGAAGAACTAAAAGGTCCATTTATCGGCTGTATCACTCCATATCTCAAGACCCCACAACAAGCATACATTTTTTTTTAAACTATTAGGTAATTAAATTTTATATTATACATAGATAAGTTTCTGGAGGAGATAGATTGTTGGAGGGGGGGTTTAAGTGTAGATCACAAACAAACACTTCACAAAACAGATCTAATTTAAAATATAGGAGCTTTGCTCAAACCAGACATTCTGGGCCCAGGGCCTTTGTAGGGACAATGAAAACTGCTTTGCAAGTGGTTTTCATAAGGTGGTGCAAATGGAAGAACCCAAGCTCAAGAGACTTCACCAGTAGGTGTTAATTGGACATGTAGTGGAGTAATGGATTATTATTTTGAAAGCAACAGATGAACAGGCTCAGAAGCTGGAGTCTGGTGGCGCAATCGGTCTGGTTGCAGTTCAAAGGTGATTTTTGCAAGGGGAGGGAAAGCAAAAGCGTGTGTGAGAAAGTGAACTTGTTTCTGCAGTCATGGCAAGCTGGCAACTTGTTGAAACCCCATTTTGAAGACTGGTTGCGAGCTCAGGTTGTTGAAAACCCTTGTGGTCCATTCAAGAGGAAATGGCTGGCTAGAGTGTTTCACCTTAAGTAGGGGAAACAAAATAACCTTCTTCTGCAGGTCACCACAGAGCTTATCATTTGGAAAATCCTGATGGGTCAAGTTTCTTCAGCAAGACACTGAAGTGACTGACTAATGAGCAATCAATCTCTCTCTGAAACCAACAAGAACCTTCCTGAGAAGTAACCATTTATTTAAGGACCAAAGCTTGGTGAAAATTCATAAATGTTAAATTCTGTGCACAGTATAAGAATTGCGTGATACCAGTAAACTTGAGAAATTAGATTAGACTGTGAATCAAAGAACTTTCCTGAACTTGTACACATCACATATGCATGTGCTTAGAATTAGAATGGGGTTATGTTGATAGTAATAAGTTAAAGTTTAATGCTGTTGTTATGTTTAAAGAAAATTGTTACAAGCCCAGACCCCAAAACCCAGCAGCAATAGATATTCACAAAGACAAATGTTTACTTAAACAAAAGTTGCTTTTAATTATCTTTAAACATGAAAACAGAATCACATTTTAACTTATCACTATTGATTTAACCCTCTTCTAATTCTAAGCACACATGTATGTTATGTGTGTGCAAGTTCAGAAAGGTACTTTGATTCACAGTCTCAACTCACATCTCATTCCTCCAAGTTCACTGGTTGCAGGAAATTCTTATATTGTGCACAGAATTTATCATTTATAAAGTTCACCAGGCTTTGGTGTTTGAAAGGTAAATGGTTTTCAGGAAGTTTCTTGTCAGTTTTCAGAGAGAGGTTTGTTGTTCGCTGGACACCCACAACTGATTCCTTGTAACCAGCCACTTCAGTGTCTTGCCGAAGAAACCTGCCCCAAATCAGGGTTTTCCAGATGATAACCTCTCTTTCAGGTCACCACAAAGTGCGTTTTTGTTTCTTTTATTCCAAGTGAAACATTAGACAGCCAGTCCTCTCCTCTTGCATGAGCCACAAGGGCTTTGACCAGGCTGAACGAAGCACTCCCAACCTGCCTTCCAAATGGGGATTTCCCCAAGCTTGCCAGCTTGTCCTGTTCCAGTTGCTGCTGCTGACTGTAAACCTGTAGAACTGATCTGTCTCTCACAGAGAGAGAAAGCCTGTTTGACTCCCTGTTTGCAAAACCACATAACCCTCGTAGAGCAGCAAGTTGCACTCCAGACAAAATGTGGCTCCAACAAGATTTCATCTGTTGCCTTTTGTAAACAATCCATTAGTGAGGTCTCTTGGGAACTCGACAAAGCTTGTACAAAGACTGTTGGCCCCGACATGCCTAGCATGGGGCAGAGCTCCAGTATTTTAAATAAGATCTGTTTTAAAGTGTTTGTATGTGACCTACACTAACAAACCTTTCCCAATTTATCTCCCAAAAACATCTGTATATTCTGTCAAAATTACTTTTGTTTAAAGCAACCTTTTTGTCTTGCCGAATTTCTATTACTGCTGGGTTTTGGGGGGGGGGGGGGGGTCCTCTGGGCCCATGATTGTACATATTGATTGCGTATTTGAACATTATAACACAAGCTGATCTATTGTTACCCCCATGATTAACACATGTTCAGAGAGGTCTACTTATGACCACAGTGTTCTATGCAGTGCAGATTCCATGAGATATCATCTTCAGTGGAAGATGAGCAAATTCAAGGTCTTGAAAAAAAAAAATTGGACAATAAAGTTCATTCAAATAATTTTCAAAATGTTTGGGAGATGAGGGCAATAGTAAAAAGGAAATGGAATTAAATTATTGTCAGATTGATGTAATTAAGACAGGATGAGTGACACGTCACAGATAGAGGCTCCTTAAACCTACACCAACCATTAAACAACCAATTTGCACATCAACCTCAAATTTATAATTCAAGATTCCTTTATTGTCATGTAATAAAACAGATGCAACATTACACAAAGTTTAGTTTAGTCTGCCAGAAGGAAGACAGATTTACCATCAACAGAAATTCCAGGACATCTTAGTCACAGAATGAGAACCAAAAGAGAGTCATCCCCCAGAGTAACAGAGTATCTGGATTCAACTCCAGTGCTCCTTCCGCCTGCACAGAGTCCACCTCAAATCAGTAGCAACAGATGCACCAAATACAAAACTCTGACAGCATCAGGAAGTCTTCAGCCCCTCTGTACCCTCTAACATCCTGGTTCCAATACCAGATACCCTTTGAGCCAATCGCAAGCAGCCCTTTGACTGCAGTCGCCATCAGCCCATGTGTGTTCTTTGCATCTAGTCACCAACAGCCAGTTGCTGTTATTTTTTTTCCAGCCGCAAAACCCTACCCTGGTCTGCCGCCACGGTCACTATTCCATAAGGTCATCTCCTCTGCTTCTCTTTCTCAATGGAGTTGGTTTCCCCATTTTCAGATGCCCTGTGCCAGTCCTCTGCTTACCTAGAGACTGCAACCGAACACAGGCACCGCCATCTTGGACCCAGACTCCGCAGTGGCAGCATTTTAAAATAATCCACCATTGACATTTTAAAGAAGCTGTTCAAAGCCTGTAGTTGGACTGGACAGAAGAAACCTGCAGAGGGGCAGTCTCTTCTCTCCTCACTCTCCATGGGACCATACCAGGAGAAGCAATGCAATTTTTTTTTTTTTTTTTTTAACCTTATGTTCTCACAGAAGGGGATTAGAAGTGGTATATTTTCAAGCAGCATTTGCTTTGAGCTTAAAAAAATAACCACCATCTTTAGGATTTAAACATAAACTTAACCCTTCAGATGATTCCAAATAGCCAACCCTCTCGAAACAGAATAGGCAACCCAACTAAAGAGGAGGATGATTCACTGGTTTTATAACACAATGGTGTTTTTCTCTGGACTTAAAGAACTGAAAAATCAAAATTTAGAAGAATAAGAGTTAGAATGTTCACTCAACATTCTACAATTCTCACCATCATGTAGTGAACGTTGGGTTGGGTCACTGTTTTGCAGTGTTCAACCCGGACTCCAAATTTCAACAATGAATTTGCTTATTGGGGATTTGTCTTCTGATTATTACTGCATCCTGGTCAGCTGTGCAGCCCTTACTCATGTTAATCAAAGAGCGAGGATCATTGCTCATTGGTTTCTCGGGGATATTAACTTGAATTACGTACAAAGTATAAATACATATTAGATGGCCTGATACACCCACATTGAATATGGAACACATGAAAATAGAAGCAATAGGCCCTCAACCCAACTCTGCCACACTGTAATAATCCTTGGGAAAGTTGAGGCCTATGAGGCTAAATGTTGTCAAATGATCTGCAATCATTTAGATTTCTTTAACAGCAGAGAACAAAGATGCATTCTAAGTCTTTCCTCTAAAGACCATCCTCATTCATTGTGGCTGAATCTATTTCATAACAGAGTTGAATCATTTATGGAACAATTTTCTTGTTTCCACATGAAGAAACCAAAGCCAATGAAACACTATTGTCACAGACAGTTACAGCTGCTGATATACAGATATATCCAAGAATCCTCCCCAGTGAGTCCTCTCTGAAAAGAGCATTGAGAAAATATGCTTTGGGACATCCCGATATTAGGAAAGATTCCTTCTAAATGCAAACCTTTCCTTTCATAAACCAAGCATCTCAAGGAGAAATGGCTCAAAATATCCAACATGCTAGATCATAAAAATTGCCCGTCTTGCTACTTCTGTACATCAAATGAGACACTATCTCAAGGAATTAACCCAGGAGATTACCAGTCTGAAACAAACAGTAAAACATGTTAGAATAGAAAAGATAATTTCACCACAAAAACCAATACAAAAATCAGACAGCTGGGGTGAAAGAACAACACATGTTCACTAGGCTTTTGTTATTTCACTCACCTCATGGTCTTCACAATGGAATACACTTACTGTGCATGCTGTGGTGGAATTAAGCGAATTAACTTCAGCATCTCCAAATGAATCCAATAACCAATCCCTTCTAAATTAAAGATGTCACTCAACTGCTGAAGTAGCAGACATGAAAAGAAGAACCTGTACTGCTGCCACACAAATACATCACCATCCTTGGCTCCACAATCTGTGGACAATAAAATCTAAAACATCAGAAAATGCCCACAAATTGAACAGAGAAATTAAATTCAAGTGGTTAGCCTTTCATTCAAACCTGCCACATTTCTCAGCTGAGACCCATTGACACTACCTTATATTTTCTCTTTATTTCAACAAAGAATGTGAACATAGATTTAATTTCTGCTTGCAAGAACAAAGGCAAATTGGTCAATGTCACAAGAATGACCACATTTGACAAACATTTGTTTAGCTTTCAAGTGATTTGATTATTTCTGAAGGATGTGCATGTGAAACAAATGAAAATCTGTTGTTTTGATTATAAGAGAGCAGCACAAATTTCCAAAGCTGTTGTAGGGCTTGAGGAGCCGAGTTAGAGAGAAAGCTTGAATGGATTAGGACTTTATTCCCTGGAGCATCAGGGAGTGAGGGGAGATTACATGGAAGTATACAAAATTGAGGAGTATAGATAAGGGAAATGCAACTAGGCTTTTATTTTTTTAAATTGAGATTGGGTGAGACAAGAACTCAAAGGCATGGAATTTCAGTACATGTGTACATTGTACAACATGTATGGCAATAAAATCATCATCATGGGGCAGGTTCAAAAAGCTGACTGACCAGTTCTTATTACAGCCCAAGAAGCATCTGGTCTTTTTGATTCTCCACCAATCCAATATTTAATCATGCAATGAAGTTGTTGCTGGACCTTTGGTCAAGCAACTCTACAGAGAATTGGTATTGTGATCATATAAACACCATACCAGGAGACAAGGCTTGTTCATTAATTTCTCTTGTTTGGCAAATGTTACAGGTAATAAATATAGCAATTCATTAGATGAAAATGTACTCGCTCAGGTGGATTCAAGCTAGATTTAAAAGTCTAAATTACAAATCTGTTATCCAAGAAAGTTATAGGTGGGTCACTGATGATCAAATTCTGGGGGCTGGGTGGTGCAATATGCATATACACTACCCACTTTATAATTTAAAAAGCATGAGGACTAAACTATGCCCTTCTTCATTCTCCTCCAGCCCCACAGTTCCCTGTGAATTCTGAATAGGTAACCTCCATCCATCTGTTTATGTGCTTCATCCCAGCCATTAATGCAGCACCACAGTGCAGTATACTGGGAACAAACACCAGGAGATAGAATTTGGCAAACATGAAACTGGAGGGACTCAAAAAGTATCAAGCAGCATCCACTGGTACAAATGATCAGTCAAGGTCTCAGGTAATGATCCTTCACAAACTAAAATAGTAAAAGGTTATATAGATTGGTCTTGGAAGGATTCATCACCAGAATGGTTTGAGTTTAAGCACATGGTTGAAGGCCCTTCAGGCCAATGAAACCTGTGCCACCCAAATTATACCTAGTGAAACTCCCAACCCCATATGTTATTGTAGTGTGCATTGTAAAGGATTATGTGATCTCTCCATCCGGAACCTGATAGGAATGTGGATTGCAGGGGGGCATGTGATTTCTCCATTTGGAACCTAGTCAAATGTCACCTCATCTGCCAAAGATCAAGCCCTGCCCACAAGTCAGCATACAACTGGTCATTGACCCCTTTAATTGCCTCATCAATACCTGGGCTGGACTTTCCAGCCCATGATACTACAAAGTCCACAGGTGAGTCACCTGCCTTAGCTCCACTCCAAGTTGGGTACCATGGGCAATTCTGGAAAGTCATTGGTAAGGTGGGAGCTGTAGTATTGTGGGTCTAGCAATTATTTGTTAGGGGCTGAGCCTGGTAAAGATATCAAGGGATGGCAGGTATTCTATGGTGAAATTTGATTGTTTAGGTTTCTATCCGCAAGTAGGTTTAATCTGCCAAAGGTGTCTTTTACCCTTGTTATAACTGCCCTATACTTGTAAATAAAAACAATTCTTCAACCACCCTGTGTTCAAATTCATTGCCCTTGGGACCCATCAAACCATTTTTTTTTTAAATTAAAACCACAAACAGTTGTGGAAAATGGGAGGAAACCAGAGCATCTGGAGAAAAAAACATGCAATCATCGGGAAAGAGTGGGACCAAAAAAAAAGTCAGTGGTAAAGAAAGTGAATGCAATGCTGGCATTCATTTCTAGAGGAATAGCAGGGAAGTAATGTTGAAACTTAAGAAGGCACTGGTGAGACCTCACTTGGAGTACAGTGTACAGCTTTGGGTTCTTTATTTGAGAAAAGATATTGGAGAGAGTTCGAAGAAGATTTATTAGAGCAGGAATGAAAGGGATAGCATATGCAGAATGTCTTTTGGCTCATGGACTATACTTGGAGTACAAAAGGATGAGGGAAGACCTCAAAAAGGCATTTCAAATAGAGAAAGACCTGGACAGAGTAGACATGGCACGGCTATTTCCCCATGAAAAAGGAGTCTATTTATTTAGACAGACGTTCGTGAGTGTAGAACTTGTTGCCACAGACAGCTGTGAAAGAGGGGTCATTGGGTGTATTTAAGGCAAAGATTGAAGGTATTTGATTAGTCAGGACAAACTGAAAAGGCTGAGTGGGAGGATGGATCACCTCATGAAAGAATGGCAGAGCAGACTTAATAGGTCAATGGGACTGCTTCTGCTCCGATATCTTGTGACCAAAATGGGATGTTGGCAGCTCCCATGAGACCACACGAGGTATGGACAGAGGATGGTTTGTGTTAATGTCCGAAATGTGTGAAGAATTCTCTGCAGTATTTTTTGCTGGCTTGGGCAAAGATCTTGTCCAGACAGGTTCATAATGGTGCTTCTGGAAAGGTTGGTGAGACCTTTGGGCTATGCAAAATTTCTTCAGGCTTCCAAGAAAACAGAATCATTGATGCACTTTCTGGTTTATGGAATTAACATGTTTGAACCAGGTTGCTAGTGATATTTATTCCATCACCTTGACCTTAGCACTGTTACCATATATTGGGAAAGGTCCCCTTCTCCATTTCCTCATGTCAATGACCAGCTCCTTCATTTTATTGACCAAGGTTATCTTGGCACCATACTCCCCATCCCCTTCCTGCACTCCATCTCATGGTTGAGATTTGACAGATGACAGTGGTGTCATCTGTAAATTTGCAGATCAATGTTTGTCACACAATCATGTGTATAAGGAGTGAAGTAAGGGCTCGGTACATTGCCTTATGGGGCATTGGTGTCAAGGATGATCATGGTGGAGGTTTTGTCACCTCCTCCAAGAATATTGAGAGAAGATCTTTGGTGAATAAAACTACTGCTTCTAAAACATATGTGCCCAATCCCTGAAATACTGGGGGTCTTCAATTTGCCTTTGGACATAAAGCATAGAGTGATGTTACCCACGTCATTTCTGAACACAAGGGGACAATGTTTTTGCCAAGGAATATACAGTACAACTGCATGTTTTACATAGAGGACTGGAGAATGCCATTTTGTTAGGTTATACTTGTGCAATCAGATGACAATAAAAATTTGTCCCAAAATATTCCATGAAACAAAGCCAAATAAACAATAATTGTGCATTTCCTTCCTGATGTCAGTTCACATTTTGTACATATTAAGAAGTTAATGGTCAATTTTAAGAATATCTCCCTCCTCCTCTCTCTTCCTCCTTCTCTCCACCCCCCCCCCCCACCCCGCCTGTCCCAGACATACATAATGATTCTATGTTTCATGCCTCATCATAAACCAGCAGCCCTGGGCACAAAAGAGCAGATACAGTATCCCCATTGTCCAAGAGTTACTCTACAGTACTGTAACTACCACTTCCAAACCAGCTGGCTCCATCCACTACCAAGGTCAATGCTAAAAAAATATTAGAGCAAAACAGTTTGGCAGCTCACCTCCAAAACATCCACCATCCTGAATACAGATATATTGCAGGTTCTTGATGGTCACTGAATGTAGACCATGGAACTCCCACACCAGTGATACTGTGAGAGTACCCTCATCACGGCAGTAGTTCAAAAGGATGCAAAATAAGAAAAGCTGCAGATGAACTTGATAGAAGTACCAAGCCTGAAAGGTCACTTGCCCTTTACTTCCTATAAAGGCTGCATGCTCTGAGTTTCTCCAGCACATCTACGTTTTGCAGTCTAAAATGTTGGCTGGCCACTACCTTCTTAACTGCACGTCAGTAGGCCACTACATTCTGACCTTACAAAAAAATAACAATCTCCTAAAAGATAGGTGTAAACCAAGTCTGCAGAAACAGTCCTGAGAACAATGTGCTATTGGAACCATAGAGCACAACAGCACAGAAACATGCCTTTTGGCCCATCTTGTCTGTGCTGACCTATTATTCTTCGTAACCCCATTGATGTGCACTGCTCAGTCATTGCTCCTGATAGATGTTCTCAAGGTGGACAATTGGATGCAGATAATCCACTGAAGAGCTTTACAGTTCCAATGTGGGACAGTTGCCATACTCACCTACGGCATCTCAGTGTGGTAAGTTTTCAATGGTACAACTGTTAAAAATCACCAGCATCCTCAAACAGAGATGAACTTCCTTGATCAAGATGGACAAGTTCAAGGACCAAGTGAGATCATCAGAAATCTGGACACCAAGGAATCTGAAACTTGATACATGCTCTACTACAACTCCATTGATGTAAAGAGGGGGATGAGTGCATCTCCCAGCATGACTGATGTTCACAATGATATCCTTGGTTTTCTGAGTGTTAAGCACCAAGTTATTGTTAGCATACCACACAGCCAGGTGTTGGACCTTGTCCCTGTAGGTCATCTCATCATCCCCTCTGATCTGGCCAACCACCGTGATTTCGTCTGCAAACTCAATCATGGAATTAGATCCACGTACAGGAACACAGTCATGGGTGAAAAGGGAATACAGGAGAGGGCTCCCTGGGGCATGCCAGTGCTCAAGTTGAGATGGAAGAGAAGAGATTGTTTAACTTAACAAATTGGGGTCTGATAGTCAAAAAGTCCAAGGTCCAATTACAGAGGGACGAGTGGATTCCAAGCGGGTGAAGTTTGATGGCAGCTTGGAGGGAGTCACAGTATTGAACGCCGAACTAAAGTCAATGAACAACATTCTGACAGAGTTGGGCCTGTCCAATTAGGTCAGGGCAGAGTGAAGTGCCATGGAGGTGGCATCCTCAGTCAACCTGTAGGTGAGATAGCTAAATTGATGAGAGTCCAGGGGAGGTAGGTAATTAGGATTTCAAATGTGATAGAGCCAGTCTTTCAAATCACTTTGCAATGATTTTGGGGATGGAGGGTGGTGGTGAGTGCAACTGAATGGAAGTCATTCAGAATCCATGAAATGCTTCAGCTCTGGCAATGAAGATGGCAATCTTGAAGCTTATAGGAACAACTGCCTGGGCCAGTGACAGATTGAAAATGTCAATGAAGATCCCGGCCAACTGTTCTGCACAGACTAAGCACATGGCCAGGGCCAGGTATAACATCCAGACCAGCTGCCTTATGTAAATTCACAATACTCAGGGTGGCCCAACCAGATGGAAGCAAGAGGCAGTTTACCACAAGGAAAATCCAATTTGAAGGTGACTTCCTTGTTCTCTCGATCAAAGCAAGTGTAGAAATAATTAATCTCTTCAGAAAGTGAAACACAGCTGGAAGGGGCACAGTACTAGGTGGTATGTAGTCTGAAATGATTTATATGCCTTGCCATGTACACTAGAGGTTCAAGGAGTTGAACACAATCCTTTGTGTTTAGCCCAAGAGATTCCTCTCCTGAGGATGGCCCTGGCTAAGCTGCAAGTCTTCCAGTTCCAGATCTGAAGGCTAGATCACTTGAGCAGGAGGAAAACCTCACTGTTCATCCATGTATCTTGATTAGCAAAAATCTTTTGTTTGTTTCTGTGATGTCACTCCATCCACACACTTGTTGATGTATTCAAAGAAAGAGTTGGTATATAAATCAATACTAAACAGAGTAATATTTAGTCTACTGCAAGGTAAAAATTCACCATCAGCAGAAATTTTCCATTGCCTCTTACAGTCAGAGAAAGAAGCAAATGAGAGTCCCCCAAAGTCAGGGTATCCATGGATTCACACCCAGCATTCCTGTAGGCTCTTCACCCATGCAGACTTCAGTCCAAACCATTGGCAACACGAGCTCAAGATTCAAACCTGCCACATTATCAGGCATGTTCAGCACCCTCGGCACCTTCTTGCATCCAGATTTCAATACCTAGTACCCCTTCATCCAATCTACAGCAGTCTGCAGCTTGAGTGGGTTCATAACTTGATGTGTCCAACAGCCATCCATCTGTGTTCCTCAGCTACAGAGCCCCTCACTGTTCTACTGCCATGGTCACTATTCTTTTGGGCCATCTCCTCTGCTTCTCCTCAAACAGGGGGTGGTATCCCCATTTTCTTGGGCCCTGTGCTAGTCTTGTTTGCCAAGAATTTTCAACCCAGAGGCTGCTGCCAAATACAGGCACTGGATCCCAGACCCTGCAGTCACAGTTTTTTTTTATAAAGTAAACCATTGTCATTTCCTTTAACAGGAGTTTAAGGACAAGGGAGTTCATCACCATCATCCTGGTTGCAGTGTATATTCTGTCACAAGCTAATTAGAGGCTGACACTGGAGAGCCGGAGCACTGTGATTAAACAGCCATGAAGCGGCACATCCTCATGCCTTCCCAATCATGGAAGAATTCAATCAGGCCAACTTGAAGACCAACAAACTACCACCAGCACTTCACATGCAAAACCAGGGGAACCAACACACTCGACCACTGCCACACCACAATGAAAAACATGTACTGAGCCATACCACGTCCACACTTCAGCAAGCCTGGTCACCTGGCTGTACTTCTACTCCCAGTGTAGAAGGAGAGGCTGAAGACCACAGCATCAGTGGTAGAAACAGCAAAGGTGTGGTCAAGGGAGGTGGAGGAGTGTCTGCAGGGTCACTTTGAATCGGTGGAGTTGAACATATTCAAGAACTCCTCCATAGGCTTGAATGAACATGCAACAAGTGTCACTGACTTCATCAAGACCTGTGTGGATGAGTGTGCGCCTACGACCAAATATCAGGTGTTCCCCAATTAGAAGCTCTCATTGAATCTGAGAATCCACAACCTGCCGAGGGAGAGAACCAGGGTGTTTAAGGCTGGGGATTTGGACCTTTACAAGTAGTCCAGGTTCAACCTGTGTACGGCCAACTCCAAAGCAAAGTGGCAATTCTGGAGGAAACTAGAAATGGGGGCACACCAGCTATGGCAGGGAGTACAGGCCATTACAGCCTACAAAGGGAGAACAAACACAATAGATGTCTGCGAGGCTTCACTACCCCCCAAAAAGCTGAAAACCAATGCCTGCTTAGAGAAGAACCACCAAACATTGCCTGCTCGAATCCCTGAAAAGGCTGAGCGCAACACCAGAACATCATTCAAGAGGGTGAACCTTCGCAAGGAATCAGGCCCTGACAACGTACCTGGCAGTGTACTGAAAATCTGCATCAACCAACTAGGTGGAGTGTTGACAGACATTTTCAAGCTCTCATTGTTGCAATCAAAGGATCCCACCAGCTTCAAAAGGGTTATTAATCATCCTGATACCCAAGAGAGCATGGGCTGCCTCAACAACTACCACCCAGTAGCACTCATTTCTACTGTAATGAAATGCTTCGAGAGACTGGTCATGGCCAGAGTTAACACATGCCTAAGCAAAGATCTGGACCTCTTGAAATTCACCCATTGACACAATTGCTCCACAGTAGATGTGCAATACAACTAGCTCTCCACTGAGCTCTGGATCACCTCAAAAAAAAAAAAAAAAACAGCAATTCATTCATATAGCTGCTCTATATAGGCTATAGCTCAGCCTTCAATACCATTATTCACTCAATGCTGGTCAAGAAGCTACAAACTCCACTCTGGAACAAGATCCTGAACTCTCTTGTTGGAAGACCATAATCAATAAAAATTGGAAACAATGTCTCCTTCTCAATAATCATCAACACAGGTGCACCTCAAGGATACGTGCTTAGCCCACTGCTCTACTCATTATACACCCATGACTGTGTGGCCAGGCACAATTCCAATGCCATATACAAGTTTGCCGACGACATCACAGTTGTCAGCAGAATCACAAACTGCAATGTGGAAGCATACAGGAGGGAGATAGATCAGCTCGTTGAATGATGTAGCAACAACCACCTTGCGCTCAACATCAGCAAAACCAAGGAGATGATCGTGGACTTCAAGAGGAAGTTAGGGGAACATGACCCAGTCCTATTCAAGGGCGCAGTAGTGGAGAGGGTAAAGAACTTCAAATTCCTGGGTGTCAACATCTCTAAGGGTCTGTCCTGAAGCCTCCACATAATACAATCATGAAGGCGGCTCACCAGTGCCTATACTTTGCAAGGTATCCGAGGCAGTTTGGTATGTCACTGAAGACACTTGTAAACTCAACAGGTGTACCGTGGAGAGCATTCTGGCTGGTTACATCTCTGCCTGGTATGGAGGCACAAACTCTCAGGATAAGAATAACCTAGAGGGCTGTTAACACAACCTGCGACATCACAGGTACCGGACTTCACTCCACTGAGGACAACAACAAGGCTTTAAAAAAGCCACGATCCTCAAAGACCCCACCAGACCATGCTACCATCGGGTAAAATGTACAGGAGCCTAAAGATGAGCACTCAGTGCACAGCTTCTTCCCCGCTGCCATCAGATTCCTGAATGATCAAGGAATCAAAGACACTACCTGTGTCCCATCATATTATTTTATTTTTAGTAATGTTGTAAGATAGTTATAATATGCATGTTTGCATAGGATACTGCCCCAATACACCGAATTTCAGGACTATAAATCCTGATTCTGATATGCTATAGTTCTATGAATGAACTTTAGAAAATAATTTAATTTGCTATCCTCCAAAATCCCTAGAAAGCCGACTCCACAAATGCCATCCCGAGAGCAGAACATCTTTTCCCAATCACAGGATTTTGACAAGTCTTCAAGGTGAATCTCACTACTGGGTCATTGAAAGGGGAAAACGTCATGGGCGCCACTTTGAATTGTATTTATTAACAACTGCAGAGACTACAATGGAGAAGACATGCTTTCCAGCAGCATATTAATCCCACTGTTTTCATCGGTCAGCCTGCTATTTCCCATTACACTTGAATAGAGCTGGAATCAAAGCAAGTTAATTCTGCTAAGTTCCAAGTGATAAAAGGTGTCAAGTCTGAGTAATAAACAGCATTTTCTGACAGATGAGAATTAATTAAGACATTTCCTCCATCAACAAGGATAAATTTGAATTGCAGAGGTGGAACAAATGTGTTCACAGGGAGATCAAAATGACAACATTTGGGAAATATAACCACAATTTCATAATATTTAGTCATCATCTTTCTGTACTGCAATGCTTCAAAGGAAATTAGAATTTAATTTTTTTTTCTCTGGATCTTTATTTACACATGGATGCTAAATCAAGGTCACTGTTGATGACAGTCCCAGACACTTAATCATCCTCTTTAGTATTGAGGTGGAGCTGTAATTTTCTCAGTGACTACAAAATACAGAAGCCATTTGTTAACTGCTGACAACTCCCCACCCTGCAGTCACATCACCTCGACGCCATTCCAGATACAACGTTATTGACTAAGTGCAGTGAGGATGTGTCATACTGAGCAGACAACACCTAATGTAGCTTCAGAAACATGGAAGAAGTAGGAGCAATCAAAAAGACATTTCACTCCACTGAAACAGTTCTGGTTTGTTCATCCCCATTTGGAAAATATACATTATTTTATCTTAAATCATTTTACTTGGACCGTTGAATGTCCAAAACAGTTAAGGTACACAGACGACCACCTGTGCTTTTTTTAAAAAATATATATATATGTATATTTACAGGATGTGCTGTAGTTGAAAATGCTAACATTTATTGTCCATCCCCAATTGTTCCTGTGAATCAACTATGTTGGTGACCTGGAGTTAAACATTAGGTTGGATGTAGATGGCAAGTTCCTTTCTCTGAAGGTTGTCTGTGCACTGTGTAGGTTTTCCAACAATTTGGTTCTGGCTTATGCAGAATTACATGATTGTTGTTTTGAGCAGCATTTCCAAGTCTTGCCCAAAATGTTCATCAACTTTTACTTACAGTGGATGTAATGTAATGTGATGAGTTCCTCCAGCATTTTTGAGAATTGCAATCAACTTCAGCATTTGAAGATTTTTTGTTTAATGCAGATGATTGAGCTCTGCATTGCAAAGATGATTGAAGAAGCTTGTAGAACACTAGAAGGCTATTCAGCTCTTTGACCCTGCAAATATGACCTCCAATAAGGGCCACATCCAACTCTCCTTTGAACCTATTGAGTGACTTGGGCTCAGTTTTCTGCGGGAGGGAGTTTAACAAATTCACAGCTCTGAATGAAAAAAATCTCACCTCAGCTCAGTCCTAAATGATTTGATAATCAATTTTCCTCAACCTTTTCAATATTTGTGCCCAACACGCTCATTGACCCAGGTCCTACAATGAACAGAAGAACATCAGAAATTCTACTGACGACTTTTCGTCACACCCCCCCCCCTTTTCGTCACACCCCCCCCCTTTTCGTCACACCCCCCCTTTTCGTCACACCCCCCCCCTTTTCGTCACACCCCCCCCCCTTTTCGTCACACCCCCCCCCTTTTCGTCACACCCCCCCTTTTCGTCACACCCCCCCCCTTTTCGTCACACCCCCCCCTTTTCGTCACACCCCCCCTTTTCGTCACACACCCCCCCTTTTCGTCACACCCCCCCCTTTTCGTCACACCCCCCCTTTTCGTCACACACCCCCCCCTTTTCGTCACACCCCCCCCTTTTCGTCACACCCCCCCCTTTTCGTCACACCCCCCCCTTTTCGTCACACCCCCCCCCTTTTCGTCACACCCCCCCCTTTTCGTCACACCCCCCCCTTTTCGTCACACCCCCCCCTTTTCGTCACACCCCCCCCTTTTCGTCACACCCCCCCCTTTTCGTCACACCCCCCCCCTTTTCGTCACACCCCCCCCTTTTCGTCACACCCCCCCCTTTTCGTCACACCCCCCCCTTTTCGTCACACCCCCCCCTTTTCGTCACACCCCCCCCTTTTCGTCACACCCCCCCCTTTTCGTCACACCCCCCCCTTTTCGTCACACCCCCCCCTTTTCGTCACACCCCCCCCTTTTCGTCACACCCCCCCCTTTTCGTCACACCCCCCCCTTTTCGTCACACCCCCCCCCTCCATTTCTTCACATAGACGTACTGTTAGCAATCTTACATTCACCCCTCATTTTTCTGTTTGAATGAGATTTACCAATAAAAATACCACAATGTTTGCAGTAAAATTTGTGGAAACTTAGCCACAAAATGCCATGTCTTACTCTTTTGTTAAAGTGTGTACATTATTGCTGCTATATTCCTCTCTTGTGACATGCTGAAAGTGCAATTTAATATAAAAATGCAAACATTGGCACAGGTTGCATAGAGGCTTGCCAAGCCTGACAAAAGACAATTCAATAGATGTTATTTTCTTGAAATGGGGTTAAGTCCAGACTTGAAGTTGAGTAACTAATTTCCTGGAGTTCATTATGGAAGAGAAAAATCAATTGGCCCAACACAAGGAAAAAAAAAATGCCAAATTGGTTTGCTTACTGATTTTCTTGATTAAGTGAATTCAAAATGGACTGAGTGCAGGAGATTCCAGAAAATGCAGTATGTGAAATTATTTTTTAAATTGAAATTACAAGGATGAGTATAATGAAGAATAGAACATATAGTTTGCTTAAAAATTGACCAAGCTTCTTACAAACCATAAGCATCTATCATTGACCCAGGTCCTACAATGAACAGAAGAACATCAGAAATTCTACTGATGACTTTTCGTCACACACCCCCCCCCCTTTTCGTCACACACACCCCCCCCCCCTTTTCGTCACACACACCCCCCCCCCTTTTCGTCACACACACCCCCCCCCCTTTTCGTCACACACACCCCCACCTTTTCGTCACACACCCCCCCACCTTTTCGTCACACACACCCCCCCCTTTCGTCACACACACCCCCCCCTTTCGTCACACACACCCCCCCCTTTCGTCACACACACCCCCCCCCTTTCGTCACACACCCCCCCCCTTTTCGTCACACACACACCCCCCCCCTTTTCGTCACACACACCCCCCCCTTTTCGTCACACACACCCCCCCCCTTTTCGTCACACACACCCCCCCCTTTTCGTCACACACACCCCCCCCCTTTTCGTCTCACACACCCCCCCCTTTTCGTCTCACACACCCCCCCTTTTCGTCACACACCCCCCCTTTTCGTCACACACCCCCCCTTTTCGTCACACACCCCCCCTTTTCGTCACAAAAGGCTCCATCCCAAACTTTGAGATAATCATGGACTTCTTCATCCAATCATGGTTTCAAGTTAGCCTTGGTTGAGCAGCACATGATCTTTGTGACATCCTCTATGCACTTGTTAATGTAGCCAGTCACTAGGTACATGCGCGAGAAGTTAGAGGCCAAGGGGCAGCCTTATAGATACCAGGGTGGCTAGTGTCCACTGGATTTAGGTTGTTCTCTCCTCTGGTGATGAAGTCAACATGATATTCTAATCGACATTCCATTCTAATTTTTCAGGTTGAATTCACCAACTACAATCATAGCACCATCAGGGTGGGATATTTTGGTTTCATAGATGGCATCACAAAGCTCCTTCATTCTCATTTGAAACCAAAATGTAAACTGTGACAATCAGTGTGGCCATGAATTCCCTGGGCAGATGGGTAATTGCATTTTACCATCAGGTACTCCATCTCTGCTTTAGATGCATGCACCAGTTCTCAGTGATGAAAATACAGAGCATCACCACCCTCCAATCCCAAGCCATAAATGCTCATAAGCCACATCATAGAAAGCTTAATTTAGCTTCAATGAAGTGGATTTTCTAATTCTACAGTCAATTAAATTGTTAAACAGGAACTTTTTTTTTTAAACATATACACACACACATATATATACATATACATACTCTCCACTGGCCACCGTGACAGAGGTGCACCAAAGAAAAGGTACAAGGACTGCCTAAAGAAATCTCTTGGTGCCTGCCACATTGACCACCGCCGGTGGGCTGATAACGCCTCAAACCGTGCATCTTGGCGCCTCACAGTTTGGCGGGCAGCAACCTCCTTTGAAGAAGACCGCAGAGCCCACCTCACTGACAAAAGGCAAAGGAGGAAAAACCCAACACCCAACCCCAACCAACCAATTTTCCCCTGCAACCGCTGCAATTGTGTCTGCCTGTCCCGCATTGGACATGTCAGCCACAAACGAGCCTGCAGCTGACGTGGACTTTTTACCCCCTCCATAAATCTTCGTCCGCGAAGCCAAGCCAAAGAAGATATACAAAAATAAAAAATCAATGGAGTCTCATTGCCCTCTAGTTAAATAACTTTGAAATCTGTGGGCCAAAGCAATGAGTGCCATGTGACTATTGTTAACCTGGTTGGAAATGAGTGGAGGATTAACACATCAACACCCAGTGACAAGCAAGTCAAAAACAGGAAAAAGCATATAGACAGCCTTGCATCAGCTCACAGGTCAGAATTCAGTGTTAAAGTGAAGATAGTTTGCTTATATTCACACCATTCAGTGGAAGGCAGGTGATACATGCTGGATGCATGTAGAACAATGATGGAAAAATATCTTGCAAAGTCAGATGACAAGATGTTTATTGAAAGTGCTGGAGAGAGGTCATAGAGGAGATATTTCCAATGGTGGGAGATTCTCAAACCATTCTCAAACAGTCTCAGAATATAATAATGTCCATTTATAAGAGATTTTTTTTCCCAGCACGAGATTGATGAATCTGTGGAATTCATTGACACAGATGGCTATGTAGGCTATCACTGTGGACATACTTAAAGCAGAAGTTGATAGGTTCTTGATTAGTATGTCAGGGGTTACTGGGAAGAGGCAGAGCATGGGATTTTAAGGAAAAATACACCAGCAATGATTTGAATTGTGGAGCAGAATGGCCCATTCTGCTCCTATGGTATTGAACAGATGCACCAAAATGTTCACTTGGTGCAGCCACACCGTTATGTGAGATTCACTAACAATAAGGTTAAAAAGGTAGAAAATATAAAATGGTAGATAAAAACTTTCAGTGGTAGTTAGTGCAAGAGTGGTGTTTGAGTTATGCAGATCTATCTTTTTAAGGTCACAAATGCAGCTTATGATAAGAGTTTGGATGGAGAGGAGAGCTATGGACACTGCTATTTTTTTCTGCCCGACAATGCCCGATCATGTATTCCACTCCGAGAAGCTAGTATTACATCAATGTAATCAGAAAAAGTTGAAGATATAGTCTTCCTCTCCACAATGCTGACATTGAGAAAAACAAGTTTAAAATGATGTACCACAGCTTTCCACAGACACAGGTCACACAAGGGCTTGTAATTCATAACTGCATTGACAATCACTCTTAGAGGTGCCAAAAGCTTATCTGATCCAGGAAATAGAAAATGTGACTCTATGGTCCATGAAAATATTCCATTCCCCCAACTTCTCTCACCACACTTAACACCAAAAGTCTTATTTCTGATCAAAAGAAACTTGAAACAAAAAGTAGTGATCATATCATTTCCCCATCTCATCACATCATTACAGTCAAACCTTGCAACTGATCTCAAAAAGAAATGCAGCAGGTATGGAGTTGAAAACCCCCAACGAAAAGAGATTCAAGATTTGGAAATTTTAGCAAAGTAAAATGGTCAAAAAGTTCTTCACATTGGCACTTTTCTTTAATTCATAGATTTGAAGTCTTGAAATTATCTAGCACAGAAATGGATCCTTCAACACCGAGCTTCCAACTCTACTTATCCCATTTACCAGCACTTGATGTGTGTATCTGACAATTCCTTTTCATTATTTAAAACAATGTGGGGGGAGCGGGGTTAAACTGGAGCAACATGATCAAATCAGAGAAGTACAAAATATCTTCTGGAAGGAAATTTTGTGTATTAACCATATAACCATTTAGGGAGCAGAAACAAGCCATGTTGGCCTTTCAAGTCCACACCGGTTCACTGATTTTGTGCGCCCTCTTCAGGCATTGGTCCCGGTAGATCTTCATTCAATAACAATGGGCGAATTCAATGCGAAGGTGACAATAAATGGATATATAATCGAACCAATTTAAATTAAATAGGTCAACTTGGCAGAACTGATAAGAACAGAAAATAAAAGGAATACAAAATCAGTCTATTTGCAGATGATAAAAGAAATTGAAGGAATACGGAGAAGTATCAGGGTACAAGATCAATTGCTTGACAAAAGGGCACTAAATTATTTGTATTCATTATTGATTTTGGACATAATGAGTTATGATTTAATTGCTTAATTATTATAGAATTTGATATCCTGAACAAAATAAATTAATGTAATAATTAGTTATTCTTTTTAATTTTTAATTGATATGTGACATATGAGTTATGTATTCACTAATATACATTGTGTAAAGGGTTTTTGCTAAACTCAATAAAAATATTTTAAAAAGAAAGGACGATTCAAGAGTTCATCTAGACTTGTTCACTGTTGTGAGACAACCTGTCTCAACCACCTCAGGCAAAGTGTTGCAGATTTCAAATATCCTCTGGATTTAAAATAATCTTCAGGTCCTCGCAAACTCTCTTACTTCTCATCCTAAACCTCTGCTCTCAAGTTTTAGATGTCTCTATCCAACTTTTGTGTGACTGACAATAGACAATAGACAATAGACAATAGGAGCTGGAGTAGGCCATTTGGCCCGTCGGGCCAGCACCGCCATTTTAGATCATGGCTGATCCTATGCAGGAGGCAATAGGAATTGTACTAGCATTCTGTGAGCATTGCTGCATACAATATTGCTGTTAGAGCACAATCCAAGTTTAATGTTTCTGCTTCAGCATGAATATATACATTGGCCTTCAATTGCTGCGAAGCTGTACTGGATTTTGCCATATAATGTACCAGATGAATGATCCAGGCCCCCCTCCACCACCCCCAAAAAAGTCACCCTTTACTCTGTCTCTCACCGTCTCTTTCATATTAGTGGAGTACGGCACTGTTGCCCCCAAACAGTATTGTGTCTGTGTTTTCCTTTGGTGCAGCCTGCACACAGATCAGGTACCACTTAAGGCAGCTTAGAATCGTCTCCTTTGCATCAGTTCTCCATTAATTGAGGCATGGCCTTCTTTTTCTTCAGTGTTGGTGGGTAGAGTTAACTGCCTGATCCTTGGTCCTGTAGGGCAAAAGCTAAGAAACACCACCATTCATGGATAGCTACATTTTCTTTGTCATCAGACTCTTAAACTAACCTATCATGCTTCATCAATGACTAGTTAAAACTATCATACTCTCCAATTAACCTAATTGTGGGGTTACACTGCTTTATCGTCTGTTGTAACGGAAAAGCTCGGTGGATTCAAACAATAGTGGATCTGGACATAGGCTGAATGCAAAAATTATCTTTAGAGATCACAACAGGAATAAACATGCAAGTATTCTCAATCATATCAAACTTAATACTACCGATACCAGCAACTGCTTACACTCTTACAAACACAGTACAATCTAGCAACAGTCATATCCAGGCTTTATCACAATCAAGGACTATAATACACTATCTGCCATTCCTTGTCCAAAATGACTTAGATGTTATCTGCAAGAATCCCAATCGCTCTAATAGTGCACATCTTACCAATGACTCCTCTAGTGTTGCCCACAGCAAGGTTCATCCCAAGTTCAAAAGCAAAAGACATGGTGTACTTTATAGTACAGGAAACTGGAGGGTCGGGCCCAGGTAATCAGTGATTAAAGGGGCCAATGGTCAGGTATACAGTAATAGGTGGGCAGGTGATAAAACTTCCAACCAGGTTCCAGACAGAGAGGTCAAGTGACCCTCCTCAATGGGCGGCCCCTTGGGCGGCCCCTTGGGCGGCCCCTTGGGCGGCCCCTTGGGCGGCCCCTTGGGCGGCCCCTTGGGCGGCCCCTTGGGCGGCCCCTTGGGCGGCCCCTTGGGCGGCCCCTTGGGCGGCCCCTTGGGCGGCCCCTTGGGCGGCCCCTTGGGCGGCCCCTTGGGCGGCCCCTTGGGCGGCCCCTTGGGCGGCCCCTTGGGCGGCCCCTTGGGCGGCCCCTTGGGCGGCCCCTTGGGCGGCCCCTTGGGCGGCCCCTTGGGCGGCCCCTTGGGCGGCCCCTTGGGCGGCCCCTTGGGCGGCCCCTTGGGCGGCCCCTTGGGCGGCCCCTTGGGCGGCCCCTTGGGCGGCCCCTTGGGCGGCCCCTTGGGCGGCCCCTTGGGCGGCCCCTTGGGCGGCCCCTTGGGCGGCCCCTTGGGCGGCCCCTTGGGCGGCCCCTTGGGCGGCCCCTTGGGCGGCCCCTTGGGCGGCCCCTTGGGCGGCCCCTTGGGCGGCCCCTTGGGCGGCCCCTTGGGCGGCCCCTTGGGCGGCCCCTTGGGCGGCCCCTTGGGCGGCCCCTTGGGCGGCCCCTTGGGCGGCCCCTTGGGCGGCCCCTTGGGCGGCCCCTTGGGCGGCCCCTTGGGCGGCCCCTTGGGCGGCCCCTTGGGCGGCCCCTTGGGCGGCCCCTTGGGCGGCCCCTTGGGCGGCCCCTTGGGCGGCCCCTTGGGCGGCCCCTTGGGCGGCCCCTTGGGCGGCCCCTTGGGCGGCCCCTTGGGCGGCCCCTTGGGCGGCCCCTTGGGCGGCCCCTTGGGCGGCCCCTTGGGCGGCCCCTTGGGCGGCCCCTTGGGCGGCCCCTTGGGCGGCCCCTTGGGCGGCCCCTTGGGCGGCCCCTTGGGCGGCCCCTTGGGCGGCCCCTTGGGCGGCCCCTTGGGCGGCCCCTTGGGCGGCCCCTTGGGCGGCCCCTTGGGCGGCCCCTTGGGCGGCCCCTTGGGCGGCCCCTTGGGCGGCCCCTTGGGCGGCCCCTTGGGCGGCCCCTTGGGCGGCCCCTTGGGCGGCCCCTTGGGCGGCCCCTTGGGCGGCCCCTTGGGCGGCCCCTTGGGCGGCCCCTTGGGCGGCCCCTTGGGCGGCCCCTTGGGCGGCCCCTTGGGCGGCCCCTTGGGCGGCCCCTTGGGCGGCCCCTTGGGCGGCCCCTTGGGCGGCCCCTTGGGCGGCCCCTTGGGCGGCCCCTTGGGCGGCCCCTTGGGCGGCCCCTTGGGCGGCCCCTTGGGCGGCCCCTTGGGCGGCCCCTTGGGCGGCCCCTTGGGCGGCCCCTTGGGCGGCCCCTTGGGCGGCCCCTTGGGCGGCCCCTTGGGCGGCCCCTTGGGCGGCCCCTTGGGCGGCCCCTTGGGCGGCCCCTTGGGCGGCCCCTTGGGCGGCCCCTTGGGCGGCCCCTTGGGCGGCCCCTTGGGCGGCCCCTTGGGCGGCCCCTTGGGCGGCCCCTTGGGCGGCCCCTTGGGCGGCCCCTTGGGCGGCCCCTTGGGCGGCCCCTTGGGCGGCCCCTTGGGCGGCCCCTTGGGCGGCCCCTTGGGCGGCCCCTTGGGCGGCCCCTTGGGCGGCCCCTTGGGCGGCCCCTTGGGCGGCCCCTTGGGCGGCCCCTTGGGCGGCCCCTTGGGCGGCCCCTTGGGCGGCCCCTTGGGCGGCCCCTTGGGCGGCCCCTTGGGCGGCCCCTTGGGCGGCCCCTTGGGCGGCCCCTTGGGCGGCCCCTTGGGCGGCCCCTTGGGCGGCCCCTTGGGCGGCCCCTTGGGCGGCCCCTTGGGCGGCCCCTTGGGCGGCCCCTTGGGCGGCCCCTTGGGCGGCCCCTTGGGCGGCCCCTTGGGCGGCCCCTTGGGCGGCCCCTTGGGCGGCCCCTTGGGCGGCCCCTTGGGCGGCCCCTTGGGCGGCCCCTTGGGCGGCCCCTTGGGCGGCCCCTTGGGCGGCCCCTTGGGCGGCCCCTTGGGCGGCCCCTTGGGCGGCCCCTTGGGCGGCCCCTTGGGCGGCCCCTTGGGCGGCCCCTTGGGCGGCCCCTTGGGCGGCCCCTTGGGCGGCCCCTTGGGCGGCCCCTTGGGCGGCCCCTTGGGCGGCCCCTTGGGCGGCCCCTTGGGCGGCCCCTTGGGCGGCCCCTTGGGCGGCCCCTTGGGCGGCCCCTTGGGCGGCCCCTTGGGCGGCCCCTTGGGCGGCCCCTTGGGCGGCCCCTTGGGCGGCCCCTTGGGCGGCCCCTTGGGCGGCCCCTTGGGCGGCCCCTTGGGCGGCCCCTTGGGCGGCCCCTTGGGCGGCCCCTTGGGCGGCCCCTTGGGCGGCCCCTTGGGCGGCCCCTTGGGCGGCCCCTTGGGCGGCCCCTTGGGCGGCCCCTTGGGCGGCCCCTTGGGCGGCCCCTTGGGCGGCCCCTTGGGCGGCCCCTTGGGCGGCCCCTTGGGCGGCCCCTTGGGCGGCCCCTTGGGCGGCCCCTTGGGCGGCCCCTTGGGCGGCCCCTTGGGCGGCCCCTTGGGCGGCCCCTTGGGCGGCCCCTTGGGCGGCCCCTTGGGCGGCCCCTTGGGCGGCCCCTTGGGCGGCCCCTTGGGCGGCCCCTTGGGCGGCCCCTTGGGCGGCCCCTTGGGCGGCCCCTTGGGCGGCCCCTTGGGCGGCCCCTTGGGCGGCCCCTTGGGCGGCCCCTTGGGCGGCCCCTTGGGCGGCCCCTTGGGCGGCCCCTTGGGCGGCCCCTTGGGCGGCCCCTTGGGCGGCCCCTTGGTTTCATCTCTGACATAACTTTCCAAATAAACAATGATCCAAAATAATCCTTTAACCGTAAATATCAGTTTGCATCTAACACAATGAGAGAATGCCCTCTAATATTCACACATCCTGTTCACCTTTGAAAATGATGAGAGACTGCGTCCTACCAGATCTTCATGGGCTGATGATGATTCAATGCCTATTCCTTACTCCTGGCTCAAAGTGGGTCTTTTTTCAACAATCTTTGCTCATCACTGCAAACCTTTCAAAGTGGGTCTTTTTTCAACAATCTTTGCTCATCACTGCAAACCTTTCACTTCCCACAGAGAAAGAAAATGCCATCTTCACTTTCCTCCACCCCAGTGCCTGACATGTGGTTAGCAGTTTAAACCTTGCGTAGATGCAATTGGCATGTTCAATGCCTTAAATGACAGCGTGCAGTCTCCCACAATTGAACACAAGCCAACCTGGCAAGTCCAAAATGTTTCGAAGTTCAGCATGTGTGACAAATATGCCTCCTTCAAAACCCCCCTAGCAACTTCGATAATCAGAAAATATCCATTCCACCATTAAAACTGTCAGCGATCTAAAAGCATTTCTTATCCAAAACAATGAAATGAAGAACTTAATTATTAATTTTGATATTATAGCCCTTCCAACCTATGAGCTCGTACCACCCAACACACCAATTAACCTGCCAACCCTGTACATCTTCGGAATATTGGAGGAAACCTGAGCATCCAGAGGAAACTCAAGCACTGATGTTTGGTTCTCTAAAGGAAATCCTCTGTTCATAACTGGTCTGGTCTCAAAGTTGACTCTCAAATTCTCTGAAATTACCAAGCAAACATTGGAGTTCAGAGAAAATTACCAACTTGAATCACAGCACCCATATGCAACACAAGTTTTAAATAAGGGAGTGAACGAGGCTAGGCTGCAGATGCTGTGATTGTAGCAAACACACCAAAATTCTGGAGGGATTCAGTTAGTCTATTCAACATCCAAGGTTGGCAAATATATATTGGTGATGCTTCAGGCCTTCTTCTGGGGTGGGGTGGGGGGGGAAAGGAAAGAGAAAAAAAAAATCAGGAAAGGCAGACGCAGGATATAGGAGAAAGTGTCAGAATTAAACAATAGGGAAGGAATCGAGACTAAAAAAGGTGTTAAATGAAAACGATAAGGGACTCGGTAGAATTTATCATATCTGGGTGAAAGGAGACTTTAGGCCATTTTTTTTTTTAAAAAGAGAAACCCCACTTAATTGAACAACCAGTCTTTAAAGGCAGCTCAGATCATTCACACTGAACCAAGAAATGCTGGATCGCTGTAACCCTTTTCATAAGCAAGCCAGCATCCCAGAACAAGAGGAGTCGGGTCCTGTAGCATTACCGTGAACCCTTTTCGACATAAGCCATTGCAAAGATGCATCAGGTCTGATACTACCTTTTATGCAAAGACCCTGCAAATTAGCATGTTAACAACCAGTGTTTAAAGCCAGATTAGGTTGGATCATTCACACTGAAGCAAGAAAAGCCAGTTCATTGTGACCTTTTACATAGGAACCCAGCATCTTGGTACATAAGGAGGCAGGACCTGCAGTATTACAGCAGTGGCATCCTGGAAAGGGAGGCAAGCCTTTTTACACAGGTAGCCAATGTGCTACCTACCTTGGAGGTTAAGTACCGGGATGAAAATGAGCCCCTCTCCATTCCACTTTCCTCATGTGAACACAGTTAAGTAAAGCTGTTAAAAGGCAGTTAATTCCCCATCTTTCAAGGCCAATGTAAAAGGGCTTGAATCTGACATGGGATGAAAGTGACCCACCATTCCACCTTTGCTGCATTTATACAGGTCGGTGAAGCAGTTGATTCCTGTCTTTTTAAGGCTGTGTAAAAGGGGCTAAGGAAAGAAGATGACAGGGGAAGAAGGGGAGGGAGGGGTGGTTTAACGAAAGCCAGAGAAGTTGATATTAATGCCATCTGGTTGGAGGGTGCCCAGTTGGAAGATGACTGTGCACAAGAAAATGCACAGACATGTTAGCAAGGGAACAGGGTGGAGAATTCAAATGCGTGGCCATTGAAAGATCCATGCTATTGCAGCAGACAGAGCCAAGGTGTTCAACAAAGCGATCTCCCAGTCTGCATCCAGTCACTTCAATATAGAGGAGACCACAGTGGGAAAACTGGATGCAGTAGATGACCCCTGCAGATTCACAAGTGAAAAATTGCTTCACTTGGAAGGACTGGTTGGGGCCCCAAATGTTGATGAGGGAGATGTAGGTGCAAGTGCAGCATCTACTGCAGTTACAGGGGTAGGTCCCATGGGGACAATTGGTGGGGAGGGAGGAGTGGACAAGGGAGTCACAAAGGGAGCTGTCCCCACAGAAGGCAGAGAGAGAGGAGGAAAGGAGAATATGTGTCTAAAGGTGAGATCACATAATAGATGGTAGAAAAGGATGTGTTGGATATGGAGGCTAGTGAAGAGGTAAGTGAAGACGGGGAACCCTGTCATTGTTGCGTGTGGAGGGGGCCAGGGAAGATATGCAAATAATGGAGGATTATGTAGATAAATGCCAAATTGATTGTGGGAGAGGGAAAGCCACATTGTTTGAAGGAGGAGGTCATCTCTGACTAGCATGGAAGTCCTCGTCCTGGGTGCAGATGCCGACAGAGAAATTGAGAGAATGGAATCCTTACAGGGGACGGTGTGGGAAGAAGTGTAGTTGAGGGAGCTGTGGGAGTGGTTGGTTTATAGAAGATGTTAAATACACTGTGCTTCGACAGGGTCATGGCTCCAAGAGTTACAGGTCCACCTTTCCCTGGCTTTCCACAAATACAGAATCACAAATTCCAAGACCCCACTCTCTGCCATATTCAGCTTTTCATTTCCCTTGTCAAGTTCAGCTGCAATGCACATTTGAGGATTAATATGTTATACAGGCTTTTTTTTGGCTGGTACTCTGAGATACATGCCATTAGTCACCAGATAGGTTCTTGACACTACTCCAGTACCACTAAAGAGGGGTTCAGTGAGTCAGGCAGCATCTGTGGACAGCAATGTTCAATCAATGTTTCATAACAGGACCCTTAGATAATCCTGACATGAAACATTAAATGGCCACATCTCTCCATTGTTTTGCAAAGACCTTCATGCTTCTTTGTTTATTCAAGAATCAGCATATTTTGTGCTTCACCAAAGATCTTTCCACTTTCCTGAAACAAACATTTTTATCTGCACAACTATAAATGTTAATGTGTATCCTCCTTTATACTTACTATATTTTTCTCTTTATGGTGTATGGTGCTAATTTAAACAGATTGATTTTAGTTTTACAGACATGTGTACCTGCAGCTAGTGAGAATTTCAGTGTTTCTATACATTAGACTTGCGCATATGACAATAAGCCTTCCTCACCTTCATGGTGCATGTACACAGAAAAAGAACAGATTTAGAAATGTACTGTTCAAACATCAGGAAGACGAGCATGTCCTGCTAAAGCAATAGAAGGTGCGCACCATTTCCCAGACTACCCATCCATTGGGAACTGCCTTCTGCACCTGTGGCAGTGCCTGCAGCTACGATGTTGGCTTCATCAGCCATTCAGAACCCACAGACATTGACACCAGCAATCTTTTCTCCAAAACAGATACAATGGTGTTACATCTCCTTTCTGAATTAGCACTGAGCAGCGCAATACAGACGCTTTAGCCACAATATGTCGAACTAAATAAACACACCCATGACCCTCCATTTTTCTTGCCTTCATGTTCCGATCAAGTATCCCTACAGTATCAGTCTCAACTACAACCCCTGGCAATGCACTCACCACTCTCTGGCATCTACCCATCAGTGGCATCTCCACTCCCCTTTAATGGAGATCCTCTGAAACTGACCTTTGCCACCCTGGGCAAAAGATGCATTTTTAATCTTTTGCTCACATTTATTATTTTATTTCACTCATCCACACAATGCATCACTGAATTCAATAAGCATCACCTAAAGTAGCTTTAAGAGTAAAGATTCACTTCTTCCAGCTTCACGTCTTCACCTTGGACCTGCTCCTTCTGTCCTTTGAGATGGTTTAAGCCAGTCCTCCTTTGCCCTCGTCTCTTAACAACTTTAGCACTCTCAAGAACAATAGACTGATGCAATTACACCACTCCATCTGTCACACAAAGGAAAAATAACCTTCATTTCAAACATCACATCCATGACTAATCTACAAGGAATCACTGTGCAGCGTCACTAATTAACTCAGCTACTCATTCCAAAAGTCATCAGCTTTAGAGATATTCCCTGTATTAAAGAAATGTTCTTACAGATTCAGAGGTTTATTCCTCCTTTTATAATCACTGCACCAATTGCAGACAAAAACAACCACAGAAACAATAATTTTACCTCTGTCAGTTGGACTGACATCAATATTGGGCCACAAATTCTCAGGTCCAGGAGCTCCTTGGGATATCATCCAAAATGAGCTTTGTAGTGCCCCCCCTCCCCCAATTCCCTCCAGGATTCCCATCATGCTTGTGCAAGACTCATTCAATATACATTCATTACATGGATGTCTCACAACAGGTGACTCATTGCACAAGAGACATCCCAAAGTTATCTCTACACATCATAGAGTCACTGAAAGATACTGCACAAAGAAACAAGCCCTTCAGCCTAACAGGTGTGGCCCAACCATCAAGCCTTCATTTTTTACATTAAACCTCCCAACCCATTTTATTCTCCTCATATTTCATCAATTGCCCACAGATTCTACTCAATATCTGCACAGAGGCAATTTGCAGTGGTCAACTGATACACAAACCCAAAGGTTTATTGATGTGGAAGGAAATCAGAGTAAGTCCAAGTGGCCATAGGAAGAACATACAAATTCCACACTGACAATTGCTCAAACTTCAATTCCATCTGTCATAATGGATTCAAGGGTCTCACTGCCATCTTGAATTCTCCAATTTGTAAATCTTTAATCAACACAAAGAAATAGCTTCAATATCACCATCTTTCAAAAAAGTATAATACATTCCATTTGTCATCTGCCTCAGCAGGATATCTCTAAACCATGGGAAATACTCTCAAGAGCTGAAGAGAAAGGGGGCACAATTTCATCAATTTCTCTGTGAAGGTAACTTACACAAAGATTTAAGGAGGTCCTCAAGGCCTCCTGGAAAAAAAAAATGTATTGCCCTGAAGTATCCCAGAAATGACTGGCCCATGGCCATCCAAAACAGAGGAGTTCAAGATATTCTGCTTGCTGGGTGCATATCAGACAACAGGTGTGGATGGCTGGTTTCTCTCAACTCTGTCAATGTGTCAAAAGAAACACAAATAGAAAGTGATGTGCAGTGGAAATGAATACAACTCATTTTGTACTGCAGTCAAAGTCAGAAAGAAATCTGTAACAAACATTTTGTGCCCCAAACCCTTCATCAATGTAGGTACCCGAGGCCCAAAGCAGTGATTGCACATCTATACTACATGTGGAATGCTGCATGACTTGCTGAGTTTCTCCAGGACTTTTGTGCATTGAACTATGATCACGGCATCTGAAAACTTTCTTCTTCCAATCTTTTTATTAAATTTCAGATTACTAAATATATGATACAAAGAGATCGGGATTGCATTAACAACAGTTAACATGGGGGGTGCGTGGCAAGATGGCGTAAGGATCAGACGCGCCTTCCAATCCTCTCCTGACTCTATCTTATTGTTTTGTCTAGAAATGCCCGTTAAAATTCTTTAAAAGTTTAGATAATTTCAGTGCTGTTAATTTAACTTATGATGGTACAATTGGTGGAAAAGAGCAAAAAAAAAAAAAACAACAACAGATCCTCAAAAAACTACATTTTCCAAAAGTTCAAGTTTTGGAGCCTACCTACAGGAAAGACACCGGGACTCAGCGTGAAATGGATCCCAGGAGAGAGGTACAGCGTTCGGATGTAGAGCTCTATGTTACATCGGTAGAGCCCCCTAAAGAGGGCGCCAAACAGCCTTTCGAACAAAGAGTTACTCAAAGGCATTTGTCAACTGTAGAGGTGGCGCTGCAAACTGCATCTCTTGAGATAGAAAAACCTATACAACTTGATGTACTGGGAGAACTTAATACATTATGAACTGGGGAAAACCCCGGCCAGCGTCCTCCAGTCATTGCTGGAGAGGCTGTGGCTGGGGTTTCCACATGCAGTCATACTACAAGGAAGGCAACCAGAATGAAAGAAGGAACAGAACATCCTTTGGTTATGCAGAAGAAGCAGGAATCTGTAGAGCCAAAATCTCTTCCAATTGAAAAGATTTTTGTGAACCTTGAATCTAAATTATCTTATATAATGCAGGGATTATCCAAGATTATGACTGAACTTGGTACTAGGTTTAATACTCTGGTGAAAATACATTCTCAACAGATGGCTGAGTTTGGAGCTTTTAAGCTTGAAGTGAGAGATAAATTTAATTCGTGTGAAGAAGATATAGACGAAATACGGGATCAAGTTTTTGATGTGACCAAAATGGTCGAAGACTTACAAACTCAAAATAAAAATTTGGTGAAAAAGATTGATTATTTGGAAAACCAATCCAGACGGAACAATATAAAGATTATTGGTTTGCCAGAAGGTATGGAGGGACCAGACCCGAGAAAATTTTTTACTGAATGGATTCCGCAGGTGCTGGGTCAAGAACATTTCCCGGAAGGTATAATACTGGAACGTGCTCACAGAGCCTTGCGTAGAAGACCTATTTCAGGTCAAAGTCCAAGACCTGTTTTGGTTCGTTGCTTGAATTATTACGACAGAGAAATAATTTTACGAGTGGCTATTAGAAATGCACAACAGAGAAAATCACCCTTGATGATTCAAAATAATCGAGTTTTCTTCTATGCGGATTTGAGTCAAGAAGTTATGTTCCAACGACGGGAATTCAATCCTGCTAAAGAGTTGTTGTGGAAGAAAGGTTACAAGGCAACCTTTAGATATCCAGCTGTTTTGAAGGTTTTCCAAGATGGTTGCCAACCAAAGTTCTTTGATTCTCCAAAGGAAGCTATAGCATTTGCTCAAGAGCTGCCAATTACTCAGTTTCAACAGAGACATAGTCCGCCGCGATCTCTAAGGAGACAAGAGATGGAAGAAAAGAGCCGTGCTCCAAGAAGGAATGGTTGTAATGGTGACTCGGCAGTGGGAGCTGATTAAAAGAAGAGTTGTCCTTTTTTTTTAAAAAAAAGATATTAAATAATGATGATGTTAGTTTAAGATGAAGTGAGAGTTGGGGGAGAGAACTGGATAGGCACTATTTCCTTAAAATCATCTGCTACGTGTGAGTTATCTCACACCCATTTTATTTTGGGAGTTACCGCATTGCGCAGTTTAGACAGGAGGGGGTATTTTTAACCTCCTACCTGTTTTTTTTCCTTTTTTTGATTAAAAAAATATTAAAAATATTAAAAATATTTTTTTAGATTAAAGAGTGAAGGGTTTTTTTTTTTGTTTAAATACAAAAAAGCATAAGTATTTGATTGTTTAAAAAACTAAAAATTGATGTGGTTTCTTTTGTAAAGTTTATTCAGTAGATAAGGAATATCTGAAATTTAAATGTGAATGGGATGGATAAGTTTTTTTTAAATATTTTTTCTTTAACTTTAAGGTGAAGGAGTGGTAATTCTGGTGTATATTATTTTGCTATTTTAGTTATAGAACGAAGGGAATAATGGTGAAAGTTATAAATTGAATTGTACAATTCTTAATGAGGCTTGAATTTTGTTTGTGGTTTATACTCCATTTGTTGAAGACATAGATTTTGTTGTAGATGTGTTTTTATTATTTGGATATCTGAATTTTAACGTAATGATTGGGGATATTTAAATGTGGTATTGTAGCGTTTATTGGATAACTATTCAAGAGTAAAAGGGAAAAATGGTGGAAGAGTACTAAAATTGAATTGTACAATGCTTAATGAGGTTTGAATTTTGTTTTAAGATGGTGGTTTATGTGACTAATATGATGATAGATGTGAAGTTAGTTGATATTTGGTGAAGGTTTATCTCTATAGAGAAAGTTTTTTTTTCATCTTTTTTTCATGCTACAATTTTTTTAAGAATTGATTATTGTTTAAAAATTTTTGATAGATAATGTTACTAACTTTACTAATTTTTTTATATTAAGTTTGAGTTAAATATAGGTTTCATCTTAACTCCGTTTGTTAAATATATGCATTTAAGTTTGATTTAAATATGTTTTTTTTAAGTCTGATATCTTAATTAGTATTTTTGTTAGTATTTTAATCGGTTATGTTTTTGTTTTTTTTTGTAAATGGGTTTTTTTCCTCACATATATTATTAACTTTATTAATTCTTCACTCTTTATTTTGGGGGGAAAGGGTGTTGGACTAATTTGAGTTGGGTTATTAATGTGTAATAATTATTGGGGAGGGTATAGTTTATTTAGATTACTGATACTGTATTGTAATTTTATTATTTTATTCTTAATTTTTTTTTTTTTTAAATGTAATCCTATATGTTATTCATGTTATAAAATCTTAAATAAAGTTTTAAAAAAACAACAGTTAACATATACAAACACAGACCTATGTAAACTGAAACTCCCAATCTCATAAAGGCCAAACATGAAAAGGAATCAAATTTTATTACAAAAATATCCCACAACTAAGAAAAAAAAGCTGGGTACCATGTATCAGCAGTTAAGCAATTATTTTGTGGTTAATTCTACTGCTCTACACAAAAAATGTTGAAAAGGATTCAGAAAGGCTCAACTTAAATCATATGAAAATGTTGATTAAATGTTTCTTCAAATTTCAATGAAAGATCAACTGTTATCACTAATTTTTTTTCTAAATTTAAACATGCCATAGTTTGGGAAAACTATTGAAACATCGTAGGTAGTTTTGGGTCTTCCCATTTGAGTAGAATGGATCTCCTGGCTATTCAAGTAACAAATGCAATCACACAACAAGCTGAAGCAGACAAGTGGCCAGAGTTCAAAAAGTGAAGTAATAGGATAAAGTTGTAGGTCAATGAGCAAAACTGCTGGAATAATATCAAAAATCTCTTTCTTTTTTTAATCCAGGGAAGGGCAGAACCAAAATATGCGTCAGGGAAGCCACCTCAGAATTACATCTGGCACAGATAGGGAGTAAAAATTAGTTAGCTTGTCCTTGGACACATGGGCCCTATGATCCAACTTAAACTGCATCAAAGAGTGTCAAGCACACATGGAAGAAGTGTTAACTAATTGGGGAATTTTCTCCCATGTTTCTATAGGTAAAGGTATCTTAAGTTCTTTCCCATTCATTCTTAATTTTGTCAGAAATAATTGAACATATTTTCAGGATCAAATCAGAAATTGTTGCTATTAAATTAGGTAACTTCAGTCTGATGTGGTATTGGAAAAGTAGATAAAGTAATATTTTAAAAGTTCTTAATCTGTTGATACCTTAAAAAAAAGTTATCTAGGCAAGTTATATTTATTAGACATAAATCAATCAAAACAGACTATTCCCTTCATGTTCCATAAAAGAATATGAAGGCTTCATTGCAGACTTCACTGTTAAATTCAGAATGAGAGGAATCAGTGCAAGGATGCAAATTCACAGTGTGTAAAATGCTGTGACAATTTTGCTTGACTCCTTTGACTCTTTTGGTATATTTTAAAACAATAATTGGAAGTTTTTCCTAGTGTGATTACAATGGAGGAAGAAACACAAGTTCATTGTCATGCATACAGAGGTACAGGGAGAAAGTTTACTTTTTATGAAGACCAGTTAGTCAATCCTTATATAGTACAGCAAGGAAAGCACAGTAGCTCATGTAGATTTATGGAGTGAAAGGTTCATAAAGGAGTCAGATAATGGCAGGAACTAAGCTAGCCTTAAATATGGTGGTGGGTGGTGTCACACAAAGTCTTCTTCACAATGGGAGGGTACAAACAAATTTATTAGGTTGCTCCTCACAGTCAAGGAGGACATTCATCCATTGTGGGTTCTGAGGGAGAACAATGCATCATTTATCTCAATTCATTCTTCCACAGACAAGAGAACTTCAATGGGGCACAAGAGTAGAAGATGTTGCATGAAGCACTCTTCTGTTTACACAGGACTTTTGACACTCATCACCTCAAGGTTCTTAATTTTCTCCCAAAATGTTCCTACTCCACTTTAGCAGTCACAAATGCTCAGAACCATTGAGCATCTTTCTTCTTTTCAAGGAGGCTTTGAGTCCCTGAATTAATTCCTCAATAGTCCTTTGCCTCAGAGTCCATTGCACAAGAATTAAAGAATGTAATCAGAGCCTCAATATCAGGAGTTTTCACTTTAGATTCATTCACCTTTATCCTTCCATTGCTTTGAAGACCATTGTACACATTTTCAATCCACTTCAACTGACCAAAGATGCAAAATAAAACCCAGCTACTAATGTGATGGACACAAAACAATCAGCCAACAATTCTGGAACTTCTTGACTCATAACTAATTCACCTATAACGAAAATAAAAATCACATGTTTTCCAAAGTATTCTCTTTTATCAGCCTTTTTCATTATTATTCTTGCTCACTAACCTTATTGAAACTTCTTTGCAGGCAGGAAAACATCACAAGCTGTGAAACAGCACACAGTTTTCTGTTTGCTGGGTACCTTTGATCTTTCAACTCACCAAAATTCAATTCAAAAGAAAAATCAACCTTCACTCAATTGCAAACACTTGCTTTTTCCTGTGAAACAAATTAATTTATGTGATGTGTTTCACCTGTGCCAAGCAGGTTTCCTCAGAGGTCACTTGACTGCAGAAATTATAGAATGTAAATGTCTCTTCCCAACTCTTGGATAGATTTAGTCTTATTAATAGGTTTGCTCCCACATGACAAGGACTGAAAAGAAATTATATCTTTATTAACCTTTGTTTTGGCAGTTCATGAGAGAGGTGGGAGCTTTTAAAAGCAACAAGGAAATTAAAAATTAAAAACACTGACAAGGATGACTAAATACAATCGCTGATCTTAACCCTTAACGTTCGTTTATCAAGATGTTTTTGATTTGCTCCTTTTTCACTTGGCTGAGGGCAGCCGTGTGAAAGAAGAGATAAAAATCAAAGACACATGCAATGCAAATTGGATGCATAGAATGGATGGTCCTCCTCAAAGCAGGATGCAGGAGAAGGTTGAGTTCCATGGGGAACTCAGCACATATTACACCTTCTGTCGATTGACTGGTGGAATTGATCATCAAGTTAACAATTTCAGGATAAATCTCCTCACACTAACTTACCACACCGTGCACAGAATAGAGGTGCTGCTGGTATAGTTATAAATTCATCGAGAGACACAGAACGGAAGAATACTTGTCAGCTCACTGAGTCTGCACTGACCAACAACACACCCCATATTCCCTCACTTACTGACACAGTTGGGACAACTGATAATATGACCAATCAACCATCAGACCCTCACATCTTTGGGAAGTTGGAGGAAAAAAAGACTTGGCAAGTCAGGCAGTGTCTACACAAAGAGAAACCAAGTTAACAGGTCGAAAATCCTTCATGAATATCACTCGATCCCAGATCCACCACAGGCTCCAACCCAAATGCAGAAATCTATGTGAGGTGTGGCTTCAAGAAGGAAGTCAATATCATAAAAGACCGCTGTCACCCTGGTTTCAATCCTGCTCACTGCTAAATTTGGCAGCACCTCTGGGTTCGGGACCTCTGGGTATCAAACAGGTCTTGAACCTCCCCTTGTTCCCACATCACAATAGAACTGTCTGCACTGTTACAAGTCACTTTTATATGCCCGAGGATTACTGGGAATATTTATTATCGATCTATCTCATTTATTATTATCTTGTTAGAATCCAATTTGGTTTACTATTATATCTTTTCAAAAGCACCTGTTCCACTGCAGTAAGTAAGAACTCCAGTGCATATATACATTGTAGGATGTATATGACAGTAAACTAATGTCATCAGCATTTTATGTCTGACCGAAGGGCGATTCAGGACTCCTCCAAAAGAATGCACCACTCACGTATTGCCAGTAATGTAGGGGTTCAAAGTGATTTGTTATTCAAAGGCAAGAGAGCTGTGTTGATCGTAAAGCTCTCCTTCAAGGATTTCAATTTTGCAGCAGATGTGAATGGAATTGGGACTAAGAAAAAATAGAGATGAGTTGGATTTGATATTCAGTAAATTAATCTCAACTGAATTTCTGCTGCTGTCATTAAATATCCATGTGATTGCGCAGCCCTATGTCACACAAAAAAATAAACTTTTGGTGTTTATCTCAGCACTTCATTGCATCTTACTTGGCACACTGTCACCCTTAATGTTATTGCATAACCAAGAGAAATGGGGGCAGGATCGAGGGCACTCCAAAATAGTACTGAGACAGAAAGGCATACGTTTGTCTGTTATTATACAAAAGAGTAGCCTGCTGCAGTTCCATTTAATCTGATGCTGCAGGACCATGCACTGAAGTCATTAGAAACTCCTTAGGGTGTTAAACATGGCCAGTATTCAGGTTACTGGTGGTGTATAAATAGACATAAAGAACACAAGGGGTTGTCAAGAGCAGGAGGATAAATGAGAAAACTATTATAACACTCTCTATACGTGCCTTCTGCAGTGTGATCTGGAATGTTTGCTTTCCTTACCCATGCTGCTGGTTTGTTCTACTTTGGGAATTCACATCGAACTGTGCTAATTATAGATGTGGGAACATACTGCCAAGGATAACAACTTTCTGCAGTCTCCCAAAGTAGGACACTCAGGACCAAGCTTGTCCACTCTAACTTTCTCTGGCTTTTGATCAAATCCAACCACAGTAATGCACCATGCTTTGTCAGATAATCTTTGTTGTCCAAAACAAGAATTTGAAACTTTTAGTTCTTTGTATCTGTTTGTAGGATTAGAAAAGAACACTTCCCCACATTCCGCCCCCCCACCCTCAATCATTATTCCAATGTCTCCTTTCTTCTAGCTCCCCTCTCCTTGCCTCTTTCTCTTACCCTATCCCTCTGACTCCTTTCTTCCAGCTTTGTAGTCACAGATCTACTCCCCCCATCAATTCCCAGCTGTTGTCTCCTGCCTCCAAATGGATGGCATTAATATTGACTTCTCTGGCTTACATTAAGCCCCCCTCACTTCTTCTCCGTCGTCTTCTTCCAGCTCTATCTCTGCCTTCCCTTCTCTTTTTGTACAAGATAAATTCTTATCTTGTCCCTTATCATATCCAATTAATTAACAACTTTTGTTGGACTGGATTTCCACCCTCCCCCCTCCCACCCCCCACCCAGCATTGTATGAATTTCTGAGATTTCTTGCTTCTGACTCATTCTGATTATTCCTTGAAGAAGGGCTCAGGCCCGAACTGTCGGCAATAATATCCTTGCTTTTTATGGATTCTGAAAAGACTGTCTGAATTCCTCCAGCATTTTGGTGTGTTTTTACTACAATAACAGCATCTGTAGACTTCCGTGTTTCACTCTCCCCTCATATGCTTAAGAAGAGCCTCCAGGCTCTTCACCCTGCCCCTTTCCTTCTCCCGCTACTTGTTTATTCAGACATCTGCCTCCTTTATGTTCATTCTTTGACGAACGGCTCAGGCGCAAAATGATGGTGAAATGTCTTTACCTCCTTTAAATGCTGCAGGACCTGCTGAGTTTCTCCAGCACTTTTGTGTATATCCCGACCTGTTAAATCTGTGTTGTAGCCTTCTCCATAGTACAGAGAGGTGCTCACTGACCTTGAAATGATGTGGTGAAAGGAACTTCAGATGTCAATCTCATTCATTTGTATTTTAGTGGACATAACTTGAAAAAATATCTTTGAAAACCTGAGTTATGGAGACAAAACAGCCTAGACCGTCTTTCCCTACCAGTCCACATTTCAATCCAGTCTCCTCCCTTCCTTCCACCTTTATTAACACTTCTCCCTTTTCCCTAATGAGGACTGTCTTTCCTCATTAAACACTCACAAAGCTGCCACCTGCCTTCCTGGGACTCTGGTGAGCTGGCTTCTATTTGATCTAATCTGAACACCTAAAACTGATTAAATGATGATTTAAAAAATCATGGTGTCTTTTCTCTGCCTCCAATTATAGGATAACACACACATCAATATTGATAAGCACGCGAAAGTTGCCAGTTGAATTCTGGTCAGAGGTGTAATATAAGGAAGAACTCTTGAAATTGTATATTGACAAAACATAATGTTTTAAACACAATATGGTTGGCAAATCATCATGTAAAATAGATATTCCACTTGGAAAAATACATTAGTTTTTGAGATTGTAACTCACAGAATAGATAAATGTGATTCAATGAATGTGATGTGTTTGGACTTCAGAGAGGCTTTGATAAGGTATTGGACAAGATGCCATTGGCCTGGATTTGAGACTAGTTAACTGTTAGCAAAGAGTGAGAACAAACACATCATCTGGGGTTGGGAGATTGTGTGGAATCAGGTATTGTAGGGACTGGTGCTATGGCCGCTTCTGCTCACAGTCCAGAACTCTTGATCGATGATGTGAATGAGGAGATCCAGGATATTATATCCAAGTTTACTGAACGTGCAAAATCGGCAGAGACAGTGTCTGTTTTTCGGGAGATGCAGTAACCCTTCTAGAAGGCATCGACAGGCAAAGGAAATGACAGATGGCATTTTATGGGGAAAATGTCAGCTCATCCATTTTGGTAGAAGAAAAATTAGAAAGGCAGGTTAATTTTGAAATGGTGAGCGTTTGAAAGATGTTGATGTTGAAGGGAATTTGAGTGACCTTGAGCATATTACTGAAAGTTGATGCAAAGGGATAGATGCCTTTAAGGAAGGAAATGGATGTTCACTTTATTGCAAGGGAACTCAAATATAAAAATGAAAACGTGTTACTTGAATCATGTAGCAATTTGTTGAACCTACATCTGGAATATTATATACAGACCTGGTCTCTCTACATGAAGAAATACTTGCAATGGAAGGAGTGCAGCAAAGAAATACCAGATTGACTGCTAGAATAGATGGTATGTCATGAAAGCAGAAATTAAGTAGAGTGATCCCCTGCAAAATTTAGATGAACTGGTTGAAACATAAAGTTCTTTCAAAGCTTGGATGGGGTAGATCATGTTTATTTTCAATTAGGGACACAGTCTCACCATCTGGGGTTATCCATTCCGATCCAAGATAAGCAGAATACCTTCAATCAGTGAACCTTTGAAATCATCCAGTACAAAGAGCTTTTGAGGCACAGTTGTTGAATAGATTTGAGATAGAGGTTTATGGATTTTTGGATATCAGGTGAATCAAAGGATTTTGGCCAGGTTGTGATCAGGCAGGCCAGTTTTGATTTTTGCGAACAAAGGAGAAGTAGAAAGGGTCAAAAAGCTTTCATTTCTAATGTTCTTTTGCTATTAAACATATATTTTTATCCCTCTCTGGATTGCAGATCATCAGATCGATTTGCATTTGGACTCGCATCACAAAGTAACAATGAGAGAGCTTGAACTTCAAAGAAGCACTCACAATCCAGACAATGTATTCATTGGCACATACTGAAACCTGCAGACATGCATCACACAAACATGAATCTAGACAAACATAGCAGCCCAGGTTTTGAGTAAAATAGCAAGGATCCAGTGGTACTGACATGAGCGGACCAGTGGTCTAAGAAATGCATGCGCTGTTCATGTCTGAGAAGCCAGTGTCATTAACGATGAGACAAGGAAGTAAATGCTTAAGAATTAATTGGCACAAGAATCAAACAGATGCACAAGAGGCAAAAAAAATGAACAGCTGAAAAAAATATTAAACATCACAAACTCTTCAAACCTCAATATAGGTTCAAGATTCAAGTTATTGTCATGTGCAAAAGGTAAACAAACTTATTTTATTTGTTGGCCCGGCAAAGAGTCACTAAGTAATCCAGTGTAACAAAATGATACTCAAGATCTTGGCTGGACTGAAATAATTAATAGATTATATAACTGCAAATTCTCTCAATACACACTTTTAATCTCGAATTGAATTAGTGAACAATTAGCCTGAAATAAAATAATCGAGTGATCAACAAATTAACTTTGGATTAACAGAGCTCATCTATTTATACATGATAGGAGGGATCGACATGATATCTGTGGTCCAGTTCCTTATCTGGGTTACAGATTCTACTCTGCTGTGTCAGCTGCATACCACCTCCACCCTGAATTCTCCACCACCAAGTTAGCTCCCTCAACACCAGTGAGTTAATATGCTTCAGTAAAGTTGTTGTAAATTAACTATGCATGCACATGTCTACCTGAAATATAGATGCATAATAATAATTCTTTCTATTCACTGTTAATCAGTTTAGGAGAATGCTGACAGTTGATTACCAGTACACTTACTTAAAAGGAGTGTGTACCATGCTTATTACTTATTTAGGTAAATGCAATTTTCATGTTCTTGAATATTTCTGGGATTGCTTTTACACAGAGAGAAATTAATAATTTAATTCAAGTAATTGGAATCTCCATTGTTTGACCTTCACTTTCAATGTGTTTCCAGGGCAATAAGAATGCAAGGAGAATTTTAGAATTGATTTCTTTTCAGCACTTCTTTCAGCTCAATATTCCTTGACAGAGTACGTAGAATCTATAACAGTTAGATAAGTGTATGAGTGAGAATTTAGAATAAATAACCGAGCAAATAGTGTCCAAATTTAAATTTAAATTTAGATATAGAGCACCGTTACGAGCCCTTTCGGCCCACGAGCTCATGCAGCCCAATTAGACCCTATTGAGCTACAATTCCTGGTAAGTTTTGAATGGTGGGAGGAAACCGGAGCCCCAGGGGAAAACCAACACAGACACGGGGAGAGCATGCAAACTGTTTACAGACAGTGGGGTATTCGAACCCCTGTCCCAATCACTGGTGCTGTCACAGCGTTGCACTGTTATGCCAACCGTGCCTCCCTTTATGAGATTATTTATATGAAGAAGACACTCTCAGAACAACTTCGGCAAATTAATGTTCACAATGAAAAACCAGCCATAAGTTACAGAAGATATTATACAAGGCAAAGCAAGGATTAAGAACTAAGGTTAGCAGCTAAAATCACATTAAACGAGGAACAGCTCAGCTCATCACAGGAACAGGCACTTTGACTCACGTTTTCTCTGCAACACATGATGTCAAAGTAAATTAATTCTGTTCTTCTTAGACATGATACATAACCGTCCATTTCCCTCATGTATCTCTCTGGAAGCCTTTTAAGCACTACCTGGCAGCCCCTTCTTAAGCACCTATGATCCTCCATGGAAAAAAAAAACTTGTTCTGCACATTTCACTTAAACTTCCCCTTCTCACTTTAAATACATGTCCTCTTTTATGTGACATTTGTACCCAAGGCAAAAAGATTCTGACTTTCTCGCCTATCTATGCCTTTCATAATTTCATAGATGGCTATCGGCCTATTACTCAACAGAGAAACCAACCCAAGCTCACCCCACAGCTCCTACCCTCTAATTCGGGCAACATCCTGGAAAATCCTTTTCAAAGGCTGTACCCTTTCTGAAGGGTATGTTGGTGTTGAGCAGCTTGGGGTTAAAGTTCAAGAGGTTTTCAACATCAGTTGGAGGCAGTCCATTTGGGGGCAAGGTCAATTGTCAATTTTGAATCCATTTTTGATAGTCAAAGATTTTGACGGATATGGAAGAAGAGGAAGATTGTGGGGTTAGATTCCCCATGAGCAGCAGACTCATTGAATGGCATGTGGTCCTTAGTTACTGAAGTGTTAAAACTAGTGTTGTCAGGGAAATCTGAGCTGGGTGCTGCCGAGAAACGCACAGCAGGTCAAACAGCTTCTGTGGAGAGAATAAATATTTTTTGATTTTTAATTATTACTGGTGCTTCTGGTGAAAGGCTGTCAATTCAAAATATTAGCAGCACATTTATTTTTTTTTACACACTGATCTGTTAAGTGCTTCCATCAATTTCTAGCTTTATTTCAGAGGTCTGGCCTCTGTGATCATTTGCATTCGATTACAGCACAACCTCTTCTCCTGTCAAAGATGCTGGAAAAAGTGGTGTGTTATGGTGAGCAGCAAACCTACTGTTACAATCATCGAACTATTGGAAAAGGAAGATATTTTCCAATGTCTAAAAAACAAAGATATTATGCTATTCATGGCTCCTTAGGAAATCTCATCGAAGAATACTCTATTTTCATTCAGTGATGGGAATACAATCCTTGTAAAATGATATGGCATATTAAGGTAGTGATTTTTTAAAAGTTTAATTTACCTATATAAAAATTGCATTTGCTACTATATAGCTTGGTTTTATTTCCATGATCTTTCAGAGAAAGTTTATGGACAGTAAACGTTCAGAGGGATATAGGCCAGTTGGGCTGAAGGGCTTGTCCCATGCTGTGTAGCACTGTGACTCCATAATCTTCAGTAATTTCTTGATTATTTTTAACGCTGGCCAATAACAATTGTTGAACAACATGACTGACTGTTTTACTTTAAGTAAAACAAGTTCAAATTGTATCTAGTTTATTGTCTTGTTCATTAAGCAAATGTGCATTGGCATTTAATCAAAATAATCATAAAATTAGGTTAGCATTTTCAGGTTAGCATCCTGTGCCTTAGGGAGAAATTTGGGTTGAAATCCCACAACAGAAACTTAAAGATAGAGCTGTTTCCAATGAAATGCTATGGGAGTACTGCAGCATTAGAAATTCTGAGTTCAGAATGAGACATCTGACATTCCATCTGCTTTCTTGAGTCAATATAAATGATCCCAAGGCTCTATTCCAAACATGAGCAAAGGAGTTATCCCTTGAATCCTGCCAACGTTTATTGAATTTTATGTAGAGATTGTGATCTGCGCAATTCCTCTGGTGACGTGAGTGGCTGCCAAGTGCTTTAGATATTTCCAAGAGACATGAAAGGTCCACGAAAGATCATTACAATGGGCCAAGAGGATCATTGGAGTTTCCCTTTCCTCTTTTGATGACATTTACTTGGAAGTGGTGTCTAAATAGGACTCAAGGAATTATAGATAACTCTTCCTATTCAGCACACAGTATCTTTATTCCACTACCATCAAGAAGGTAGTCCAGGAGCATCAAAATCAGGACTAGCAGGCTGGGGATTAGCTTCTTTACCCAGGCCTGTGAAACTGATGAATAGTATTCTGTAACAGTGAAAATCATCCAAAATATGTGTGTGTGTGTGTGTGTGTGTGTGTGTGTGTGTGTGTGTGTGTGTGTGTGTGTGTGTGTGTTTTGATTATCCTCTATGATGTATTGTGTGTTTTTATGCATGAACCATGGTGTGAAGATGTTGTTCATTAGGTGGTATATGTATAAACAAACAAACTACAGAAATGTAGGACAACGACAACGAGATAGACAACAGACTCGCCAAGGCAAATAGCGCCTTTGGAAGACTACACAAAAGAGTCTGGAAAAACAACCAACTGAAAGACCTCACAAAGATAAGCGTATACAGAGCCGTTGTCATACCCACACTCTTGTTCGGCTCCGAATCATGGGTCCTCTACAGGCATCACCTACGGCTCCTAGAACGCTTCCACCAGCGTTGTCTCCGCTCCATCCTCAACATTCATTGGAGCGACTTCATCCCTAACTCGAGATGGCAGAGGCCGACAGCATTGAATCCACGCTATTGAAGATCCAACTGCGCTGGGTAGGTCACGTCTGCAGAATGGAGGACCATCGCCTTCCCAAGATCGTGTTATATGGCGAGCTCTCCACTGGCCATCGTGTCAGAGGTGCACCAAAGAAGAGGTACAAGGACTGCCTAAAGAAATCTCTTGGTGCCTGCCCCATTGACCACCGCCAGTGGGCTAATATCGCCTCAAACCGTGCATCTTGGCGCCTCACAGTTCGGCGGGCAGCAACCTCCTTTGAAGAAGACCACAGAGCCCACCTCACTGACAAAAGACAAAGGAGGAAAAACCCAACACCCAACCCCAACCCACCAATTTTCCCCTGCAACCGCTGCAACCGTGTCTGCCTGTCCCGCATCAGACTTGTCAGCCACAAACGAGCCTGCAGCTGACATGGACATTTTAACCCTCCATAAATCTTTGTCCGCGAAGCCAAGCCAAAGAATACGTATAAACAAACAAACTACAGAAATGTAGGACTTTGTTTCTCTCTCCTTCCTCCTTTCTTATTGGTCCAAATCATTAAAAAACTACAATGTGTTAACAATGAGTTTGTTTCGATTTACAGCTCATGTTCACCAACAGTGCATCAATTCCCTCCGTAGGTGGCTGCATGCTCTTTTCCTTACGAAGTGAATTAAACATGTGTCTTGCACATCAGCCAAGAAATGTTAACTGTAAAATGCATCCCACTCCGAGAAAGGGAAAACAGATGGAAACAAGACTCCAGAATCAACATTCATCAACCCTACAAAGAAGACTCTTCCCTTCTGCCCATTTTCAGTTTGCAGAACTTTATGCCAACGATTGGGATATCTCCTACTCATCATTAAGGATTGACATCCCTCTCACCATAGATGTATCTTTTTTTTAAATACATGCTACATTAATTTCTTCAGTTAATTCCATTACAGACTGAACATCAATTTATCTGCTTTCAGGGACTTGTTTCAAGAAAGAACATACCACTTGCTATTGAATAGCAAACCATCATAGTTTCTCGCACGGCAAATTGTGAAGTTGAAATATTCCAGTGAGAGGTTTGCATTTCACAAGGCCTGGAGGTGTAAAATATGATTCTGTAATAAAGTCTCCAATTGAACAAATATCATCCCTTCCTAAAAAGGCAAGAGCTTAATCTCTCCATCAAGGTGCTATCTCACAAACTACATATAGAGTTCATATATGATTTCTTCTAATGTACTTTTAGAAAAAGTCATGTTGATGACACCAAACAAGTAATATATTCTTTAAAACTTGAACACAGAATTTTCAGCTCCAGAGCATCTCTTTCTATTCAAGATGTTCTGGGGTTCAATGGCCAATACATTCAGAAACAAGGGGGGGGGGGGTCTTCTTAATCCTTCCCTGCCCATTCCTAAAGGATGCTACATAAATTGTAGATTTGTTTTAATTTTAAGCATACAGCATGGTAGGAGGCCCTTAAAAATCATGCCACCCAATTACTTCCCAACCCTGTACATTTTGGAGGGTGAGAAGAAACCAGAACACCCACGGCAAACCTACGCCATTGTAATGCGCATTGAAAGAAGCAAAGACTTTTTGATCCAAACCAAGGCTTTTATTAACTAGAAGACTGGAGCATATCACAAGTAGGTCGACCAGTCCAGGATGACCTGATCTGGCTAGGAGCAATCCTTTAAGACCTGCCGGTAAATGTGGCTACACACTCAGCCAATCACAGTCATCCTACACTACCATCTGTACATACTGTACATATACACATTTGTGATAGAATCTGTACTATCACAGCCAAGACATGGGAAGAACATAGAAACACCTGACAAGCAATGCCGGATTCAAATCCTGGTCGCTGTAAAAGCATTGAGCTAACCACTATGCTAACTGTGTCCCTCTTTAAACTCAACCAATCCTGAACTTTCTTCAGGAACAACTTTGCATAAACGGATGATACAAGTTCAAGGGACGTCATCTCATCAGCACACTTGTGTCTTTCATTGGAGCTCTGATTCACGGAGAATCCTCTGTCACACTTACAATCATACCAATGAATGAGTGTCAAGAAGGTGAATGGGATGCGGGAGCTTGAGCTCAGGACTCAATCCCCAGGGTTCTGACCATTGAACAACATGCACGGAGAAATGAAACAAGTCATGATGGTTATTGCGGCATTGCCAGTGGTTTCATTCGATGCTTGGAATACAATCTGTGCAAATATGTGGCAACATCAGAGGAGGGAGTTAAACAGGAAAATCTGCAGATGCTGTGGTTGTGGTACAATACTCAAAAGTGCTGGAGACTGGTTACGCAGCATCTGGAGGGAGTAATGGGTACCAAAATTTTGCGCCTGAGCCCTCCGTCAAGGCGAGTTTATTCTTGACCGCTCCCTCTCTCCATTAGGATTTCCTTGATTCTCCTTTCCATTTTAATTTGCAAGCTAATGTTGAGGTGAGACAACTTTTTGAATGGTGCATCAAAGGCTTTTACTACATCTCAGTACGCAGGACATTAATCAATAAATTTAACAGTATTTTCTGAAGAAACATTTGCAGAGTTCCTCACCAACACAGTGACTGTGTCCTACCTTGAGAGGAAGAGGCATCTCAGTGATGGGGCTGACAGGAAGTGAAAGCATGCTACTGGCAGGACTCATCTCTGCACTCTGGAACCAAAGAAAAGGCCCATTACGTTAATTCTAGGACAATATACTGCAATACAATCTTTCACAAAAAAAATGGTTAACATAATTTCAATTAACAACTTTGAGAAAATAGCTAGAAGGATATTTAGCTTCAAATAGCACAGAATATTCCAAAGGTTGTTGAAGCCATCCAGTTGGATCATGGGGACAGCACAGTTAGCACAATGCTATTGCAGAGCCAGTGACCCAGGATAGAATCCAGAACTCACTGTAAGGAGTTTGTACATTCTCCCAGTGTCTACATGGGTTCCTCCCATATTCAAAAGAGGTACAGGGGTAATCGGCCTCAAAGCCCTTCAATTCTTTTGGAACAATAGACCCAATCAGTCCCCCTCCACCACCACCCACCTTAATGGCAGAACTTGTCCTCACCCTAAACAATTTCTCCTTTAACATCCCACTTTATCCAGGTCAAAGGACTAGTCACAGGCACCCACATGGGCCCTCATGGACCTGCCTTTTTATTGGCTATGACGAGCAATCATGCCACAAGCCTACACAGGCAAGGCCCCTCAACTCTTCATCTGCTGAATCGATGATGACTTTGGTGCTATCTCATGTATCCATGATGAGCTTGTTGACTTCATCCACTTTGCTGGCAACTTCCACCCGACCTCAAATTCACTTGGCCCATCTCAAGCAACACTTTCCTTTTCCTCGATCTCTCTGTCTCCAACTTGAGAGACAAACACTTGACAGACATCTTCTACAAACCCACCAACTCCCACAGCTACCTCGAGTACACCTCTTCCCATCCTGTCCCCTGTAAGGATTCCATGCCCTTCTCTCAATTCCTCCATCTCTGTTGCATCTGCACTCAGGATGAGGACTTCAAAGCCAAATTATCACAGATATCCTCCTTCCTCAAACAATCAACTTGGCACTCACCCATATATCCTCCATTACCTGCACATCTGCCCTGGCCGATTCCGCCCCCATCAACAACAAAGACAGGATTCATCTTGTCCTCACCTACCAACCCACAGCCTCCACATCCATCATTTTTTCCACCCACAACATGATCCCACCACTAAACACATATTCTCCTCTCCTCCCCTCTCCAGCTTCCTCAGGGAGCATCCTCTCCTTGATTCCCTTGTCTACACTTTCCTCCCCACCAATCACCCTCTTAGTACCTACTCCTGTGAGCACAGGAGATGCTCCACTTGTGTCCACATCTTATCCCTCACCAACATTCAGGGCCCCAAACAATCTTTCCAAGTGAAGCAGCATTTCACTTGTGAATCTAATGGGGCCATCTACTGCATCACACACACACACACACACACACACACACACACACACACACACACACACACACACACACACACACACACACACACACACACACACACACACACACACACACACACACACAACCTTCTTCCAGCTCTGGCTCCCTGTCTCTTTTTGCAGACATGATAAATTCTGACCTCTTCCTTTATTCTATCCAATGAACATCTTTTGTTATTCTGGATTCCTCCCCCAACCTGCATTGTCTGAATTTTGAGACTTTCTGAGATTTCCTGCTTCTGGCTCATTCTGCTTATTCCATTAAGAAGGGCTCAGGCCTGAAATGTCACCAATATATCTTTGCTTTTAATGGACGTTAAAAAGACTGGCTGAGTTACTTCAGCATTTCAGTGTGTTTTTACTGCGATCACAGTATCTGAAGACTTTATGTTCTACTTAGTAGGTTAATTGGTTACATGGTCATTTAGGTCAAATGGGTGTATTTAGGTGGCACAGGCTTGAGGACCTGTTTCCATGCAGTATCACTGAATTAAAATTAAATAAATACAACATGGAAACAGGTCTAGAACCACAAAATCTCCAGATTGGTCCTTGGTAATGCAAGAAGCCCCAAATTTCCATATGGGATAAAAGAAGGATATTCAGCTCATCATGATGTTGATGGATCTCAGACATTCCCGTTAATTATATCCCCAGTTCTTTCCCTGTAACTCATTTTGTCTCACTTGTTCTTCAACTTCTTCTGATCCTCCTAGCACTCTCCCATATCAGGGGCAATATGAAATGGCGAACATCCCTTTGGGATATGGGAAGAAACTGGATCTCCACAGGAGTCCACATGGTTGCAGGACGAACATACAGAATCTAAAGAGACAGGACCTGTGATGAGGGACACTGGAGTTTGCAACAGCAGCACTAACCGCTGCCCCTCTACAATAGAAAATAGAAGATTACTCTGTCAATGCAAATTAACCCTTCAAATAAATTGGTGAGTGATATTTTTCATGTAAAAAAGAGTTGTCAAAATTAAGATTTGCACTTGTTCCTCAATTACAATGCAGAATTATGCTACAACACCAGCTGTTTACAATTGATGTATTATGCTTTTACATCATGTTTTATTTAACACCTTTTATTGCAATGTTAACTTCTGTTGAATGGAAATTTTAAACAATCAAGACACAGAAATTAAAGCATAATTATGTGGTAAAAATTGTGGGATACAGTTCTTAGAATGTCATTAAGCTGTAAATGTTACAGAAAGATTCACAAGGATGTGTCGGGTTTGGAGGGCTTGAGTTATCTGGAGAATAGGTCGGATAGGTCCGTTTCCTCCAAGGCTGAGGGGTGATACTGTAGATAGAATAATGAAGGGTATTAAAAAATGTAAATGGATGCAGTGAACAGGTATTCTCAATGGGGGTCATATGGCCTGCTGGGGCCACAGCACATTCAAGGGTGGGGGGGGGGGGGCACAGACTGAAATCATAAAATATTTAAAACTTTTAAGTAGTTCTAAAGGGTCATAGTTATAAAAGGGTTGAGAATAGTTGATTTAGAGGAACATGGGCCTAAGCCAGGCAAATGGGAACAAGTTGGGCCAAAGGATCGATTTGTGTGCTGTAAAATTTTTGTCACTTTCATGGATTCAAGCGAAATACAACATGGGAGTTCATAAATGAATAAAATGTGTCACTCATAAATGAGAAGATAGGAAAAAGCCCATGTGCAAAATAATCTGACTCAGTCAAGTGAGCTGCATGGATTCTGGGATATAAATAGTACTTGCTACTATTATAGAGTAATCCTTGTAAATTAATGACATGCAAAACTAAAGCAAGTCAATGCCACTGGAAAGAGCAGCTTTCAAAATAAATTCAAAAGATGTTTAGATAGAAATAGGGCCTATGTTTACGAAAGAGATGAGCAAATCCAATATAAAGAGGTTTTATTATTTGTGAGATATTTTCAGTAATATTTCAAACATGATTATTATATGCACTTATTACTGCCCCAACAATAACATGTGAACGAAAGCTTCCTCCTTCCTCATCTGTTGAAAATCAATATAGATAGTAACAGTGACAGCTGCTGATTGACCTGCTGAGCTCCTCCAGCGGATTGGACATTGCTCCAGTTAAATATGCACAGGGAAAGGAAGACATAATAACCAAAGTCAGTAGTTATAATTCCTGGAGCTGGTATCAACAGCATTTAAGGATCAAGGGCATTTTGCAGAAATATTCTACTGGAGATAAAAGTGGACACATATCAGCTATCTGAAGCAGTACGGTAAAGCAAAACTTTCCTTCCACCATGTTTTAATGATTCATTACAATCAGGGCACTCCACTTAAAAACATCTCAATGGATTGTGAAGAAGTTCCAAGGTCAGGAAAACTACAATGTAGAACTTCCTTTTCTCCAAATGCTACGATGATTGGCAAGATGCCCAAGTGCACTCGATAATTCCTTCTGCTACATGAAATAAGAATCTGATCTATTTAAAGAATTACATCTTGGTTATGCTGCAAACCACTACTCTGAGACTGGCAGGTTTTGTATTGGTTCCAACTTAATTTATTTACTGTGCCTTCTTGGAAGTGAGTGAAACACGAAAGTCTACAGACGCTATGATTGAACCTTGAGGAAAGGCTCAGGTTCAAAACTTTGGTAATAAATCCTTAGCTCCTGTGGACGTGATGAGACTGGCTGAGTTCCTCCAGCATTTTTGTATTTCTTGCAAGTGAAACCGGAGATGGATCTACTAATATATGTTTATACACATATGCAGCCCAGAGTCTACACTCTCAGAGCATTTCAATGCCAGAGCAAATAGATCAAAGCACTTGAATGCAAAGTTCCAAGGAAGATAGTATTTTTTACTTGGCTTTGTGAAGCATAACAGCTAAATTCCAACCCATGTCAAACCAGGGCATCCACAGGGTGTTTAACCTTCTCTCAGAACTATATTGCAACTTGTGTGTTCTTGCAAAGTTTTAAACTAAGGTACATTAGCATGAACAGAATATTATTTCAAAATTAAAATATATTTATCATACAAAATATATGTTAGTAAAGAAAACACCGTGAATATCTCACGACATTTGTAGTGCTGTTCAGTCTATTCATTCCTAGTGTTATTAGTTCTATACATTCTTAGTGTTTGCACTTTCCATGCATAAAGCATCATTGCTACAAACCTCAGCTGTTTGAGGAGCTTCCTCACCATCTCCTCAATGTCCAGTGGCAGAAGGACCTAGACAATACTCCTTCTTTGATTGCACCAACCTTCAGTATGATCCTTAGCACAGCCTGGAATGTGCCAATCGGAAGTGTGAGGTCTCACTCTGCTCAGACCAACAAGATTCAGGCAGACCAAAAAGGCTCTTTCACCAGCTTCATTGGTGGCTTTGGGAACATGCAAATCAGATTGTCCTCTCATATTTAGTTGCTTGGGAGGGTTTGGAAAGTGTCCTCAAGGAATCTCTCCAAACCCAAACGCATTGATCTGTAAAAGTCCCTCACCTTGAACAGGTGTGACCTGCTGCGGGCTCTGATAGATAATACTCTAGAACACTTTTCTACATAACTGGGCTCTGCAACTGGATTCTCTGTGGGACTCAGCAACAACACAAACTGACAGATTCTGATCAGCCAGTCTATCAATAGATCTTGGACTTCCTCATTGGACAGCACATGTGAGTAATTCTCAGACTGACTGGAATGATTTAAATCCATCCCCTTTCCCAACAGTTAAAAGAATTTTGCACTTACATCAGATTTTAGATTTCAACAGGACCCAAAGTGATGTTCAGTCAACAAACTACTTCTCAAGTGAAGACACTTTGCAACACTGGAAATGTGGGAGCAGAATATAGAGATGATCTTGTCCTTTTCTTCAAATGCTCCCTGTGAGAGCTTGCTGAGTTCAAATGAACAATCCTTTAATTATAACAGTAACCACATTGTGAGAGACTTAGGAAAATAAATATATTGAAGTAAATTAATTCTCTTCCAGTCAGATGTTCAGATTAGGGAGCCCAAGTTAACAATCTCAGACTGACTGCCTTTTTTAAGTAGTTAATACCCATGGTTCTAAACAGAAATATTGGTGGGAGCCAGAACGATCCAGCAAGAATCCTTCTGATCTTTACATTGTTGAGAGGAGTTTACTGATCATTGACACTGAAATATCAGCTAATGTGTGGTACTAACAGCCACTATGTTGAAGCAAGAAAGTTCATTTACAGGACTTGTTATTGGTATGCAGAAATGCTGAGCAAATAGTCATTTTACAGGGTGTACTTGAAAGGCATCTCAATGCATTATGGCAAATTAAGCTTGGTTAAGTCTCCCAATGGAAGCCTTGTGCTTTGGAAACGGTCAGTTTCTGCACACAAAGCATGACATCAGTCCTTGTAACTTCACAGCATTCTGGAGTCCTATTTTGATTGACAGAGTAATTGTCCAATCATCTGCCTTGTGGCCAGGGGTATGAGTGAATCTCTGGGCAGCCACTGACAAACAAGTTGGTGAAATTATAAAAGCATTTATTGTCTCAGATTGTCTCCTCGGGTTCTACTGAAGTGAAAAACAAATCCCTGCCCAATAATTTGCGAGGGCTCTTTCACACCAAAAAGAAGTAAATTTGATTTTAAAAGGACAATTCGAAGCAGGACATCTATATGGGAGGCAATGATCACTTGAATACAGTTGATTCACTCCCATAAAGCTAAAGAAGGAACTAATCCCTTCATAAATTATTTCTTGACATGGGTAGTTAATGAATGGGTCAAGATTACAAGAACATTTTCCCAGTTGTATATGTGCAAGCTGTGTTCTCTTTTATTGGTTCTGTTTTATGTTACCAACCATAAGAATTGTCTTCATTTTGATTTTCTTTTCCCTCAAGCTGTTTTGAGGAACAATGTGTTCTCAGGGCGAGAAATGAACAGCACCAAGCTGAAGTGAAAGTATCTTCAGAAGGGATGAGCGGATTTGAGAGAGTTGTGGAAGGGTGTGGGTGAGAGCTTGGTAAGTTTATTGTATAAGACAGAGTGTACCTCAGTTAAACAAGAAAGTCTGCTGATGCTGGGATCGAGTGCAATACACAAACATGCTGGAGAAATGTGCTTCATCAGGGCCCAGGCCCAAAACAGCATTGTAACAGGCCATTTCAGCCCATGAGGCCATGCCGCCCAATTTACACCCAATTAACCTACACCCCGGTATATTTTGAACAGTGGAAGGAAAACAGAGCCCAAATAGAAAACCCATGCAGACGTGGGGAGAACATATAAACTCTTTACAGACAGCGTGAGATTTGAATCCCAGTCCCAATCGCTGGCGCTATAAAGGCATGGCACTAACTGCTACGCCAACCGTGCCATTGCTTACCCTTTACTTCCTATGGATCCTGCGTGACCTGCTTTCTCCAGCACGCTTGTGCATTGTAGAGTATACCTCAGAACCAATTTACGAAGATGAGCTGGCAGATAGAATGTTCCCGCAGAAGAGCAGGGAGCTCTGTTGTGAGGTGCATTCTTTGAAATAAACCAGTTAAAGAAGAAGATGCCAATGTGGAGGTGACAAAGAAACTGAAAAGTAAAATAATTGAAGTGATGGGGAGCTCCATGAATTGAAAGATTTCAGAGAGTCCAGTTCATCCAAGAGACAAGAGTGGAATAGAAATGGAGGCAGGGGCAAATGCCTTCCTTCTGACCTCTATTGTGATGACACCAATGGTTTGCTTTGCTCCAGGTGAAATCTGCACACTGACTTGCAGAGAAATCTTTGACAGCCTCAGGGATGCCATTGCCTACATGAAAAACAGAGGGGAGACAGCTGCCTGGTCAGCTTTGATAAGGAGCCAGTCTGCGACAGGATGGTGCGCATGTACACGATGGATGTGCTCTCCAAAATGGACTGTGGAGAAGGAACCAGGAATTGGATCCTGATCAAATCATGTGGTTACATGTCAAAGGTGTTTTAACAGCATCTCCTAAACTTGTGACCTCTCTCTAAGAAGGATGAGAGTAACAGACACAGTGGAACTCATTGCCTGCTATTTCCTCTTCACGACACAATGATACTTTGAAATACCTAGCTCCCAAATCTTCATATATTGATCTAAATGCTGGAACTCCCTCCCAACCAAAACTAGAGGAATGTCTTCATTTGGTGCATTGCCATGGAAGATTCAAACCAGCATCTCAAGGAAAATTGGGAATGAGTATTAAGTGCTTGATTTGCCAATGAAATCCACACAGCAAGACCAAATATAGATATTTTGAAGTGAGTTAACATAATCAGCAGGGAAACATGAGACACTTCATACCAGCCTATTTGATGCATATCCATGCAAAACTAACATGAGTGATGATTCATAATTGTCATCTGAGCACAAAGAATAATAGTTTATTTGTCAGTTACAAAAAATCCTTGCCAGAAGTTTTGCTTGTAGAATTTGGAAGAGTTGAAGTAATGCACAAAAATGCTGGAGGAACTCAGCAGGTGATGCAACACCATGGGGGACACCTATAGGAAGTCAACATTTTGGGCCTGAATCCTTCATTAGGTATGTCATGTTTTTAATGCCTGAAAAAAATTAGAGGAACAATACCTCATATTCTTTCTCAGCAGTCTCCAATCTGACAGCATTAAAATCAGCTTCTGAATTCCACCAACTTTCTCCCTCCTTTCTCTTTCTATCTGACTCCTTCTCTTTTCTCTGCCCGACACCCACATCTTCCTTCCTCCTGCTCCCTAGCCCCTTCCCTTCCTTCCTCCAATCAGTGAGTATCTTTCTCAGCCCTCAGTCCCTCCCACTATCACCTCTCAGTTCCTTTCTTCCCCTCCCTGCGTTCCTCGCTTCCAGACACCTCTAACTTCTTGTTCAGGCATTTTCCGAATGGCTCCGGCATGAAACTTCGGCTGGCTGTTACTTTGCTGGTGAGAGGGAGAAGATTCAAAGATCTGATGGGCAAATCTTTGACACATAGTGTGGTTGGTTTCCGGAAAGAGCTGCCAGAGGATATGGGAGAGGAAAGAACAACAACTTCATTGAACAGGCATCTTAACAGGTATTTGAATGAGCAAGGCAATGCAAGATATAAAATTAATGCAGGTACAAGGGATGAGTGATGTTGAGCATAGATATGTTGGGCTGAAGAACCTGGGCTCTATGCCTCTAAAATGTTGTGAGAAAATCAGACATTCACTCAGTCTTGTAATCTAAAAATCTGGCCCTTTTGCAGCTATCTGGTCCTTTACTCTGTGCCAAGTAGCCTTTAAGACACTTTTCACAATCTTCCAGTAATCATGTAGGCTTCCTTCAGATGCTCCAGTTTCCTCTTGGATCAAAGCTACTTCCAAGTTTGGGAGAAATCATGCACATCTTTGGGAAGGAAAGATTTAAGGACATCCCATATTGTTGGAAATTCTTGGATCACAGATTATGGATTCATGAGCACAGTGAAGACCAAGATTTTTTTTCTCTCATAGTTTTGAAAATTTGGAATTCTTTGCCCTAGACGGCTGGGCACATGGAAACATCATAATCAAGCACAACGAGGTAGAGTTTTGGTCATTAATGATATGAGGCAGGTTGGTGAAGATGAATATCTATAATCTTAATTGGGAGGCAGAACAAGCTCGAGAAACCAGATAGTTGATTCCTACTTCTATTCCATCATCCTACAATGTGGCATTAAGAATAAAATACGTATTAACAACAAGTCAATCGTGAGAGAGGTAATCAGCATTTTCTATCTAATTTTTTTGCAGAGATAATAATACAGAGATGCTAAAATGACTAGATGTCAAATGCACAATCATTATTAAATCCTTCTGGCACTGAGTTGTCAGTTTAGCTGGACTTCAAATGTTAATGGGCAAGCTATTTTCGGAGTGATGATTTTATACTGGTGACCAGTAAAATTATATTAATCTTTTGAGTTGTGAGAATTCGCACTCTTGAATTCCTATTATCTTTAGTATCATTTCAGAGTTATTGAACAAAATAAATGCCAGAACTGAAGGTGTTGTTTCAGTTAAAGTATTCAGATATTTAAAAATATTTATATATTTAAAATTTTACAATACAGAAGCCTTGGTTGAACACAAATATATTACAAGTCACCACTGTTCCCACCATTTGTTTTGTTGTCTTAGATTTTATGTCTGTTGGCTTAACACTTTCACTTTACGGCTCTGAAAATATCGATTTGGCCTTAATTTCACAGAATAAATGTTAACTGTTAAACCAAAAGACTTTTGCAATTCAGTAATTATTTCTATCCATCCCACTCCCAACATTTAAAGGAGTATTTTGCTTCTCAAGATTGTTATGAGGCTAGTTATTTTATTACTTTTCAGACAATGAAAGAAAAATATGATCAAGATCAAGCATTGCTATTGGATAATTTTGGGCATACTTTGAGATTACAAAGACAATCAAGTTTTGATACTTTACTTACGGAAGGTGGTAAAAAGAAATTTATTTCTGAAATATATAAACTGTTACAAAGTAAAATGCCTTAATTAGATATTCATAAATCGAGATTGAAATGGGAAGAGGATTTGGGAATTAAAATTGACCATGACGATTGGACATCTATTTGTAAGAATACTATGTCTAAGATTATTAATGTTCGATATAGGTTCGTTCATTATAACTTTCTGCATCAAATGTACTTCACTCCTCAGAAATTGAAAAAAATATAAATTAAGTTCTTCAGATTTATGTTTTAGATGTTTTAAAGAAGTAGGCTCTTTTTTACGTTCAACTTGGTTATGTGATAAGGTTAAATATTTTAGAGACGGCTTAAGGAATTTTTAGAGAAAGTTTTAAAGATTCAATTTCAATGGACCCAACATTGTTTTTATTAGGTAATGTTAAAAGGTAAAGTTTGATTTTGAGGTTGATTAAGTATCAAATTGCATTTTTAAGGTTGGCAATGGTGGTAGCAAGGAAAAATGAGATTGATTTGGGGTTTCAGAGGTGGTATATGGAATTGAGGTCATGTATTCCTTTGGAAAAAATAATGTAAAATTTACATGATAATTATCTTTTTTTTCAAGTATGGACCCCCTATTTGGACTATATGGGTTTAAAATGTTGAATTCCCTGGGGTTCGTGATGGTGTGTTGCTTTAATCCATGGTGGTTTACTATATTTTTGATGTTAAATCATTTTCTTTCTCTTTTCTTTCTTTGGGGTCCTTGGGTTGTGGGTGGGTATGGGGGTTGGGGAGGGAGGAGGGGGAGTTATTCTTTGTACATTTAAATTTTTATATAAAGTATTTTTAAAAATGTATTTTGCTTCTACCCCAGATTTTAGAAGATATCATCATGTCCCAAAGTGATGTTCAGCCAATAAACTAATTCTAGATTGAAGTCCTTTTGTAACACAGGGAAGGTGGCAGCAAAATATGAAAATTATCTAGTTTTTTTCTTCAACTGCTCTTTGTGAGAGTCTGCTGTGTCCAAATTAGCAGTCACTAAATTGAGAAGCCTATAGAAAGAAATATTTTGCAGCAGATTTCTTCTTTTGCAGTCAGATGTTCAGACTAGGAGGTAAGGGTAACCACCACATGCCAGTCGATAAACCATTGTCTTTTGTATTACTTTTGACAGTTGCCTAATTACAATTCTGCTAAACCATTTAGTTAATGAAGAGGGAAGTGCAATGTGAAGAGTAAACTCTAAGGAGTACACCACAGTGGTTTCAAGCAGCTGTGCTGGAAGCTCAAACCAAAATGAAACAAATGATATTCAGACACAAGGCACAGCACAATCATATTGGTTAATTATGGTCTAATGCTCATTGTCTAATAGATTAAAATTGATAGTTTGACTGCTTTCATATCTTCAGGGAGAAAGCAACTAATATTGTTTAAATTGCAGCAATCAATTACATTCCTTTTTGCCCAATTGGCCACAGTAAAGAGTGCCAACATTTTTATGGAACTAAACTCTGAGCACTTCAGGTACACCACGAGGCTATATTTTTTTTAAATCATGCTTTGGAATCTAGCAAACTGTCCATTCTTGGGATGTGCATTATTAAATTTGTGGCAACAACAACTGTCTCCAAACAATAGTGAAACACAGGAGCTTTCCTCCTCCTGTCCTTATTTTTCTCAATTATACCATCCCCCGCCGCCACTCCCAATGGCTTCTCCCATGACCTGTTTCCCCATCTCTCATAGCTTATCTTCTCTGACCTCACCCAGCTTCTTTCCCCATTCATAAACGTAACATCACTCCTTTTTTTTTTACTTTACTATCAATGAAGGGTCCTGCCCCGAAAAGAAGACTGACCATTTCTACCCATGGATGCTGCCTGTTACAGAGTTCTCTGTTGTGTATTGGCCTATGTGTTGTGTGGTTTTATGTTAAAAAGTGACAGTTTGCCTTAGAGAGTCAAGGTGAAGGTGGACTGCTGAAAGGGTGGGAGACAGACTGAGCATGTGCAGAAAATGATCTAAAAATTTCTGGACTTGGAAGACAAACCACCACTGGGGCTGCTGTGGAGTGGAAGAAAGCCCAGAGCATGAGTCATGGTCTGGAGGACAGTTTAGAATGTTGGGATTTCAAAATGGATGAATATTTTGAAGGCAGCCAGAAGGATCTGGACCAAGCCAGTTGTTCCTCACTCTGCAAGCAACACAAGACAACTTTGAATTTTGTCCTCTCTCTCTCTCTCTCTCACACACACACACACACTCTCTCTCTCTCTCTCTCTCTCTCTCTCTCTCTCTCTCTCTCTAAGATCTTTTGGCTTCAGTTTACCAAACAAACTGAATTTTGTTTATGATCTTTGCTTCAGTTGAGATCAAAGTTTTGTGAGTCTTGTCGATTTTGTGTCTAAGATTTTCTGTGGGCTGGTTGGAAGTATAGCTTAGACTTTAATTACATATGTTATATTTAGGCTGGGGAAATTATTAGTTTTACACTGTTATAGGAATTTGCATAGTAACCAGTGGGCATTGTTATAAAAGGGGGGATTCTGAATTAAAGTTTGAAGGTGATATTTTTTGTTAATAAAGTTATTGTTCATCTTTACCCCTGTGTGATATGCCTTTTTTGTGGTTGCTGGTTTGATCTTGTAACATGCCTAACTCACTGAATTCCCCAGCATCTCATTGCTTGCCTCCAAATAATATGTGCTCCACCATGGCTTATAATGTACCTTACACCAGTTTCCTGAGCTTTATTCATAATCATGGATCAATACAGCATGGAAATGAGCATTTTGACACATTGACTTCACCCTGACCATCAGCAACCCATTTAGACTAATTCTACATTGACCCTTATTTTTATTATTTCCACATTTCAGAAGACGTAGCAGGAAATTAGGCCATTTGGCCCATTAAGTCTGCTCCAGCATTCAAATCATGACTGACATGTTATTCCTTTCAACCTCATTCTCCTTCCTTATCCCCGTAATCTTTGACATCCTGACGAATCAAGACCCCATCAAGTTCCTCTGAATTCTACAATTTACCTTCACCTCACGGTAAATTGCCATATGACAAGTAACTTATAGAGCACACAGAATATACAGAGGACACCCACATTGTCACAGGGAAAATGTGCAACCTTGACATAAGAGCTCCAAGGTCAGGAACAAACCTGGGTCTCTGGGATTGTGGAGGCATACACTCTGGCAGATGAGACACAAACACTCATAAGATCCAAAAATCTATAGATAGTTGTTCTAAATATGCTCTATGTCTTGGATGGAGAAACCAAAATTCACCACACTCAATTCTTCTCATTGCGTTCCTGAATAGCTCACCCTTTAATCTGATATCATGGCTCCTGGTGTCAGACACTCCTGCCAGAGAAAACATTAGTCTACATCTTCCCTGTACAGCTCTGAAAAATATTATATGTTTCCATGAGATCTCCTCTCATTCTTCTAAAACCAGTGGTTTTCAAACTGCCTCCTTAAACTCACATTCCACCTTAAGCAATTCCTTTGCCATAAGTGCTCTGTGACTAGTAAGGGATTGCTTAAAGTGGAATGAGAGTAAAAGAAAAAAGTTTGAAAACCTCTGTCTTAATCGTACCTCATTAACTTATGCACACGGTTTCATAACTCCAGAGGAAATGGGCCAATAACAATTTTTCTCAAGCAAAATATTTCAGTAACAATTGGGTCTAGAGCAGTGATTCTCAACCTTCCCTTCCCACTCACAAACCCCTTAAGCCATCCCTAACTAATCACAGAGGACTTATGGCCTAGGGATTGCTTAAGGTGGAATGTGGGTTTAGGGGGGCAGTTTGAAATCCACTGTTCCAAACTTTCGAAAGAACCGGTCAAGTCATAGGTTGAATATGGGATGAGATATTACATATTTTAGAGAGCTCAGGAAATGTTTATGAAAGACCTTCATAATAATCTTAGGATTCCTTCCAGTGCCATTTCCAAGAAATTTTGTGTCTTCTCTAATACACAAAGTATTGATTTATTTCTCAGCAACTTTCTTATGCTTCAAAATAAATTCTTACTCACCAAAGTGTATGTTTATGAGTTTATTCTCATATTCTATATTCATTTTTTTATTAGTTTCTCAGTCACAGTTATGCTGAATTCTAAAACATTTGCAATATTTAAGCTTATTGCTTTTTCAGGACAATATTATAAACCTTTTTCTTCACATTTAATGTGATTTTTAATTTGTCCTGTGATCTATGCTTGTGGGTTTTTTTTCTGTGCCATGAAGGGATGCTTGCTTATTGAAAATAGTGTTTATTTATAGCAAGTTGTGCATTATTTCCTTGTGTTAGCTATTGGCTGTCCACTGTCATACCCTTTATCACAGTCTCCCTGTCTATCATAGCCAACCTGACCCTCACACTTTCATAGTTTCTTTTGATCAGATATCCTTGTTTCAGATTGAATTCCATCACTTCTGAACTCAAAGTGAAATTATGTCAGATTATAGACACTCCATTTACAACACCTGTTCCAAGGGTCCCTTTACAATAAGATTATTAATTAACCCATTTGTTTTGCATAGCACTTGGTCTAATACAACCTATTCCCAGTTGACTCTGAAACATACTGATCTAGAAATCAAACTTTGCCATTATTGCATGTCATTAGACATAAAATTCCCTATAATATTATCATGCAAGACAATAAGCTGGAGGATTGAGAGTATTTTTGATCTAATTATGCATGTCCAATATTGGATGCAGATGGGATTAATTAGATAACATTCTGGTCAGTACAAACATGATGGGCCAAAGGACCCTATTATGTGATGTACTGTTCCATGTTCTAAATGGTTGAGGAAAAAAATGCACAGTAGGATCTAAGAATCACCTCCAGCAAAAGTGGTAAAGAAAGAAATCATTGACCCATTTAAAGAATACCTGGATGTTCCAGCGGCACAAGAACTAAGTACTGGGATTAAGTTGGGCAGCTCTTGATCTATCCACAGAGATACAAGTTGGCTAAATAGCCTCCTTCTGTGCTATAATAGTCTTCAATTCAAATATGATAAATGTGATTATATTAAGAAAGCAGATAAAAAATTGTTCAGTAACACATTTCATCCAAGATGAGAGGGAGTGGGAAATCGGAATACATTATAAAACGTGGCTGCCACACACTGGCAAGAAATAATGCCTTTCCCTACCGATGTCATTGTTGTCAAGGTGATAGACTCCAAAAGCAGAAACACAAATTGGACACTTGAAGCACATCAAAATGGGCCAGTAAAATTGAGCATGCTGGCCTGATTTGGAAGAGGCAGGAGGTCAGGTATTAAGCATTTTGAAAGCAAAGTTTTGAGACTCATTCATTCTCCGAGAAGAGTTGAAAACAGGCCAGAGAAGGAAACTCAGCTGTCATGCCATGATGTTGGTCAGCAGGAGTGCTCTCAAGGCATCAGGTGCAAAGCCTGTGGTTCCATAAATAGTCACAGTGTGGGCTTTGTCTTTTTAATCTTTGTTCTCTTATTAAGAGAAAATTTCTCCAGGCATATCTAAAAAGTGATTGCTTCATTCTGCTCAAAGGTGATGGAAAGATTCTCTCAAGTCACAGTGGACATGTGTCAAAATCTCTGTCTCACTGTTCACAACATATTCATGAAGGAAAAATTGAAGTTATCTTGACATAATGTAAATACAGGTATTGTAAGCAAGTGGACTGATGATATTAGAATGCTTTGTATTTCATTGGGTATATTTTCAGACAGAGATCATTCTTTTAAATTTAGTCAAACAGCACAGTAGCCGGCCCTTCTAATCCTATGAGCCCATGCCCCCAAATACACTAATGAACCAACAAACACCATACAGTTTTAAAGGGTGGGAGGAAATCCATGTAGAGACAGGAAGAACATACAAACTCCTTACACACAGCGAGAGATTTGAACTCTGGTGGCTGTCACTGTAATCACGTTGCACTAACCACTACACCAACTGTGCCACCCTTCATTCCTTTCTGATTATCCACTTTTGCTGAGGAACCAAATCAAGAGTTATGGAGATTAAGGGTTATGGGGAGGAGAGTGAGATTAAGAGTAATGGTGAAATGGAGGGAACTAGGGAGGCAACACGACCTCTTCAATTGTCTTATGGTCCCTATATGTTTGCAAGTTCATTTGAAAACAATTAGAAAAAATAGTATTATCGGACACACATGGGGGGCCTGCTGCTGCTGGAATCTAAATCCAAACATCTTGGACCCCTGCCACACTCCTCCCACCCTGCTGCTTTTACTCTAGTTTCAATACTACATTTCCTTAGTTTCAATAAAGAGTTTTGGTTTGAATCGTAAGTCATTCTTTCCCCTCTCCCCCCCACCTTCCCCACCACTGATGCTGCTCCACCCATTGAGTTCTTCCAATAGATTGTGTTCAGGAATAAGTAATTAAATGCCAGTCTCTGGCATAATTTATAACAAAAAAAAAGAGGTTTATTTGAATTTTGCACTCTACAGAGCTTTAACTACGAAGGATGTGCAGTTGTCTGCTTCGCAACACAGCAAATTGGTACTGTTGTTATGGTAACAGATTGTTTAAATGTTTCCCAGGATGTATATGCAAAACGCTCACATTCATGAGTGGGCCTGTACCCTGCAGATTTGAAACCAAATTGTTGTGATTCTTGGAACTTCACTGCCAGATATTTTCCAAAACATTTTTTTGTTAGTCTGCCCTTTTCAAAATAAAATCCAGAGAAGAGATGAAACTAAAGTCAAATGCCTCGTACGTCGTTGCACAACTGTACCCAGAATGAAGTCTGTGGAGTCTGTTCTCAAGACTGACAAAGATAAAGCTCCTGCCATGGTTTGAGATTGCAGGGGGAAAATTATAAGGGGAACATGAGGTGAAATTTCTTCACACAACGGGTGGTTGGGATGTGGAATGAGCTTCCGGCAGAGGTGGTTGAAGCAAGGTCATTATTTACATTTAAGGAAAGACTGGATAATTACATGGAGGGTAGAGGATTGGAGGGGTATGGACCAGGTGCTGGTCAGTGGGACTAGGAGGGTGGGGATTTATTCAGGCATGGACTAGTAGGGCCAAACTGGCCTGTTCTGTGCTGTATATGGTTATATGGTTATATGATCTTATATAGCATGGACCAGGCCCTTCAGCCTATCTTGTCCATACTGACCATGTTGAAATTCTGTGCTCGTCCCATTTTCCTGCATTTAGTCCGTATCCTTCTCAGCCCCTCCTATCCAGATATCTGTCTAAATGTCTTTTGACTGTTTACTCTAGCAGCTCATTCCAGATATAGACCACCCTCTGAGTGAAAAAGATGCCCCCTAAATCACTTTTAACTCTCTCCCTTCTCACAAAGCTATGTCCTCTATTTCTAGAATCTTGGGCAAAATAGAACCATTCACTTTACCCATGATCGCATTAATTTTTAAATCAGGTATCTGGGCCATCCATTCTATTGCCACACCTTGGAACTCTCATGACTAGTGACATTTCCTGAAGTATTGAAGAGAATATGGAGGTTTAGTGCAACCCTCTTGTGACTATTAACAGCTTCATGCAGAATTCCTGGATATAATGACAAGGATTCAAAGAATGCACCCCCCCCCCACCCCCTTATCTTTTCACAATTCCTGGCATCTTGCAATGCGTTCCTTGCTATAAAATTAATTCCTGAGGTCTAACTTGCTCTAAGATGTTGACAACCAAAACAAGTAGCAACATCTGCAGAGAATTGAAAGTAAGATATTGTCCTGTCAACTAAGAGAAAAATGGCAAGACCTTGTGTTAACAGAGAACTTCAGCTATAAAGAATGGCCTGACGTGCTCAACAGACATGAGGTGGCATTGATATCATAGTCTTGGGAGAATGAAAATAAAGTCAATTTCTTCTGAGAATTAAAAATAAACAGGGATATTTAACAGGGAGAAATCAGATGACTAAGTGACTTCCCAGGATATCCAATTAGGCAAAACAATTATTTTGAATGAGGCATTAAAACAAACAATTCAGAACTTCAGCTGGATTTTAACTGCTATGAAAATGTGTTGGGAGTTATGCCTGATTCTCCCGAAAAATTATTATTCACATGTTTAAAAAAGCCTCCAAAAGTAACCCTGGAAATTATAGGCCAGTGAACTTGATGTCAGTATAGGTAAATTATTGGAAGGGGTTCCAAGAGGTTGGATATACAAGTACTTGGATAGCCAAGGACTCATTAGGGATAGTCAACATGGCTTTGTGCATGATAGGTCATGTTTAACCAATCTGATAAAGAGTTTTTTTTGAGATGATGAAGGAAAGTTGATGAAGGAAAGGCTGTAGAAGTTGCCTAATGGGTTTTAGTCCGACTTTGGAGAATAGTCACTAAGGTTCAGACACTCGATATTCATGGTGCGGTAGTAAACTGGATTGAACATTGGCTACACAGGAGAAGCCAGAGAGTTGTGATGGATGATGGCTTCTGAGACTGGAGGTCTGTGATTCATGGTGTGCCTCAGGATCGGTGCCTGGTCCATTGTTGTTTGTCATTTATATTAATGATCTGGATGATAATGTGGTAATTGGATCACCTAGTTTCCAGATAACACAAAGATAGGAGGCGTTGTGGACAGTGAGGAAGGTTTTCAGAATTGTAGAGGGATCTTGATATATATGCTGAAAAATGGCAGATAGAATTTATTACAGACAAGCGTGAGGTGTTGCATTTTGGAAGGACAAACCAAAAAAGGACATAAACAGTAAATGGTAGGGCATTGAGGAGTATGGCAGAACAGAACTAGTAGGGCCAAACTGGCCTGTTCTGTGCTGTATATGGTTATATGGTTATATGATCTTATATAGCATGGACCAGGCCCTTCAGCCTATCTTGTCCATACTGACCATGTTGAAATTCTGTGCTCGTCCCACTTTCCTGCATTTAGATACATAGTTCCCTGAAAGTGGGTTGAAAAGCTGTACAAGTCATTGCTGAGGTGAAATTTGGAGTATTGTGTGCATTTTTGGTCACCTAACTACAGGAAAGATATCAATCAGATTAAAAGGAGTGCAGAGATTTTCTAGGATGTTGCCCACACTTCAGGATCTGATTATAGGGAAAGGTTAAACAGGTTTAGATTTTTTGAATGAGGGGAGATTTGATTAAGGTATTTAAAATTATAAAATTTTAGACGCAATAAATGTAGGTAGGCTTTTTCCGCTGAGGTAGATGAGATACAACCTGAGGACAAGGGTGAAGGGAGAAAGGGGAGAAGTTTAGGATGAACATGAGGGGAGAACTTCTTTACACAGTGTGTGGGAGTGTGGAAAGGGGGAGTGTGAAACAAGTTTCTGTGTGAAGTGGTGAATGCAGGCTCAATTTTAACATTTGAGAAGAATTTCAGCAGGTACATAGATGGGAGGGGAATGAAGAGTTATGGACTGGGTGCAGGGCAGTGGGATTATATAGAAAAATAGCTGAGCACAGACCAAAGGGCTTATTTCTATGCGATAATGTTCTATGGTTCTATAATTCTAAGAACAGCAAGGATTCACCTCCAATTATTACATTTTCCACAATGCAGGTACAATTACAATACTTGAAACATATTTGGATGGATCAATGAGTTTGGAAGGATATAGGCCAAATGCTGACAAATGAGACAAACTCAGGTTGGCATGAATGAATTGAGTTTATTTGTGTACTCCATGACATAAATAGATTGGAGAACTAGAGCAAAATGTAGAATTGTGGACAATTTCAATATTCAGACAAGAGGTACATGAATAGGAAAGGTTCAGAATGCAGGCAAATCTTGCCGCTAGTTAGCATGGATAAGTTGGGCTGAATGGCCTGTTTGAATGCTTTAAAACTTTGCTTGCTCATGGCATCTGGGACCACATTTGATGAATGATTAAGTAAGAGCATCAATGAAGGAAGATAAGCAACATTTCAAGCATTAAATCAGATTATAAACTGACTAAAGGAATGGGTTAAATAGAATTCAAAACAAACAAGTATTAAGATCAAACATTTTGGATATAAAAGGGATATTTTCTAATTGGAGAAAAATGTAGCAGTGAAACCACAGAGAGTCATTAGGAGGCATTAGGAGCATTAAGAGCTGAAATGGAAGAGAAAATAATGATAAAAAGATAATGGATGTCTGACTTTACTTTTGTAAAGACTGGAAACTAAAGATGGAAATCTTATGCCCCTGGTATATAAGATTCTGTTTAGACCACACTGGAGAACTGCAAGAAAATTGGGCTCTCGTATTATTTGGAACAGAATTGGCATATAATTTGAGCTGATAAGAGATGGGAAAGGAAAATGTAGGACATTACTTTAATGAAGTGCAATTACATATGGGTGCTATAATCAAGGGCCTGTGTGCTATTGCATATGAAGCACAAGCGTTATGTGTCAGAATGCAGCAAGTAATTGGGAAGGTAAATGGAACACTAGTTTTGATTGTCAAGAGGTTGGTGTTGGAAAATCCAGAGAGGTTTTGCTCAGTCTGTATAGGCAACTGGTGAAACTACACTTGGAGTATGGAGTACGCAGTACTATACTTAATTTAGGTCTTCTTAATAATAGAGGTATATACTCATGTGGAAACACTGCAAAGGAAGTGGCTGGGTTATATCCTGAGTGAAGATAATGAAAATTAGACTGATAGACACATTAGAATACACATAAGTTACAAAACTCTTACTTTCTGCAGTCAAAAGGTGCTTATGTAAAAAAGCAGTTAAAATAGTACATATTAAATTACACAAATGCAGAAAGAGAGAATAATATAAAAGATGGAAAATAAGTGATCACAGTTATAATTAATGCAAGTAAAAAAAAGGTAGAATCCCAACAGTACCGACTGGTAATTTGTGTTAGCTTTTGAGAAATCATTGAGCAGTTTCTGCTAATACACCCTGGAGATGAGGAGAAACATGAAATTCTAAGGCTGCATCCTGAGAGGTTAATGCTCCTCAGAGATTCAGACTGAGTGTTCATCAATTTTTGTAGATCGATGAGGAAGATATGAACCCTTGGAATTCTTTCCCCCGAGAACCTAAGGAATGCTTTTAAGACTGAAATAGAACATAGAACACTACAGCACAGTTCAGACCCTTTGGCCCTCGAGGTTGTGGCAATCTATATATTCCTACCAAAAAAAACACACCCCTACCTCATTACCCTCTTTTTTGTTTCATCATGTGCCTGTTTTTGTATACATGTCCCCTGGTGTTTGCTATTCCTGCCCTGGGAAACATGCGCTGGCTGTTCATCCTATCTATACCTCTCATAATCTTGTAAACCTTTATAAAGTATCCTCTCACCCTTCTATCCTCCAAAAAAAAGTCCCAACTCTACTAACCTTGTCTCATAAGACATTTTCCAATCTAGGTAAAATCCTGGTAAATCTCTTCTGCACTCTCTCCATAGCTTCTACATCCTTCCTATAATGAGGTGACCAGAAGTGAACACAAGTATGGTCTCACCAGAGACTTGTAGAGTTCAAACATGACCTCTCTACACTTTAACTCAATCCCTCTATTAATGAAGCCCAACATCCCATAGCCCTTCTTAACTATCCTATCAACCTGTGAGGTGACCTTGAGGGGTGTTCAGATTTGAACCACAAGGTCCCTCTGTTCATCCACACCCTTAAATAATCATCCATTAACCCTGCACTCAGTCTTCTTGTTTGTCCTTCCAAAATGCATCAGCTCACACTTATCTGGATTGAACTCCATCTGCCACTTTTCTGCCCAACTCTGCATCCTATGTCCTCTTGCAAACTTTGACAACCTTCAGCTCCATCCACAACTCCTTCAATCTTTGTATCATCTGAAAACTTACTGACCCATCCTTCCACCTCTTCATCCAGGTCATTTGTAAAAACCACAAAGAGCAGGGGGACCCAGAACAGATCCTTCTGGTACTCCACTAGTGACCGACCTCCAGGCAGAATACTTTCCTTCCACTACTACTCTCTGGTTTCTACCTGCAAACCAATGTTTTACCCACACAGCCAAGGTTCCATGGATCCCATTCCTCATGACTTTTTGAATGAGTCGCTCTTGGGGGACCTTGACAAATACCTTACTAAAATCCATATACACCATGTCTACCACCCTACCCTCTTCAATTTCTTTTCTTACCTCTTCAAAAAAACTCAATTAGGCTCGTGAGGCACGGCCTTCTCTTCACAAAGCCATGCCGATGATCCTTGAGTACTTTTCCAAATAGTCATAGATCTTATCCTTAAGAATTATCTCCAATAGTTTGTACACCATTGATGTAAGACTCAATTATCGATAATTCCTAGGATTCTCCCAATCAAGGACACTACATTTGCCATTTTCCAATCCTCTGGAACCTTCCTTGCAGCCAAAGAGGACTCAAATATCCCCCAGCTATCTCTTCTCTCACTTCCCACACCAATCTGGGGTAATCGTGTCCGGCCCTGGGGATTTATCAATTTTTTTTTAAGATCCAACACTTCCTCTTCCTTAATCTCCACATTGTCCAGCACACAAGCCTGATCTATTTCAACCTCACCCTAATTAAGGTCCTTTTCTCTTGTGAATACTGAAGCAAAGTATTAATTTAGGACCTCCCAACCTCCTTCACCTCCAGACACATGTTGCCTCCTTTATCCTTTAGTGGTCCCACCTTCATTCTCATCATCCTTCATTATGATCCTGATTTGGGTTTATTGTCAAGGATTTCTCAATCTGTGGGTGATTATTAAGGGATTTAAAAGTTATGGGATGAAGGCAGGAGATGGGGTTGAGAGGGAAAAAATACATCAGCTGTGATTTGAATGGCAGAGCATACTCAATGGGCTAAATGGACTAACTCTCTCCACAGTCTTTTGGTCTAAATAGTAGTTCAAACCTGACAGAGTAGAAGGATATTGTTTAAATCTGTATTAACAAAATTTGTCTATGTCGTTTGAAGAAGATAATAGTATCATTAAACTTGCTGTGACTATCTGCATGCAAATGTCCTCATGCTCTTAAGTAAACAGCTTTAACTGAACATTTCCACTTAAATAGCTGCAATATAGTATTAGTGGAACTACTGCTTAAGTGATTAATGCAAGGCCACCATATTCAAGTATCTACATGTCAATAGAAGAATATAGTATTTTGTTCCATAAATTCACAAACTGTATTTTGTGTTAAAAATAACCCTTAAATTTAAATTTAGATATACAGCATGGTAACAGGTCCTTCCAGCCCAGGAGTTTCTCCTGCCCAAATATCCCAATTAACCTAAAATCCCCATACATTTTGAAGGGTGGGTGGAAAGAGTGGCACCCAGAGGAAACCCACAGGAAGAATGTACAAACTCTTTACAGACATTGCCAGATTCAAACCTGGGTCACAGGTGCTCTATCCACTACCCTAAATATGCCACCAATTTTCACATTGACATCATCCATCTACTGATTAACAAACTGTCAAATCCACTTCAGCAAGTGACTATAGGTTTGCAGCTACCAATATTGTAGAACCAGAGAACCATAGAACATTGCAGCACAGAAACAAGCCCTCCAGCCTTTCAGCCAAACTATTATTCGACTGAGTTCCACTGACCTGCACTCAGATATCCCTCCCATCCAAGTACCTGCCCAAATATTTTCTTAAATGTTAAAATTGAGCCCATATTCACCACTTCATCTGGCAGCTCGTTTCACACTCTCACCATTCTCTGTGTGAATAATTTCACTGCTCATGTTCATCTTAAACTTCTCCCCTTTTTTCTTTAACCCATGTCCTCTGGTTTGTATCTCACCTTACCTCAATAGAAAAAGCCTGCTTGCATTTACTCTATCAATACGCATCCTAATTTTGTATTCCTTAATTAATTCTCCCCTCATTCTTCTATACTCCAGGGAATAAAGTCCTAATCTATTTAGCATTTTCCTGTAACTCACTTCCTCAAGTACCAACAACATCTTAGTAAAAACTGCAAAAATGATTTCCCTCTTGAAAATGAGATGAGACATTTACATTTAAAGGAAGATTATAGGTGCATATGAGCACACTCTTCCTTCTTTGATTAGTTATTCCCTTATTAAAATAAGAAAGAATAGCAATAGGAATATTGACTAATAAAAGAATTGGCTTTGAAAGTACTGATTATATTTTTCAACCATTAATCGATTCTGATTGTGGGATAGGTCGACCTGTGAGAGTGGGACAGTTTAAGAAGATGGGTATTGTGCTGGTAAGTTTCTTTATCAGTGAACAGATTTAGAGTAAGAGTCTGCGAGAGCGGGACAGTTTGAGAAGGTGAGAGATATAAGCTAAGTGGCCATCATGGGAATGGCCATTGTGTGAGTGGGCTAGAGTTAGAGTGGTGAGTTGAGGCTTTGGCTCGAGGTTTTTGCTCAAGAGGCGGAGACTAAGGTAAGACTCTGGTGAGAGTTCATTATTATTTATTATTTTATCTCATATAAGTGTCTGGTAGAAGTCAGAAGGGCATTTAGGTGAGTGGAGTGTTAATCTTGTGAGATGGAAGAATTCTGGGAGGCACCATCTATCTGAGAGCTGCATCTCCTAGAGGTGCTTGGAGATGCAGCTCCTTACAGACTGCTATGGGGAACTGGAGCTGTAGCTCAATGATCTTCAGCTCTTGCTGGAGAACAAGGAGTTCATAGATAAGAGCTACAGGGATGCAGTCACACCAAAGCTTCAGCAGGCAAGTAGCTGGGTGACTGCCTGGAGAAGAAAGCCAAAAGAGAGCAAGCAGGTACCCCTGTGCCCATTCTTCTCAATAATAAGCACTCCGCTTTTGATTCTTTTGAGAGGGACAATCTACCAGGGCAAAGGATCACTGGCACTGAGTCTGCCCCTGTGGCTCAGAAGGTAAGGATGGAGAAAAGAAAAGCAGTAGCCGCCAGTGGGCTGATATGTACATCTTGGCGCCTCACAGTTCGGGCGGGCAGCAACCTCCTTTGAAGAAGACCGCAGAGCCCACCTCACTGACAAAAGACAAAGGAGGAAAAACCCAACACCCAACCCCAACCAATCAATTTTCCCCTGCAACCGCTGCAACCGTGTCTGCCTGTCCCGCATCGGACTTGTCAGCCACAAACGAGCCTGCAGCTGACGTGGACATTTACCCCCTCCATAAATCTTCATCCGCGAAGCCAAGCCAAAGAAGTGATAGGAAATTGAATAGTTAGAGGGCCAGACAGGAGATTCTATAGACACAAAAGAGACACCCAGATGGATTGTTTCGTTAAAAGTAAGAGTGAGTAGCTAGAAGTTGTGGTGCATATTAATATCAATGACAAGGATAGGAAAAAAGGTTGAGGTCCTGAAGAGAGAACTTTTGGTAGTAAGCCCAGGATTGCTACCTGTGAGTCCTCAGCTATAAGAATACTGAAGAAGGCGTTAGTGAGATCAATGACAGCATACCATGTTCCTGAGTTCCCAGTAGCAATGTTTTCAATAAGGGTGACGATGTCCAGAACTGCCGAAGCAAGTGGTGGGGCATGTTTGTTCAAAAATCGATAGTCAACTGTCATTCTCCAGGAGCCGTCCGGCTTCTGGACCGGCCAAACAGGGCTATTAAAGGGCGACGTTGCGGGCCTCACTACCCCTTCTTCTTGCAGAGCATCGATGGTGGCAGTAATCTCTTCCTGCCCCCCAGGGAGACGATATTGTGGAATGCACACTGGTTTCATGGGGGCTGGCACCATCACAGGATCCCACTTAGCCTGACCCACTACTAGTTTTTTTGTAATGGTCCGAATTCCAAATGCAAATCCCCCTTGGCTAGTATTAAGGGCAGTACCGGCCAACATATTAATACCCAGGATACACTCGTCAGTAGCAGCCACCAGGGCATGTAACCAGATAGGGGAAGGGCTGTCACCCACCGTGGCATGGACTTTTATTTCCTTTGCCAGGGTGACCGCTCCTCCCAACCCCTCTATTCGAAAGGTCGGTCCAGTCCAGAGGTTGGGGTTACCCGGAATCACCGAGTGCTCCGCACCGGTATCAACCAAGGCCAAATATTGGCGGTCATTACCCCCACCCCAATGGATTGTTAACGGTATGTAGGGCCGTGGGTCCCCGTGTATCCGCTGTATCTCAATGGTGTAGACATAGGAGCCCTACCCACACCTTCATGCTTTAGTAGGGTTCGGGGGCTTCCAGGCCCACATGCCACTATTATCCATTAGAGCCTTGTTAACCATTTGTTATACCTCATCACGGGTAACTGGAGGAGGAGAAGCCTGCTCGATAGAAGCAGCAGGGGGAGCAGAGGGCACAGCTGAGCCAGGAGGACTCAGCAGCTGGGGATGATGTTCCCCTGCTTTTCTCTTATAAAGGACATAAAGGACCGCAGTAGGTTTCCCATCAATATCACTTTTAGGTACGCCTAACTTTAACAAGGTTAGAAAAAGGTCCTTTCTTGTCGGTCCGTTACTAGCAGCAGCCCCTTTCTTTTCATCCTGTTTGTCTGATTTAACCTGGGTTGTACGTGAGTGGATTTTACCTCCCAACTCTAATTCTCGAAGCCCAGATAAGGCATGCACCGCCTCAGACACAGGGTGCCCAATTAGTGGACTAGTTACGGACAGAACCAGCCCCCGTGTAGTGGGTTGGGCGGAACGAACCAAACTGGAATGCATTCCGGCTGTGAATATCTCTTCATCAGGGCTCCCCCCATGTGCCCACAGCCTCAAACACGCTGCATACAAGGCAGAGGCCAGGGCCTGATGACGAATTACTGCTATACCCTCCTCTGAGGTTCCCAAATTGTTCTGCAAATGTAAATCCCAATCTACTAGTGATGGGTATACTCGTAGCAGGGCATCACCTAGAGTAGTAAGCAAGTAATCCACCTCTCTCCCTCTACCCCGCAGCTCAGCAATGACCCTGATATCAGTAGTCAATGTTCCTAATCCCAACAATTCCTCAGGGATTAAAAATACATTACCCCCTCCTTGTTCCCAGACACGCAGGAGCCAGGCTACCAGAGTTTCTCCCGCCTTTTGTCTAAATCGATCTCCAATGGCAGCCAGCTCTTTTATAGAGAATTCACGTATCATTGATTGCTCTTGACCCCTGCTCCCACTTTGGCCCACAGGGTCCTTTGCCCAGTGGACGGGACGAGGCCTAGGCCATCCCGTAGAGGGGGTAGGCCATAGAGCATAAGCAAGGGTTCAGGTATCTTCCCCTGGTCCACTTGGGAGACTGGGGTATCTATCCCTTCCATCTCTACCCTTACATCATCCCCCTTCTGTCTGTTTGGGAAGTCTGCTGCCTTATGGTGCAGTCGTGAACAGCAGGTGGAGAGGGTAGGTAGTATGTTAGACACATGCTGAGGAGTATCTGCATCATTACCATGGTCATCATTCCAGATATTCCCATCCCATTCATCAATTACATCAGGATCGTCGCCATTCATTATCATGGCATGAATACGATATGAATTGGGTTCTACTCCTTGCCTTTCCTTATCTGCACAGAGCTGCTGCCGGAGTTTAATATTACGGCAGATCGTTTGGACATGCTTATCTTCCCATTCTTTGTCTCTGTCCTGACTGGTGCGAACAATTTCGCTCATCATGGAGCAGCGTTGTCGCAGGGCTTCTAGGTCCTCCTCTAATTGCTTTCTCTTGCACTGAGATTCTACTTCTCTTTGAACTGATTCTGCTTCACGCTGAACGGAGTGGCGTAAGGCTGTGGCCAGCAACCAAAAACGATCCGTCATTGTGCCTTAGAAGCCTAATTGAGTTTTTTGAGGAAGTGATAAAAGATATTGCTGAAGGTAGGATGATAGATGTGGTGTATATGGATTTTAGTAAGACAGTTGACAAGATCCCCCATGAAAATTCATTCAGAAAGTAATGAACATGGGATCCATGGAACTTTGTGTGGATTCAGAAATGGCTTGACTGCAGAAAGCAGAGTGCAGTAGTCGATAGAACATATTCGCCCTGGAGATCAGTGACCAGTGGAGTTCTGCAGGGATCAGTTCTGCAACCCCTGCTCTTTTATAACTGACCTGGCTCAAGAAATCAAAGAAATGGGTCAGTAAGTTGGTAAATGGCACAAAGGTTGGAGGTGTTGTGTGCAGAAGGCTGTCATAAGTTACAAAAAATAATGAGAATGCAAAGTTGAAGGAGAAGTGGAAAATGGATAAATATGAAGAGTTGCATTTGGAAGGTCGAGTTTGAAGGTGGAGTACATGGTTAATGGCAGGATTTTTAAAAGTGGGGGGGGGGAATAGGGATACCTTGGGGTTCAAATCCATAGATCTCTCAAGGTAACTGCACCAGTTGATAGGATAGTTAACAAGGCTTATGATATGCTGGGCCTCATTAGTCAGTGGATTGATTTCAAGAGCCATGAGTTAGTGTTGCAGCTCTCTAAAACTCTTGTTCGATCATACTTGGAATATTGTGTTCAATTCTGGTTTCCTCATTACAGGAACGATATGAAAGTTTTGGAAGGGGTGCAGAAAAGATTTACCAGGATGTTGCCTGGATTGGAGAATATCTTATGAAGCAAGGTTAACAGAGCTTGGTCTTTTCTCTTTGAAGCAAAGAATGATGAGAGGTAACTCCATAGAGGACTACAAGATTATGAGAGACAAAGATAAGGTAGCCTTTTGCTGGGAAAGACCAGAAGACATCACCTGTTTATGGTGATGGAAGGAAAGTTTAGGAGAGGTACCAGGGATAAGGATTTTACAGAGGAAGTAGTGGGTGCATGTAATGCATTATCAGAGGTGGAGGTGGATGCTGGTGCGATAGGGATATTTAAAAGACTCTTAGACAGGCACATGAATTCAAGAAAAATAGAGGGTTAAGGGTCTGAGAAAAGGAAGGTTTAGATTGTTGAGTAGGTTGATGTAGATCAGCACAACATCATGGGCTGAAGGGCATGTGCTGTAATATTCCATGCTTTACCTGCTAAAGACATACACCCTTTCTCTGGTCTTCATATTTAACCACAAGTAAATTCTATTTGGAAACAAATTGCTCCGAAATATATTGATGCAGGCCAATGATGCCCACTTATTGTCTCAGATGTGTAAAGTAAGGCATTAATTTACACAAAGCATCTGTTTAAGACAATTGAAAATTCTCACTATCATCTGTGTGAGCTTTCTAATGAAAATTCTAATGTATTATACCAGTGGTTCTCAACTTTTTTTATTTCCATTCACATACCACTTTAAGTATTCCCTATGCCATAAATGCTCCGTGATTAGTGAGGGATTGCTTAAGGTGGGATGTGGGTGGAAAGAAAAAGTTTGGAAACCACTGTTTTAATCGTACCTAATGACTCGTTAGGTGCACGGTTTCATAACTCCAAAGGAAAGCGGCCAAAGACAATTTTTCTCAAGCAAAATATTTCATTAACTATTGGGACTAGAGCAGTGATTCTCAACCCTCCCTTCCCACTCACATACCACCTTAAGCAATCCCTTACTAATCACAGAGCACTGATGGCATAGGGATTACTTAAAGTGAGATGTGAGTGGAAAGGAAAAGGTTGAGAGCCCCTGTATTATAGAGAACCAAGTCTTCCCTCTCAGGTGTGAGTTTGCTTGCACATCACACGTGTTTAGAGCTCTGTCAGATGATGAGTGACATAACATGCAATGACACAATCTTTAGGCTTAATTTGTGTTGGCCTTTAGTTATGTTATTCTAAATGCTGTCAATAAGAACTTATCTACAATGAAATGAACTGACTCAGTATATAAAAGTAAAAGTCAAAAATTTCTTGTTTATGTTTATTAAGTGACGATATTATTTAATGAGTTTAATGTATCTTATAGATTGAACTTTGAATAAATGGGAAGGGGGGAGAGGGAGGGAAGGGAGGGGGGGAAAAGGGAAGAAAATGACACTATATATTCAAAACAAAAATGTCTATATGTATTTTGGTCAGTATGGTTTATAGTGTGAAAAATAAAAAAAAATTAAAAAAAATTTTTTTAAAAACTTATCTAGTAGCCAAGTGACTGTTGAACAGCATTTGCTTCTTTCTCTCTCATAGATTTTCAGTGTTGAAGTTGCACTTTTGAAAGTTATTTGGAGTACATTGTAACTACATGGTAGATTGGATTGATAGGCATATTGGCAATTTAAATGTACATGCGTGTATGACTAAAAGTGAGAAAGTTGGAGAGACTGTATGTGTGTTGGTACAGTGGCATAGCTTCCAACAGTACAGGTTTGACATTAAGTTCCAGTACAATTTGTGTGGAGTTTGCATGTTTTTCCTGTGACTGCATGAATTTCCTCCACCTCCTGCATCCAAAAACCTGTTAATCAGCCCGTGTACAGAGCCCCAAATGTAGAAGTGGGTGATATGATCTGGGCAATATTCAGAGTAAAATATGGGATATAAAATGGGAGACTCACTAGCTGAAGAATCATTTAACTCAGTAATATCCATGAGCAAAATCCTTCTGACTTCATGGCTAACAAAAAATTATTGACCTCCATAAGTGTTATTAAACTTTCAATTTTTGTTACTGCTTTGGCCACAGGTGTGCTGGGGTTGGTGGTGGGTGTGAGAGTGCTCACGGGCTCTCAGAAGCTTTATAAGAGAGCAGCTCACCAGGGCACTGCACAGTTTTGGACCAGGATAATGTGCTGGGAGCCAGCTACCCTGAGGAGGATTCCATCAGAGACCAGTATGGATGAAAGTGTGTGGCCTAACAGCAGATGGCTGGGCAGGAATAGATCCATGTCTGCTTTGAAAATCTACCACGATGCCCGGAGCCAACTTATCATGAAACAGTAATGATGAACAGTTTTCAAACTAAAAGACCTACTCCATTTCATTTTCCACAGGTATAAGCTGACCTACTGAGCCTTTCAAACATTTGCCCATGTCTTTACATTTCCAGCATGCAAAATAGTAAATGATTTTCTTAGAGAAAAAACAAGGTGCAGGAAGGAGGGCTTCATATTTCTGGATCATTGGGCTCTCTTCCAGGAGAGATGGGACCTGTTCCAACAAGACAGTTTGCATCTGAACAGGAGGGGGATTAATAACCTGGCAGAAAGTTTTCTCGTGCTTCTCTGATGGGTTTAAACTATATTTGCAGGGGGGTAGGAATGAGCATGCCAGAACAGACAGAGGAGTGGAGAAGGGGAAAGATAATGCGAAAAATTGCATGCATCGTTAGAAGTCAATGGGTTGTACACAGTTGAAATTTTGGTAAGTGCATCTATTTCAATGCAAGGAATATTGTGAGAAAGGCAGATGAGCTTAGACCATGGAATGGCATGTGGAAATATGACATTGAGGCCATTAGTGAAACTTGGTTGCAGGAGGGGCAGGACTGGCATCTCAAAGTTCAGGGCTTCCGTAGCTTTAGACGTGGTAGAATGTTGGGTGGGGGGTAGGTAATGTAAAGGGTAGGAGTGGCATTGCTCATCAGGGAAAATGTCACAGCTGTGCTGAGGCCAGAGGACTCGTCTACTGAGATTTTATGGGTGGAGCTGAGGAACGGAATAGGTATAACCACACTCAAGAGGTTGTATTATAGACTGCCCAATAGTCAACGAGAATTGGAGAAGCGAATGTGTAGACTGCTGCAGGAAACGTGAGGTTGTGATAGTAGGGTATTTTAATTTTCCACTTATTTTGACCAGGACTTCGATACTGTAAATGGGCTAGATGGCTTGGAGTTTGTCAAAGGAAAGGGTTCTGAATCAATATATAGAGGTACCAGCTAGAGAGAATGCAATACTTTTAGTGGAGGAGACAGGACAGGTAACAGACATATGTGTAGTGGAACATTTTGTGTCCAGTGATCATAATGACATTAGTTTCAAGTTAATTATAGAGAAGGATACGTCTGGGTCTCGGTTTGAGATTCTAAATTGGAGAAATGCTAATTTTAAGGAAATGAGAAAGGATCTAGAATGCATCGATTGGAATGAGCTGTTTTCATGCAAGCATCTGTGAGGTAAGTGGAGGACCTTCAAAGGTGAAATTCTGAGAGTATAGTTTGTATGTTCCGGTCAGGGTTAAAGGCAAGGTTAGCTGGCATAGAGAACCTTGGTTTTCGAGGGATATTGGTGATTTGGTTTGGAAGAAGAGAGAGGTGTATAGCAGGTTTAGACAATGTGGTACAAATGAGGTACTTGCGGAGTATAAAAATGCAAGAAAATCCTTAAGAAATAATCAGGAAAACAAAAAAAGAAGACATAAGGTTAAACAATATGAAGAAAATTCGTAAAGGTTTCTAAAGGTATATTAAGAGCAAAAGGATAGTAAGGGACAAATTTGGTCCCACTGAAGATCACAATGGTCGGCTTTGTATGGTCCAAAAGAAATGGAGGAGATATTTTTTTTTTAATTCACTCAGGAAATAGGCACAGAGTCATGGGAATGAGGAAAAAAAGCAGTGAGATCATGGAACCTCTTCAGATTAAAGAGGAGGAAGTGCTTGCTGTCTTAAAGCAAATAAGAGTGGATACATCATCAGAGCCAAACAAGATATTCCCTCGGATCTTGATGGAGACTAGTGGAGAAATTTCTGGGGCTCTGGCAGAAATATTTAAAGTGTCAATAGCCATGGGTGTGGGGCCAGATGATTGGAGGGTAGCTCAAATTGTTTCATGGTTTAAAAAAGGCTCAAAAGTAACCTTAGAAATTATAGGCTGGTGAGCCTGATGCCAGGAGCTGGTAAATTATTGGAAGCTGTTCAAAGAGATCAGATATACAATGAATCGGATAGCCAGAAACTGATTCGGGATAGTCAACATGGCTTTGTGCATGGTACGTCGTGTTTAACCAATCTTGTAGTTTTTCGAGGAGGTTACCAGGAAAGTAAATGAAGCAAAGGCTGTGAATGTTGTCTACATGGACATTAGTAAAACCTTTGACAAGGTCTCACATAGAAGGTGAAGTAGTGAACTGGATTCAACAATGGCTGGATGGGGGAAGCCAGAGAGTAATAGTAGATGATTGCTTCTCTGACTGGAGGCTTGTGACTTGCAGTGTGCCTCAGGAATCGGTGCTGGAACCATTGTCGTTTGTCATCTATATCAATTATCTAGATGAAAATATGGTAAATTGAATCGGCACATAAGCTTGTAGAGAGATCTAGTTGAGCTGGAAAAATTGGGCTGAAAAATAGTGGATGGAATTTAATGTGGACAAGTGTGAGGTGTTGAACTATGGAAGCACAAACCAATAAATGACATACATGGTGAATGGTAGGGCATTGAGGAGTGTGGTAGAACAGAGGGACCTGAGAATACACATACATAATTCCCTAAAAGTGGTGACATAGCTGAAAAGCATTGTAACAAAGCTTTTGGAATATTGGTCTTCATAAATGAAAGTATTGAGTATAGGAGTTGGAATGATATCTAAGGCATTGGTGAGGCCAAATTTGGAGTATTTTGTACAGGAAAGATATCAATAAGATAGGAAGAGTGCAGAGAAGATCTACTAGGATGTTGCCCGGACTTCAGGAACTGAGTTACAGGGAAAGGTTAAACAGGTTGGGACTTTATTCCCTAGAGCGCAGAAGAATGTGGGGAGATTTGATAGGGATATTTAAAATTAGGAGGGGATAGACAGAGTAAATGTAGATAGGCTTTTTTTCCACTGAGGGGAGGGGAGATACAAACGGGAGGACATAGGTTAAGGGTGAAAGGGGAAAAGTTTAGTGGGAACATGAGGGGGAACTTCTTCACACAGAGAGTGGGCATATTGGCAATTTAAATGTACATGCGTACTCAGTGCCAGCTGAGTGGTGTATGTGGGCTCAATTTTAACATTTAAGAAGAATTTGGATGGGTACATGTGTGGGAGAAGAACGAAGGGCAATGGAGGGAATACAAAGGTCAAAAAAAAATTTCTATACAGACAGAAGTTTTGAACTCCTGAAGAGGAGGAAGAGTTTAACACAGCAAAAATGACCCTATGGAAAAAAGGTTATAAATTTATGTTAAAATATCCAGCGGTGCTTAAAATAGTTATCCCGAGGCAGCAAAGCAAGCTGTTTTCGGATCTGGAAAAAGCACGTAAATTTGCAGAACACCTACAAAACAGACAGAGAGATGAAGATATATAACAAGAACAAAAACTATATATAAAGAAGAAGAATCAAGTATAAGTAAGAACTAAGAAGAGAAAGAAAGGGAAGAAAGGAAGTAAGGAGGGAATTAAGAGAGTGAGCTTTGTTATATATGAAGATTAAAATCTTTTCTGGGGGCTGTGTGGGGAGGAATAACAGTCACTGCAAAATCAGTTGAAGCTTGCGAGCGGGTTCGCAAATCCAAATGAAGAGGGGAGATGTGGTTGCCAGACAAGGGAAAAAGGGCAACTCAGAGAGGGGAGGGACTATTGGGGTTAAAGGAATTTTAGATATGGGAATAGTGGAAATATTTTATGTTTTAGAAATGTTGTCTTACAATGTGTTCAAAAAAAGAAAACAGAAATGGATAAGAAGGGAAGGTGGTGATGAGGAAGCGGAAAGGAAAGATAAACAAAGTATGAAATGGCCATGTTGAACTATATTACTTTAAATATTAGTGGAATACATAACCAAATCAAAAGGAAAAAGCTGTTAAATTTACTGAAGAAAGAAAAAAATTGATATAGCATTTGTAAAGAAACACATCTAACTGAAGTGGAACACAAGAAATTAAAAAGAGATTGGATAGGACATGTAACAGCAGCATCATATAATTCAAAAGCCAGAGGAGTAGCTATATTAATCAATAAAAATATACCAATCAAAATAGAAGAGGAAATAATAGATCAAGCAGGGAGGTATGTAATGATAAGGTGTCAGATATATTCAGAATTTTGGAATTTACTTAATGTATACGCACCTAATGAAGAAGATCAAAAATTTATGCAAGATATCTTTTTGAAGATCGCAGATACGCAAGGGAATATACTAATAGGAGAGGATTTTAACCTTAATTTGGACTCAAACATGATAAAACTGGAAAAAAGACTAACAAAAAGAACAAAGTAACCAAATTTATAATTAAATCGATGCAGGAAATGCAGCTTTTGGATATATGGAGGAAACAACACACAAAGGAAAAGGAATATTCATATTATTCGGGTAGACATAAAACATACTCAAGGATAGAACTATTCCTGTTATCAGCCCACATTAAAAGAAGAGTTAAGAAAATGGAATATAAAGCCACTTTGTTATCGGATCACTCACCCCTGTTATTGGCAATAGAGCTAGAGGACATCCCACCAAGAATGTATAGATGGAGATTAAACTCCATGCTACTTAAAAGACAGGATTTTAGAGAATTCATTGAGATACGAATTAAAATGTACTTTGAAATAAATACGGAATCAGTGAAAAATAAATTTATACTATGGGACGCAATGAAAGCATTCATCAGAGGACAGAAAATAAGTTATGTAACTAAGATGAAGAAGGACTACAATCGAGAAATAGAACAGTTGGAAAGGGAAATAATAAATACAGAAAAAGAATTAGCAATAAAGGAAGATACAACTAAAAGAAGAGAATATGAAACACTACAAACATATAAAGTGGAGAAGAACATAATGAAGACAAAACAGAAATATTATGAGATGGGAGAAAAAAACACACAAAATACTAGCATGGCAGCTTAAGACAGAACAAACTAAAAGAATGGCATTGGCATCAAGGAAAAAGGACAAACAAATTACATATAACCCAACAGAGATCAACAAAAACCTCAGGGAATTCTACGAACAACTATATCAAACTGAAAACTAAGGGAAAGAAGACAAAATAGATGAATTTCTAACTAAAATTGAACTACTGAAATTACAAACAGAGGAGCAAAATAAATTAATAAAACCATTTGAAATAGAAGAAATACAGGAGATATTAAAAAAACTACCGAACAATAAAACACTGGGAGAGGACGGACTCCCAATAGAATTCTATAAAACATTTAAACACTTATTAATTCCTCCTCTCCTGGAAGTAATGAACCAGATTGATAAAACACAAAACATGCCAGATTCATGCAAAACAGCAATAATTACAGTAATACCAAAGACGGGGAAAGATCCACTAACACCAGCATCGTATAGACCAATATCTCTATTTAACACAGATTATAAGATAATAGATAAACTATTAACAAACAGATTGCTCGACTGTGTACCAAAAATAGTAAAACTAGACGAAACAGGATTTATTTAAAAAAGACGAACAATGGACAATATCTGCAAATTCATTAACTTAATCCATGCAGTACAAGGAAACAAAATTCCAACAGTTAGACACAGAGAAAGCCTTTGACAGAGTAGAATGGAATTATTTATTCAAAGTACTACAAAAATTCAACCTACCAGAGAAATATATTAATTGGATTAAAGCATCATATAAGGGACCATTGGTGAAAGTGACAGTGAATGGATATATATCATCTTTTATCTTATCTTTGGCTTGGCTTCGCGGACGAAGATTTATGGAGGGGGTAAAAAGTCCACGTCAGCTGCAGGCTCGTTTGTGGCTGACAAGTCCGATGCGGGACAGGCAGACACGGTTGCAGCGGTTGCAGGGGAAAATTGGTTGGTTGGGTGTTGGGTATATATCAAGCCAATTTAAATTAAGCAGATCAACAAGGCAGGGATGTCCACTATCTCGCTCACTGTTCGTATTAGCTATAGAACCACTAGCAGAACTGATAGGAACAGAAAATAAAATACGAGGGATAAAAATAAAAGAGAAGGAATATAAAATCACTCTATTTGCAGATGATGTTATAATATACTTAACAGAACCAGAAATATCAATAAAAGAATTACATAAGAAATTGAAGGAATATGGAGAAATATCGGGGTACAAGATCAACTAAAAAAAAAAGTGAAGCAATGCCAATGAATAATGCGGATTTCACAAAGTTTAAGAAAGAATCACCATTTAGATGGCAAACACAAGCAATTTGATATCTAGGTATACAACTAAATAATAATCTCGCCCATCTATATAAACTAAATTATCAGCCATTAATGAAAAAATTACAAGGCGACTTAGAGCACTGGAAAGACTTACCACTAACACTGATAGGAAGGATAAACTGTATTAAAATGAACATCTTGCCAAGGATACAATACCTATTTCAATCATTACCAATTCACCTAACAGAGAAATTCTTCAAGGAACTAAAGAAAATAATAAGGAAATTCTTATGGAAAGGGGGGAAAACCGAGGATAGCACTAGATAAATTAACAGAATGGTACAAACAAAGAGGCTTTCAACTACCAAACTTTACGAATTATTATAGAGCAGCACAATTAAGTTACTTATCAGATTTTTATCAAACAAGGGAAAAACCAGATTGGACCAGATTAGAGCTAGATAAAATAGGGGAGAAGATACCTGAACATATACTATATAAGTGGGATGAAAAATTGGTGCAACGTAGGAATTCACCAGTATTGCACCATCTGCTCAACATTTGGAAGAAGATTCACGTAGAAAGGAATAAAATAAATTATCAGCTACCAAAATTAATATTGACACAAAATCAATTAATTCCTTTCACAATAAATAACCTTTCCTTCAGAGAATGGGAGAGAAATAGGATCAAAAGAATAGAAAATTGTTTTTCGGGAAACAAATTATTATCTTTTGAACAAATGAAGAAAAAATATAATATAACTCCTGATACAAGGTTTGCATACCACCAACTGAAAACCTACTTCAAGGACAAATTGGGAAACAGTCTGAGGTTACCAGAAGGAAGCAATTTTGAATATGTGATTACAGACACAATGATAATTAAAAGATTTATAACAAACATGTACATCAAACTGCAAGAAAAGGAGAACTTAAACAAAAATGGGAACAAGATCTAAACAAAAAGATAAAGAAGGAAACATGGGAAAAGCTATGCTCCGGAACTATGAGAAATACAATAAACATGAGGTTACGCATGATACAATATAATTGGTTACACAGGCTATACATCACACCCCAAAAATTAAATAAATGGGACCCAACAGTATCAGACAGATGTTTTCGCTATAAAAAGGAAACAGGAACAACAATATATGCAATTTGGACATGTGAGAAAGTGGAAAAATTTTGGGAAGATCTAAACCAGATATTAAATAAAATCAGAAAAAGCAATATACAAAAAAACCCACAGATCTTCCTTCTAAGTAATATAAGAAATAAAGAATTTGGACTCGATTTGGATGGAGCACAAAAAAGATTTATTATGATAGCCCTAGCTGTAGCAAAAAAATGTATTATGTCAACCTGGAAATTAGAAGACAATTTGAGAATACAACAATGGTACATAGAAATAAATAAATGTATTCCATTAGAAAAAAATAACATATAATTTAAGAAATAACATCACAATATTTGAACAAATATGGGAACCATACATGAAATACAATAGAGAAATCCTACCATGGACCTCCACCACCGAAAATGATAGAAGGAGAAGACAACGAAACGAACTGACTCAATATATAAAAGTAAAAGACAAAAATTTCTTGTTTATTTTTATTAAGTGATAACATTGTTTAACGGGTTTAATGTATCTTATAGATTGAACTTTGAATAAATGGGAAGGGGGGAGAGGGAGGGAGGGAAAGGAGGAGGGAAAAGTGGAGAAAATGACACTGTATATATTCAAGAGAAAAATGTCTGTATGTATTTTGGTCAGTATGGTTTATAGTGTGAAAAATAAAAAAAATTTAAAAAAGTTCACCTTGGTGGACAAGGCTCAAGAAGCCTTTTACAGTCTGATATGTTTGTTCCTTAAAGAAGAACAAACTTGTGTGGGTTTAATGCTTAAGCAACTTTATTTTTGGAGCTGCATGAACCAACAACGTACTTGACTTCAGCCGTAGTCTCCTTGTGTTCCCGCCTTTCCCACTGGGAAATGCATTTCTTTATTATACACACATAATAACACATCTTTCCCCATTTTTTTAAAAAAAGAATAAAAAAACACAAGCACAGTCCTATGTCTACATGACAAGGATATCTACATTCTGTGGCGAGTCTCTTTTCACTCAGCAGGTTTTAATCAGTCTCTAAGATGGTTTAACAGCCCTTTTCGGTTGATATGTGTTTCCACATACTTGCTTGCGTTTGCTGCGTTAGTATTTGTGTCTTTCTTTCTTTCTTTTTTTTCAAACTTTATTTAAAAGATAGAAAAAAATAACGTACAGTATAGAAATAATAGTAAAAAAAAAAGATTTTACGTTAACACCCACCCCACCCTCCCATCCCTTCAGCCAACTCCCTTAAGGGGAGCAAAAAAAAAAGTAGATTATATATATATAAAAACAAAATATTATAAATGTTAATACTATTTCAAAGTATATCTAAATGCATATATGTCAAATATGGAGACCACTTACTAACAAAAGAAGAAGAATTATCATGTAAATTATAAATAATATTTTCCATGACAATGCATACTTTCAATTCATTGTGCCAATGTGATATATTAATCCCAGTATCATCTTTCCAAGTACTAGCAACACATTTATGCACTACTGATAACACCAAACGTACAAAAGCAATTTGAAATTTGTCCAGTCCAATTCCCCTTAATGAATACAAATTTCCCAACAAAAAAATTGTTGGATCTAATGGTAATATAAAATTATATAATTTTTCCAAAACTACTTTAATTCTTTGCCAAAATGATTGAACTTTAATACAAGTCCAAGCAGCATTTAAAAAAGTTCTAATACATGAGCCAGATCTAAAACAAGAATCCAAATTACTAAACCCATATTTCTGGGGTCAAATATTGATGTAAAAAATTATAATTAACCATTCCATATCTTACATTAGTCAAATTAATTACATTGTCCCGACACTTATTCGCCCAATCATCTTCAGGAAAAATAAATACTAAATCATTCTCCCATTTAAGTTTAGATTTCTGCCAATCTGACTTATCGATACTATCTTGTAACAAATTATACATAACTGAAATATAACTCTTTTTCGGTATAGAGGAAATCAAAGATTCAAATCTCGAAAGAGTAGGTAAAATCATCTCTCTACCATAATTATCTTTTATCAAAGCTCTAAGTTGATAATACAAAAACAAAGAATTTACATGTATATCAATTCTTTCTCTCAATTGGTTAAAAGAAAGAAATTTCCCCTCTACAAAACAATCTTGTATTGAATTATACATTTAGAATCCCAAATCTTTAAATGATTATCAAATGCTGAAAAAGGAATACGCTGATTATTATACAATGAAGTTAAAATTGATCATTTGTATTTTGACCCTAACACCCTGTTTTCTTTATCCAAATCTTTAACAAATGTTTCAATATCGGCATATCATATTGCTGTTACAAAATCAAATTCCAACGAAATATAAATTCATGTATCTCAACCCTAGAAATATACACCATCTCCACTTTAGCCCAGCTAGCAGGCTAATCTAAATTAATCAATCTACTAACAAACTTCAACTGGGCCACTTCATAATAGTTTTGAAAATGTGGTAATTGTAGTCTGCCCAATGCATACTTCCATGTAAAGCTATCCAACGCCATTAGAACTAATTTACTTTTCCATAAAAATTCTCGCACTGCTTTATTTAGAAAGTAAACAAGGTATTGACTGAAATAAATATTGAATTCGAGGAAAAATATTCATTTTAATACAATTAACCTGACCAATCAAAGTTAATGGAAGATCTTTCCACTTATTCAAATCTGCTTTAATCCATCTTAATATAGGTACATAATTTAATTGATATAATTTTTGATAATTATTATCCATAAACACACCTAAATATTTAATTTTACTTGTCCACCTTAATTTTGTAATAGTTTTAAATTCAGAATAATCTCCCACTCCAACAGGTACAATTTCAATTTTATCCCAATTAACTTTATATCCCAATAATTCTCCAAATTTCAACAAACACAATTGTTTCTGTCCTGGGTAAACTTGTACCTCTCTCTTTGTTCGTTTTAGATTGGTCACAGTGTTTGAGCTACCGAAAGAAAATAGACACACACACCGAGAGCAGTTCAGTTTATACAAATCTTTATTACAAATTCTAAAGCTGATTTCAAACTACAATATGCTAGCCCTTCCCAACTATACTTCCCAACTATACTTCCCAACAATGGCTGTTCTGGTCCCAACTGCTGAAGCGAGGCAACGACTGCACACTTGTAGTAGGTTGTCGGGGCGCTGGTAGCAGCTTCTCCACTTCCCTCAACCAGGGCATTAACTGGATTCTAGAAGTTCTTCTTTTTGCTGAGAGATGTTACCACCTCTCGGAGAGTCTCAAACTTCAGCAGCGGGACCATGGCTTATATTACCCAAAAACTGCTTACCCAAGCACCTATTCCCAGCACAGTAAAAAAGATAAGCGAGCAAGCTAGAATGCCTAGGCTTCTATCGAATAATGTAATTTTCAGCTTATCACTTTGAATACAATGGTTTATTTTGCATGAAGGCTAGGCCTCTGAAAGTCTGTGACCAAAACAAGCAGGAAGATTAAGTGTTCTTGGTACACAGATGTCCTTTCGACAGATAACTTCATCTCTGGCCGCTCGGTGGAATTTAGCTTATGTCTGCTGATTCCAAAAAACAAGCTGGTTCTCAGCCTTGCAGAAGCAAAGGCTGCAAAAGTAAAAAAAAACATGGTTTAAATCTTCCATTACAAATTGTTTCAACAACCATTCCGGTTCCATTAAGTATACCAACACATTGTCCACAAATAAGTTAATTTTATATTCTTCATTCTTAACCCTCATCCCTCTAATTTTTTCATTTTGTCTAATAGTCTGAGCTAATGATCAATAACCAATGCAAATAAGGCTGGTGACAATGGGCAGCCCTGTTGAGTTGAACAAGTCAATTTTAATGGTAAAGAAATCTGTCCATTTATCACCACCCTAGCAATTGGGTTCATATATAAAGCCTTAACCCAACCAATAAAAAAGGGGAGAATTTAAATTTCTCTTACACTTTAAATAAAAAATTCCACTCAACCCTATCAAAAGCTTTTTCTGCATCTAATGCAAGCACCATAGGTTGGTTAGGTTGCTTTCAATATGTGTTAACCAAATTAATTTATCAAAATATATTGTCTGATGCATTTCTATTCTTAATAATACCAATTTGATCAATATGTACCAATTTCAGTAAATACTTAGCAAGTCTATTTGCTAATACTTTCACTGTAATTTTATAATCTACATTAAATAAAGAAACAAGTCTATATGAAGACACTTTTAATGGATCTCTATCTTTTTTTTGGAATGACAGTTATTAAAGCACTTGAACATGATTATGGTAACTTCTGATCTGCAGTAACTTGATTCAACACTTCTCCAAATAAATTAGAGAAATCATCATTAAAAAAGTTTATAAAATTCCACAGAGAATCCATCATCCACTGGGGACTTTCAATTAGGCCTTTCCTGAATAGCTTTCTTAATTTCAAAATCTGTAAATGAAGATTCCAATCCCTGAACATCATTTCCATCTAATACCGGAAACATTAATTTAGATAAGTAAGAGTCAATAGAACCATTATCCTGTTTCCCCTCAGAAGTATATAATTTTAGATAGAATGAATAAGACTGGTCATTAATTTCCTGAGGTTTATAAGTAACTTTTGAATTCTTCTTATCAGCATTAATAATCTGAGATGTCTGTTCAGCTTTCAATTGTCAAGCAAGTACCTTATGAGCTCTTTCCCCAACTCATAATAACCTTTTTTAGATCAATTAATTAAGCGCTCAAACTGATAAGTTTATATAGTATTATGACATAATTTCGACCTCACTAATGCAACTTTTTTATCTTCTGTTACATCTTTCTGAAAATCTTTGTCTAACTCAGCAATCTTATTTTCTAACTCTAAACCTTCTGCCATATATTGTTTCTTAATAACTAATAATCTTCCCCCTCAAATAAGCTTTTAAAGCATCCCATATTACAAAATCCACAGAATTAACATTCTCGGTCAAAAATAAATAGATATGCTCTTTAACAAAAATAACAAACTCTGTTTTTTTTCCAATAACATTGCATTAAACCTCCATCTAAACGACGGACGTACTACCTCTGAACATTCACAAGAAAAAAGTAATAACGAATGATCTGATATGACTCTACTTTTATATTCAGCTCGTAATACTCTATCTTGTAAATGTGCTGATACCAAAATTAAATCAATTCTAGAAAATGAATCATGTCGTGAAGAATAAAAAGAAAAATCTTTCTCTGTAGGATTAACTTTTCTCCAAATATCCACCAAATTTAAATCTTTAATTAACACATTAATTTGTGTTGCCATCTTTGATTCCCTTATACTTTTTGGGCTTCGGTCCAATAAAGGGTCCACAACACAATTAAAATCACCACCAGCTAAGACATTTTCATTAGCTTGAGTTAACAGTAAAAAAAAGCTTCTGAAATAAACTGCTCATCATCTATATTAGGGGCATAAAGATTCAGCAAAGTCCAAGATTCAGCAAACATTTTACAATTCACTCTTAATACTCTGCCAGCGTACCCCTCTGATGATTACAATTCAAATGGTAAATTTTTATGAATCAAAATTGCTACTCCTCTTGCCTTAGAATTAAAAGAAGAAGAAAAAACATGACCAACCCACCTTTTGGTGTTGTTTTTTTTTGTTCTTTTATTCTCACTTATTAATGAATATTATTTTTATTTGGAAGGCCTAGATATTTTAATTTGAGGGTTCTATATATAATTTTTTTTCTTTGTTATTATTAATTTTGTGACTATTTTTGGTATCTAGCAATTGTATTAGATAGATCGAATTTGAAATTTGCTACCTTTAATCTTCAGGGATTAAATAATCTGATCAAGCGTAAGCGAGTTTTGGCTTATATTAAAAATATGAAGATTGATATCGCTTTTTTACAGGAGATGCATTTGAATGAAAAAGAAAGTATGAAATTGAAGAGGGATTGGGTTGGACATGTTTTTTCTTCTTCATTTAATTCCAAAGCTACGGGAGTAGCAATTTTGATACATAAAAAATGATCTTTTGAATTACAATCAATGGAAATGAATGCAGGACATATTCTTAAGTTAAATTGTAAGATTTTTAATGAATTTTGGACTTTACTTAACATTTATGCACCGAATGTAGATGATGAAGCATTTATTTTGGATGCATTTCTGCTTCTGGGACAAGCTAATGAAAATCTATTGGTTGGAGGAGATTTTAACTGTGTTTTGGAACCTTTATTAGATAAATCTCAAAAAAAATGTTAAAAAATCTCAAATGGCAATTCATATTCGAGCTTTGATGGAAGATCTTAATTTTAGTGGACCTTTGGCGATGTCTTAACCCAACAGAGAAGGATTTCTCTTTTTATTAATTTAGACATGAATCCTTTTCCAAAATTGATTTGTTTTTAGTATCGGCACATTTACAGGGGAAAATGCTACAGGCAGAATATAAAAGTACGGTAATTTCAGATCATAAGTATTTTACTTATGAAAGTTCTGAAAAAGTTTGTGCAGCTTATCGTTAATATGATGTTGTTAAAAAAAAGTGGCATTTATTGAATTTTTAAAAAAACAAAATCTCTTTCTGGAAGAAAATGTTCAGAATAAATTTATATTGTGGGATGCTATGAAAGCTTACTTGAGAGGTCAAATAATTAGTTCTACCTCTAAGGTTAAAAAGAATTACTTGACCAAGAGTCTTGAATTAGAGAAACGGATTGATGAATTAGAAAAGCAATTTCAGAGAGATGCGACAGCAAATCAGAAGATAGAGTTGTCTAGATTGAAATTGAAATATAATACGTTGCAATCTTATCAATTTGAATGTTTGATTAATAGATCTAAACAATGGTATTATGAATGAGAAAGCACATAATACCATGGCAGTTAAAGAAAGAACAGGTATCAAGGGTTATTAATGCAGTTAGATGGAATTCGACTATTACATAAACCTCATGAAATTAATGATGAGTTTTACTCATTTTATAAGAAATTATATAGTTCTGAGGAAAAACAGGAGAGCGGTTCGATTGACTCCTTTTTATCGATGTTGAAATTACCGGTATTAGGAGAGGAAGATATATTGGAGCTGGAGGCTCCTTTTACTGATTTAGAAATTAAATCGGCTATGTTGGAAATGCTGAATGGAAAATCACCTGGTGATGATGGGTTTTCGGTTGAATTTTATAAGGTATTTTATGATGATTTATCTACAGTGTTTGGAGATGTGTTATGACAGATTAAGGAACATTCTGATTAACCTGAATCATGCTCTAGTGCCTTAATTATGGTAATCCCCAAGAAGGATAGAGATCCGTTAAAGGTGTCTTCATATAGACCAATTTCTTTGTTGAATGTAGACTATAAAATAATACCTAAACTATTAGCGAATCGATTGGCTAAATTTTTACCTAAGTTGATACATGTTGATTAAACAGGTTTTATAAAGAATAGGTATGCTTCAGATAATATTCTTAGAGTGATTAGTTTGATTAATAAACATCGACAGTGCCCTAACCATTTGATGGTAATATCTCTTGATGCAGAAAAGGCTTTTGACAGAGTTGAATGAAACTTTTTATTTAAATTCTTAGAGAAATTTAAGTTTGGTCCTTCTTTTATTGATTGGATTAAAGCTTTATATAATAAAACAATAGCCAGGGTATTGACAAATGGTCAAATTTCTGAACCTTTTAAATTAACCCATTCAACTCGACAAGGTTGTCCTTTGTCTCCAGCTTTGTTTGCGTTTGTAATTGAACCTTTAGCACAGTTGATATGACAAAATACACAGATACAAGGTATGAGAGTTTTAGATGAGGAGTATAAAATTAATCTATTTGTTGATGATGTACTGGTATATTTAACAAACCCAGCTCAGTCACTTTTACACTTGAAGGAATGTTTAACACAATATGGATCTTTGTCTGGATATAAAGTTAATTGGGGAAAAAAGTGAAATTTTACCAATAGGTGAAGGTGATTATTCAGTTTATAAGAATATTATTAATTTGAAGTGGACTGATCGAATTAAATATTTGGGTATAAATGTGGATGTTGATTATCAATCTTTATATAAATTAAATTATGTACCATTAATGAAAAAGATCAAAGCTGATTTGATTAAGTGGAAGGATCTTCCTATAAATTTAATTAGAAGAATAAATACAATCAAAATGAATATCTTTCCACGTATACAATATTTGTTTCAGTCAATTCCGTGTTTACTTTATAAGAATTTTTTTCGAGATTTAAATAAAATGGTTAGGGAATTTTTATGGAAGGGTAAATTTCCGAGAGTAGCTTTGAATAAGTTAACCTGGAAATATGCATTAGGGGGATTACGCTTACCACATTTTCAAAATTATTATGAGGAAGCTCAATTTAAATTTATTAGTTTATTAATGGATTTGGAACATCCCCCTAGTTGGGCTAAATTGAGATGGCAAATATTTCTGAATTTGAAATACATCAATTTTTGTTTTGGTGGAATTTAAATTTATTACAACAATATAATGCGCTTATACTAAAACATTTAATGAAGTTATGGATGAGGAAAAATAGAACGATAGGTTCTAAGGGTAAATTATTGACTTTAACACCGTTATATAATAACCAACTTATTCCTCTTTCTATGTATAATCAATGTTTATTACATTGGAAATCTAAAGGTATAAAAAACTTGGGGGATTGTTTTAAAGAAGGTCAATTTTTATCATTTAATCAAATGAGAGAAGATTTTGGTATTAATGAGAATTCTTTATTTGTTTATTATTAATTTTGATCCCCAGTAAAACAAATATTTGGTAGAAATATGATTTTACCTAAATTAACTAAATCTGAATCTTTTCTTGTGATTGCACCAAAGAAGGGATATATTTCATTGATGTATCAAATATTAAGGAAAGTATGGAGAAAAAAAAAGGGATAGGATAGATCTAAGATTAAATGGGAAAAGGATATTAACTTTACTTTTCCGAGGATGACTGGTTAGATATCTGTCATGATAGTGTTACTAGATCAATAAATGTTTGTTATGCAATGGTTAATTACAATTTTTTTTACATCATTTGTATTTAACACCTGAAAAGTTTTTAAAAATATGGTTTTAGTGAATCAGACTCTTGTTTTAGATGTGGTAATTTGGTTGGAACTTTTTTTCATGCTGTTTGGTTATGTGTGCATATACAATCTTTTTGGAAAGCAATTCAATTGTTTTTGGAACGTTTGTATAAGATCAAAATACCTTTGGATCCGACAATATTTTTGTTGGGTTAGTTGAATCCTTTGAAAGATTTAGGATTAGGCACATTTCAGATTGCTTTTGTGTATTTAGCTCTACCTGTTGCAAAAAAATGTATAGCAAGTACATCGAAAAATGCTAATGTGATTGATATTAATAGATGGTATAATGAGATGAAAACTTGTTTAGCAATGGAAAAAATTATGTATGTTTTACATGATAATTATTCTTTTTTTTAATAAGTGGTCTTTATATTTAGAATATTTTCATTTAGATTCACCTTGATTAGATTTTAATCAATATATTTCAGTTTTATTTTCTTTTTCTTTGGCTCTCCTAAAGAGAGTAGGCTGAAAGGGGGAGGGAGGGTTCTTTTTTCTTTTCTTTTTGTATATATATAAAGAAAAAATATATCATTCATAATATGTATTTTTCTTATTGTATGTAATAACTTTGTTGGACAAATAAATAAAGTTATGAAAAAAAAAAATTCCAGGATAACAAAAAGAAAACTTGTAGCCTTTTCGCCACAAAACATCTTTGGCCATATTAAATTCTCGTAGTCTTCTAATAACCTCTTTGCTCAGATCAGCATAAAAGAACACTCTGATATTTTGAACCATTAATGGAGACTGATTTCTGTACCACCATAGGTAGAATCATTTCTCTATCTTGGTATTTTAAACAATGAACCAAGACTGCTCTCGATGTTTGTCCTGGAAGTGGTTTTCTTCTCAGAGCTCTATTAGCCCGATCCAATTCCAAGCCTTCAAGAAAAAGTTCTTTACTCAGCACCTTTGGGATCCAATGCTTAAAAAATTTTATAGGATTGGAGCCTTCAATGTCCTCTGGAAGACCAATTATTTTCACATTATTCCTTCGGCTTTGATTTTCCAACAAATCAATCTTCTTCAATAAATCTCTTTTTTGAATCCCTCAATCTACAAAAGAACCTTCCACTTTTTCCAATTTTTCTCTATTATGTTCCACCTGATTTTGACACTCAGAAAAGGTTGTTTCAATTTTCTTAAAATTATCTTGCACAGTATCAACTGATTTTATACATCTATTAATATCACTCTTAACTATAGTCTTTTCCTGTTTCATAGTTGACATTTCATCACACAGGGTATTCATTTTTATTTACATCTCCATAAATCCTTGATTCACCTGAGTTGGTATTTGTCTTGGCATATTGTGCATTTGACAACCAATCCTTTCCAAAACAGTAAACACTGAATCCATTCCAGATTCCACCTCCACTTTTTGAGGTCTCCCTCCTCTAACTACAGGCTCCTTCTCCTGGACAAATTCCAATAAGGTAAGTTCCTCTTCTTCCTCAGTCATTGTTGATCCTTTAGCTGAATGGCTGCGGGTCTGGATTTGTTTCTTTCTGTGAACTCTGAACAACATGTTCCTTTTCCACATGTGCTGGCCCTTCTTGTGTACTGACAGGTGATGGATCACAACCATGGGGTGAGCTTGTGGTTGCAGATCTACGCAGTTCCTTCTCAGAGGTGTCCATTCCTGAATCTGGTAGGAATGTGGATGTATTTCCTCTTCGGGACGTCAGCATTCGGGCTCCCCCACAGCCCGTACTTTCTCCAGCAATTTTCGGACCCAGAATGCCCCATGCAAGCCAGGCAAAACCACCGGCCGAGGTCACAAAAGTGTCAGTGCCATCTTGCGGAGGCAGGGTCAGTGCCGAGGTCAAATTCAAATGGGGTGGAATCCTCTGAGGCTTGGAGACTCCCAGCAACGATTCCGTGGATTCAGCTATGCAGGTAGGCCTCAATTCTTCCGCACTTTTGTATGTTAATTTTTTCTGAAGTTGAGGTTTTAATTTTTTCTCATTAGATGCCATCATAAATCACTGTTATTTAAACAACTGTAAATATTATTTTTAACCACTTTATGCTTTTTTAAAACTGGGTATTTAGTAATCCAGCTGGAGGAAGGTGGAATACACATCTTTCTTCTATGCCATCTTGCCATGCCCCCCAGTATTTGTGTCTTTCTGTGAACTCTGAACAACATGTTCCTTTTCTACATGTGCTGGCCCTTCTTGTGTACTGACAGGTGATGGGTCACAACCATGGGTTGGAGCTTGTGGTTGCAGATCTACGCAGTTCCTTTTCAGAGGTGTCCATTCCTCTGACTGAATCTGGTAGGAATGTGGATGAATTTCCTCTTGCACTTATCCTTGCATTGACCATGTATCGAATTGTGATCTCGGATTCGGACTTGAACTCCAGGCTTCAGGACTGGTCGACCTTTCATAGTCTTATCATGATCCTGTTTATGTTTTACTTTCTCTTCCACTTTAGCCTCTTTGACCTTGTGCACTACTTCAGGTATCAACGGATTTTCATGCATTGGAAGGTTAGTCCATATGTGTTGACCCATCAGCATTTGGGCAGGAGAAAGGCCATTCGGTGGTGGCGCATTTCTGTGAATCATTAGACTTCTTTGGAAATCCTCTCATTCATCATGTGCTTTCTTCATGAGGCTCTTCACCACCTTGACATAACTCCCTGACAGGCCATTAAACTTTGGGTGTTGTGGGCTTGAAGTTATATGTCCAAACCCCCAAGAATTGGCAAAGGACTCTAATTCACTGCTTGAAAATTGTGGACCATTGACTGATACTACTTCACAAGGAACTCCATGCCTTCCAAACACCTTTTTCATATAAGTGATTAACTGCTTTGCTGGATGTTGACTGCAGTGTTGTTACCGCTGGGTATTTGGACAAATAGTCAAACAAATCTACTCTAACTTTGAAGTATGGCCTGTCTGAAACAGGGTGTGGTGTAAATGGTTTTGCTTGCTGCTTTGGTCTATAGATAAGGCATTTTTCACATGAAGCTGTGGTCTGGCTTTTGTCTTGGTTCATTCTTGGCCAGTACATCTCCTCTTGAGCACTATGTTTGCATTTTTCCTCACCACAATGTCCTTTGTGTATCTTCTGGAGCATTTCCTTGCAATAATAACACTGGAATCACAAACATTTTCCCTTTGAAGTCTATATCATTCACAACTGACAGTTCATCTCTGCCCGCTCACTAATCCCAAATACTCATAGGACAGTCATTCTTAACTGCTGGCCATCAGTTCTGTATTGTATCTTTGAGCTTTTTCCTTGTTTCATTTGCATCTGTTGCTTTCCTGATCTGCTTTGTTCTAGTCTGAGATACTGGAAATGAGATGATAATAATCATGTCAGCATAGGCCTGTATCTCTGCATTAACCTCTTGGTCACTCTTTTCTTTCTTGTCAATTGCTCGAGACAATGCATCAGCTGAAAACAAGTATTTTCCTGGCATGTAGATCATTTTCACATCATATTTCTCCAGCCTTATCAACGTGAGCTTTTCTCTCAATGGACAGTCAGTCAGTGGTTTCGATATAATTGAGACCAGTGGTTTATGGTCTTTCTCCACTTCAAGAGCTTATCCATAAAGGTATTGATGGAAACATTTTCATGCATAAGTGCTGGCCAGAAGCTCTTTCTCTATCTTTGCAGAGTTGACCTGCACTTGTTAAAGCCCCTGATGCACAGGCCGCAGGTTGCCATATGTCCTTATGCTGCTGCAGTAGTACTGCTCCAAGGCCATGTCAGGATGCATCATCCCAGATCCTGATGTGCCTATCCAGATCATAAAATATTAGTACAGGCTCTTCTGTTCGGACTTTGAGTGCCTGGAAGCACTCTTCTTGCTCGTGTGACCAGATCCACTTATTTTTCTGCTCAAGGAGTGACCCAAGTCTTGCTGACACAGTCGACAGATGCGGGATGAACTTAGCCAGGTAAGTCACCATCTCGAAGAAACAACTCACCTCCTCTTTGTTTTGGAGTTTCACAAAATTTTCAATGGAGTCTTTTTTTAGGACAGACTTCACTCCTTGTTCAGATATAACATCTCCTATGAAGGTCAGTGTCTTTACACCAAACATACATTTCTCTTTATTTAATTTCAAATTGACGTTCTGTACCATACCAGGCACTTGCCTTTGTCGTGTATCATGTTCATTCTTGGTGGACCCCAATACAATATCATCCATCATGGTCTTAACTCCAGGTATACTTTCAAAGTATACCTCATTGAACTTCATCTGCCAAAACCCCGATGATGCGTCGAGCTTGCTAAACCATTTTGCACCTGTAAACCGGGACATGATTTCCTCCCATATTGGAAATTTAAAATGCTCTCTCTTGATGACCTGATTTTTCTTTTGCATAATTTTCTGAATGACTTTTATCCATTCCTTGCAGGGTAGTTCTCATTTAAGTTTGTCTCTAATTAGAAATTGAACTTTTCTGCATGCATGGACAACAGAAGCCACTGTCTCATCTATGTGGATAATCTTCTGTACACCAGGTAAGTATCCCAGCCCCCCCAAAGACATCTGTGTACTCTTCAATGAGTGTTGTGTGCTCATCTTCAGTCTGTGAAGTCACTATAAAAACTCTTTTCACCAAGTTGAGCTCTTCACATGCACTCAGACCTAATATTGGCTGTACTTTAGATGCTACCATTTGTGTTTGAAGATCACCATATAGCCCCCTTTTGCTGGAAAGTTCTCTCTACTGTAACCTGTTAACTTTTAATTTCACAGGATAAATCTTGCTCTTTAAGCTGAGGGTCTTGTAATCGTCTATAGATAACAGATTCACCTGGGCTCCAAGTGTGGATCTTAAATGGATAAACTGTTTCATTCACAGTCACTGGAATGATCCATTCTGTTTTGCCAGCAGCAACAATCTGTAGTGAATCCATGAAGCATTCCTCCATTTCTTTGTCCACTGTGTGCACCTTTCTCTTGGTAGCCCCTGCTTTGCAGCTCTTTGCAAAATGATTCTTCTTCCCACATTTATTGCAGGTCTTTCCACAGGCAAGTCACATCTTTGGAATGTGTCTACCTCTGCACCTGCTGCATTTGCTGTTTGAACCTATCTCTTTGCTTTACTGAAGTTTTTGCAAACTCCTAGTGCTCTGCTTTTCATTGCATGCACTGTTGTGTTGATCCTATGCACCTCCTGTGGGCTCTGCTGCCCTACACATATCCATAGCCTTTTCCAGAGTCAAACGTTTTTCACCTAACAATCTTTCTTTAAGTCCATTATCTGCGATTCCATAAACTATTCTGTCTCTTACGAGTGAGTTTTTCAAATCTCCAAATTCACGGGACTTACTCAGTGTGTGTAGCTTGGCTAAGTTTTGGTCAAAGCTCATACTTTGTTTCTGGTCACAGGAGAAAAACTTAAATCTCTCAAATGTGATGTTTTTACTTGGAACAAAGTACTCTTCAAATTTTGTCACAAGAGTGTCCAATGTGAAAGATGTCTCATTAATTTGAAAATTGTTATAGATGTCCAAGGCATCTTTACCCATCATGTGTGGAATTATAGAGGCTTTCCATTTTTCATCAGACTCTCCCGCTCCACCAGCCTCTAAATAAATGTTGAATCGCTGTTTTAAGTGTTTCCAATTATTGGTTACATTGCCGGTAATCCACATCAATGTGGGAGGACTTATCCATGATGGGAACTATTGTCTTTTCTTACTTACTCACACACTTCTGACACCATGTTATGTTTGTTCTTTGAAGAAGAACAACCTTATGTGGGTTTAACGCTTAAGCAAATTTATTTTAGGAGCGGCTTGAACCAATAATACACTCAATTTCGGTCGTAGTGTACTTTTGTTCCCACGCACACAATGCATATTGCCTCCTGGGAAATGTCGTTCTTTATTATACATGCATAATAACACATTGCCTCCAGACAATGGTTCAAAAGAAGAATCTCCACCAACTTCTCAAATAGCAATTATGGATGGTCAATTAAAGCAAACAACTCTGCCTCGCAAGAAGAAGCTAAACAGAATCTGGCTTTGAAATAATAACAGCATGTCACCAATGAAATATAGATTCCATGGACTGTTAACATAAATTGGTGATTTATTAATTGACAGTTGCAGTAAATTTAAAACAACATGTTTTAGTAGCTCTGTTGTAAATGACCTGGCAATGTACTGTTTGATCATTTGAATTGTCAATTATTAAAAGGACCCACAGTGAATGTGTATTTAATATTCTGTGATCACAAAAAAAACCCATTCTTCCATTAGCATACTTCTGCACAAATTTCACAGTCAGCAGGTTTTGGAAGCAAATTCCAGCAAATCTAATTGTGAAAGCATGCCGCAAAGGCAAAGAAAATGGCAGAACATGCTTTGTGCATTAAGATATTCAGCAAAAATTATAATCAGAGATAGAAATAGGATAGGAAACCACAGTTTTGAAAAATAAATGGCACATTGAAGCAGGCTAAGGAGGATTATTCTAGTGCACCGATTGAAGAGATGCCATGAGGTGAAGCATAATTGTACCTGGTTCATTGCCAATAGCAACAGAAGGTCACTCCAAAAGTAGAGGATGATTACCTGGACAGATACTACTTCAAGAAGAAATTCTAACCCTGTTGTGCCAATACAGGAAAAAAAAGCATAATATCCCAAAGCGCTTTGGGAGAGTCAGAAATATGAATGCAAATCTCAAGAAGCAATCAGTAAGTTTGAACATCGGAAGCTTGGTTAAAATAAAAGTGGGTTTCTGGAATGAGCACAGTTGAGATTGTAAGGGGACAGAGTGAGATACCTATTCATCAAGAGAGGTTCCAACCTAAAAGGTTGACAATATTTTTCTCCCACTTATGCTGCTTGATCAGGGCTGGATTAGCGTAGTAGCGAGAGTGGCAAATACCACAGGCCACATAATTTCAAGGGTCCTTGCGTTTATGTACTATGAATTGTGAGAAATATTTTTGTTTTCATCTTTGTACAATGGCTATGCGATACCACACTGATGATCTGTGTTAACAATCCTGTTTAAAGTTAATGATCTTAGTCAATTATCACCTTTAATCAGGGGTATTAACATATTCTATGGGTGTGTTGTAATTTGTGCAGCGAATCTTACATTTAATCGGGATTATTAACACAGGCTATCCCCGGCAGCTTGCGTGATGGCTCAATGTGGGTGTAATGGCTGTCTTGCTTGCCAATAATCCCCCACACAGCTGGAACCGCTCTGCCAATGTCAGCACCAGGGAAATGCAGAGTGGTTCCAGTTGCATGGGGGATTATGGGTAACAAAGACACCCATTGATCCTGTCTGGGGGCAGAGGGCAGTGAAGCCCAGGTGCAATAACGCATCCACAAGAGACTGGATTCCTAATCAGAACAAACTGTCGCTAACGCATTGCAGTTTGATTGGATCATGCTCAAATCGGCTGAGATCGTTTACTAAATTATCTCAGTTAGTGCACTTCAAAAGTACTTGACTGGCAAAAACTCTTTGGACCTCTTGAATTTGTGAAAGGCTTTATACACATGCTAATTGTTTCCCTTTAAACATGCAGAACAAGTGCCTTCTATAGAAGGAAATTTTGACCATATTTAACGTGGCTTTTGTTATTCCAGCAGGAACAACAACACTGTTGAGGTGGCTCCACCATTCAAGGGGAAATTGCCGCCATTATTTTGAAGGGGTTTCTATTTTCTACATATTTCAAGCCACCTCCATTCGCGCCTTTGTTAATCCTTTAGGTCTCCATGTCCCAGTTTTCAGGGACCAATTTTATACCCAACTACCAGTTGGTTTGTAATGTAGTTTATCCAGGGACCCAGTCCAGAGTATATATTATGAAAGAATAAAAATAGCCGAAGTCCAATTGACTAACGGCTGGCAGCATACAGGATCAATGGTCATCCTCATTACCCGTAATCCCCCATGCAGCTGGAATCATTCTGCCTGTGTAAGCACCAGTGAAATGCAGAACTGTTCCAGTTGCATGGGGGATTATGGGTAATGAAGACATCCATTGATCTTGTATGCCGCCACCGTCGTAAGTTTTGTTTTAACAAAATGTGTAAGTTAGTTTTGGGAGGGGAAGGGAAGGGGAGGGGAAGGGAGGGGGAGGGGATTTCAGTGTAGGGCAATTTCAGTGTCAGGGTAATTTCAGTGTAATTTCTCCCCCCAACCCCCACTTCCACCTTCACCATGCACGTGCCAGCTGGTGCATGCATCAGCCGGTACAATTTAGGGCCCCTTTAAAATATCGGCTACGGGCCTGGCAATACCTTAATCCAGCACTGTGCTCGATCCATTGAGTTCCTCCAGCAGATTGTTTTTATTTGCTCCAGATTCCAGGATCTGTAGTCTCCTGTGACTCCGGTTTAATATTCTAAAGAGTGTGCAGCCAGGGCTAATTAAAAACAATTAAAAATGGTGTGTGAACAAAAGGATAATGCTTAGGGCAGAGTCAGAAAAGGCCAGGTCGTGATTTCCAGGTGGGTCACGATGGTCATTGCCACAGGTCAATGATGGATTTGACTTCAATCTGAGATTTTAATTCCATGACAAAATATCTGTTTCTGCCTTCGCAAAATTTACAGGGAGAGAATTTTAAATTGGAAGTGTAGGGTCAGTACGTCAAGGAGTAGAGTATCATTCCTTCTAAGTAAATACACTAATTGGTTGTATCACATCCTGATTTAGGAATTCAAGTGCCCAGGAACACAAAGGCTCCAGAAGCTAGCAAAACTTGCCAGGTCCATCACAGGCAGTGACCTCCCATCCATCAGTCATTTTTAGGAGGCGCTGCCTCAAGAAGGCAGCCAACATCATAAAGGACCCCCAGCACCTTTGTCACAACCTCTTTGCTACTTTTAGACCCCCTCCATAAATCTTCGTCCGCGAAGCCAAGCCAAAGAAAAAAAAATAGTAGCCTGAAAAACAACCACATCTTGGTTCAAGAACAGTTTCTTTCTAGCAGCTATCAAATCTTTGAACTTCCCCTTGTTACGCACCACAAAAAGAATTGCAAACTCTATTGTAAGTCATTTTTTTGCACTAGAATCATTGAATATTTACTATCTATCCTATGTATTCATGTAATCGTCAAAATGTTTGCACAAATCGGGTCAAATTTGGGAGGATTGAATTTTACACCGGTCATATCTTTGACCGTGATAAGTAGCTGCATTGTTCAAGGCATCGGGAGCTCAGATGGCTGGGTCTGCATGGTGAGTCTGCATTTGGGACTTCATGATCTTCGAAGGGCAGGTGGCCAGGGTGAAGGTCTGCAGTTGGGGTGTCAGGAGCTCAGATAGGTGGGTGGCTGGTGCGGGTGTCCACCATTGAACTATCAAGAGCGCTGGTGGGCAAGGTGAGGATCCGCGGTCAGGGCGTCGGAAGCTCAGATGGGCAGGTGGCCGGGGCATCAGGAACTTGGATAGGCAGACAGCCGAGGTGAGGTTTGGTATTCAGGGCATCGGCAGCTCCACTGGGGCAAGCTCCAGTGGGTGGGTGGCCGGGGCAAGGATCTACAGTTGAGATGATGGGACATTGGATGAGTGGAAGGTCAGGGTATCGTGAGCTCATATGGGTGGGTGGCTAAGACAAGGATTGGGTCGTCGGGAGCTCGGATATGCAGGCGGTTGGGGTCAAAAAAAGGGGGGAAGTTGACTTTTACATGGGCCATATGAAAACGTGATGTTTGAGCCAAAAAAAAAATGAGGTCAACTATTACATGGCATCGATGATCACATGAGTATATACGGTATTTAATCAATTAACTATTATATATTTTACAAACCAGTTCAGCTGCAGCAAGAAGAATTTTGGGCATATAAACACTGGACAATGTATATGACAACAATCTCATTATCATTATTAGTGACCAAGCAAGCAAGTGCAAAGGGAGGAAAGCTTGATATACCCTTTAACCAAGACTTCCTAATGCTGTGGGAAAAAAAACAAATGTATTCAGATTAAGCCAATGGTCAGAGACAATGAGGTTGAAGACAGAATTAATGATGCACTCAGAGGCTATTCTTCCCACTACACTTGTGATAATCATTGAAAACCCTTCTAGTCTCATCCAATCTCTTAGCACTCAATTTACATCCCTGTAGGTAATGGTTCTTCAAGTCTATATCCAAGTGCCAATTGGTATGGATGGCTCCACCACTCTTCCAGGCAGTAAGTTCCAGACCTCGACCACCTACAGGATGAAAAATCTTTTTCTCATCTTCCCTTGAAATGTTCCACTCATTAATTTAAATCCATGTTCTCTGGTTTATAACATCTCAACTAATTAAGTGTAATTAATTAATTAAGCTTTCTGAGATCCAAAGATATCAATCCAATCAACCCCAACAACTCTGATGCAGCTCCAGCGACCAGGGTTCGAATCCAGCACTAACTGTAAGGAGTTTGTACATTCTTCCTGTGTCTGTGTGGGTTTCTTCTGGGTCCCACAGTTTCCTCACAGCCATCAAAAACACACTGGTGTCGTAGGTTAACTGGGGTACTTGGGTGGCACAGGTTCATGGGCCAGAAGGGCCTGTTACCATGCTGTAGTATGTCTAAAATTAAAATTTTAAATTACAATTCTTTAGCTTTGGCAGATTCCCCTTAGTTCTCCTCTGCACTTTTCTGAATGCTATCATATCGTTCCTGTAACTTGATGACTGGAACTAAATGCAGAACTTCAAGCTATTTGTGTACCCAGGTTGTTTAAAACCTCCTTGCGCTCTGCTCTGATTTGTGCAGTTTGAACATGTGTGTATGAACCCCATCATTTCAATATCATACACAATCTGATGCAGAAAAGATGAGTGCATAGAGCCATAGAGCATAGGAACAGGCTCTTCAGCTCATCGTGTCTGTGCTGATTAGTAGATTTGTAACTCCCTTGTATGTTTAGCCTTCACCATTTGCATTTTAGTCTCCCCATATTTCAGGGAATTCTTTCCAAGTTTTACCACAAAGTACAACTGAGCTGTAACTTTCAGAGTAACCAATTAACTTACCGACCCATAAACTTTTGAGATGTGGGAACAAAAAAAAAACGGAGCACCCTGGGGAAATTAACAAGGGTCACAGGGTGAAAATGCTACCTCCACACATACACCACCAGAGGTTGTGAACAAACTCGGGTTTGCTGGAGCCTTCAGAAATCAGCTGTGCCACTCAGTTTATCTGAGCTAGCACATGTTGAGAAGAGCAATCTCCATTAATGCTGACATTTGCGCTCTTTTTCAGAAATGGGTGTTAAAAATTTCCACCTCTCCTTGTTTTTCTCTCAGAAACCGAGCACCCAGCATAAGGAAACCAAGCAAATTGAATGGACAGGTCGGGATCAAAATAGGAACAAGCATGCACTGAAAAGTCACTTCTTTTTAGCCACAGAGAGAATCACTAGATTGCACAGATGTGTTTTGCGTCTTAGTCTGACGGCACAACAAATTGATCTTCACTCGATGCACATTTTTGTGAAAGTAAGCATGAATTTGAAACGAAGTTTGGTTGAATTGAAGGTTGGAAGAATTCTTTGCAGGTGTGTGTCTGAAACCTCGCTTACATTAAAAACACTAGATGTTCTGAGAGACTTTCCCACAAAGAATAAATCTGCACACACAAAAGTAATGCTCCTGAACCATGAAAAGAATAATGAGGAAACTATTGCCATTATTTTCAGAAACCGATTTAACACAGTTGTTACCAATGATTCAGTACAATGCCACAGGCCATGTCTCTTGCAGCACAATCTACAACATTGAAGGGAAATCAATAGAATTAACTTGATTTTAAGCTATTACCAATCAGTCTTGCTTTTAACAAAACTTGGAAATGATTTGCACGTGGTATGGTTAGCATAATATTTTGTCCAATGCTGTGGCAGCACCTGCATGGGTTTTTTTTCCATGTTCTCCTAATTTCCTCCACCCTCCAAAACATATGCGATTAGACCTTAATGGTGTCAAATTGTGCAGCATTGGTCTCAATGGCTGGAATCGTGTGGTAAATAAAATTTTCAATTTAACTTTAGTAAATTTGTTCGCTGATGACATGTTAGTTTATTTGACAGATCCTATTAATTCTCTGTGTCAATTACATACAAGATTAGAAGAGTTTGGTCAAGTATCTAGTATCTAGCTATAAGATTAATTCAGGTTAAAGTGAAATTATGTCATTAGTTGAGGATGACTATATTCAGTGTAGAAAGGCCACTCAATTTAGGAGGCCAGATGCTGGATTTAAATATTTAGGTATTCGGGTAGATAAGGATTTGAATAATTTATATAAACTAAATTATTTACCATTACTAAATAAAATTATTGATGATTTGACTAAGTGGAACACCCTACCTATAACTTTAGTAGATAGGATATATAGGTAGGATATATTTTTCCTCGAGTTCGATATCTTTTTCAGTCGATCCTGATCCCAATTCCCAAAGTTTTTTTTTAAGGATTTGTTAGGAGATTTTTAGGGTAAGGGAAAATGTCGAGAGTTTCTTTGGAAAAATTAACTTGGAAGTTTAAGTTGGGGTCTACTACTTCCCCATTTTAAGAATTATTGCAAGGCTGCCCAATTGAGATATATTAATGTATTTTTTGGTTTAGATAAAATTCCTGCTTGGGTTAATATCTTTCTTCTTTGGCTTGGCTTCGCGGACAAAGATTTATGGAGGGGTAATGTCCACGTCAGCTGCAGGCTCGTTTGTGGCTGACAAGTCCGATGCGGGACAGGCAGACACGGTTGCAAGGGAAAATTGGTGGGTTGGGGTTGGGTGTTGGGTTTTTCCTCCTTTGTCTTTTGTCAGTGAGGTGGGCTCTGCGGTCTTCTTCAAAGGAGGTTGCTGCCCGCCGAACTGTGAGGCGCCAAGATGCACGGTTTGTGGCGATATCAGCCCACTGGCGGTGGTCAATGTGGCAAGCACCAAGAGATTTCCTTAGGCAGTCCTTCAACCACTTCTTTGTTGCACCTCTGTCTCGGTGGCCAGTGGAGAGCTTGCCATATAACACGATCTTGGGAAGGCAATGGTCCTCCATTCTGGAGATGTGACCTACCCAGTGCAGTTTGATCTTCAGCAGCGTGGATTCGATGCTGTTGGCCTCTGCCATCTCGAGTACTTCGATGTTGGAGATGAAGTCGCTCCAATGAATGTTGAGGATGGAGCGGATACAACACTGGTGGAAGCGTTCTAGGAGCCGTAGGTGATGCCGGTAAAGGACCCATGATTCGGAGCCGAACAGGAGTGTGAGTATGACAACAGCTCTGTATACCATAGAGCTTAGTACAATAATAGAAATAAATTTGCAGGATTTTATTTATAATTGGAATTCTAAATTGTTGGTAAGAGGTAGGGATACAACTATTTTGAAACATTTGATTGAATTATGGAATAAAATTGAATTGAAAATAGGTTTGAAAGTTTTAATTTCAAGAAAAATGCCTTTATGTCAAAATAGACTTAACCCATTTTCTATGGATAATCAATTTCATGGGCATTCAGAGGATTGAGGATTGTTTTGAAGCTGGAAGATTCATAACATCTGAACAAATGAAGAATAAGTTTAATGTACCTAGTAATACCTTCCTTTGCTATTGTCAAGTTAAGGCTTTTTTGACTGACAAAATAGGTCCGAACTTGATCCTACCGAGTTGGAGTGAGTTGGAATTATTGATTTGCAATGGTAACGTAAGTAAATTTATTTCTGTAATGTATTTGCTTTAAAGGAAATCCCCCCCCCAAAATAAAAATAGGGGTGCATATGTTGAGATTGAGATGGAAAGTAGATATAAATAGGCAAATAGATGAGAAAAACTGGATGCAACTATGTAAAGAAAATATGACAAAAATTATAAATGTTAGACATCAGCTGATACAATATAATTTTTGCACCAGTTATATTTGACTCCACAAAAATTAAAAAGATTGAATCCTGTACTATCAGATTTGTGCTTTAGATGTGGACAAGAGATTGGATCATTTTTTCATTCTACTTGGCACTGTCCTAAAATTGCCTTTTTGGGTGGAAGTTGGTCAATTTTTGGAATGAATAATGGGTCAAGTTTACACAGGATCTGATGCTATTTTATTGGGAAACATCAAGGTTATAAGACCTAAATTAAAATTTACTATGTATCAAACTGAATTTGTAAGTATTGCTTTAGCATTTTCTCAAAAATGTATAGCAACAACTTGGAAATCACATACAGATTTAGAGATGGAGAGATGGCATGCGGAACTCTGTAGTTGCATACCACTTGAGAAGATTACATAATTTGCAAAATAAATATAATGCATTTTGGAAAATATGGCACCCATATTTGAAAAATGTAGATAAGAACGTTTAATAGACTCTCTATTCCCTTGACATTCTCCAATCCTTCTTTTCCTATTTTCTTCCTTTCTTTATTTTTATGGAGGTATGGGGGAGGAAAAAGGGGAATGGAGGGTGGTGTGAGAGGGTGGGTTTCTTTTATGCCACTTGTATTATGTTTAAAGGTTTTTTTCATTGAACAGAATGTATTTACTCTTGTGGTTTAAAAATTGTAAATAAAATATATATTAAAAAAATGAATTTAGTTGCATGAGGTCTTAATGACATTATAATAGCCCAACAAATTAAAGTAAGTGGTTGGCCTGAGGAAATCTAGCATATCCCCGGTGGTGCCCCTTAACAATTTCTACAGAAGCACCATTAAAAGCATCCTGTCAGGGTATCACCACACACACACACATACACACACACATCCCATGCACCAACAGATCTATGTAAATCTTCCCTTCTTTATTGAGTCTTAAAATGCACACAATACTATGTATAAGATGTTGAGTTGGACTGCTCACGAAACAAGCTCTACTAGTGTATCTTAATACATGTGACAATAAAACTGAACATGAATTTGGCACTTTGATGTCAAATTATGCCAGGTTGGTACAAACACCAATTAAGTGTCAATCGGATGTAAATTTTGACGAAGCTGGATTACCGTAACAGTGGGCAGCACAGTTAGTGTAGCAATGAGCATAAACTTACAGAGCCAGCCCCCAGGTTCAAATCCACCACTGTCTGTAAGGAGTTTGCACATTCTCCCCGTAACCATGTGGGTTTCACACAGGTGCTCCAGTTTCTTCCCACATTCCAAAGATGTGCATAATTATTAGAATTATTGGTCACATGGGTGTATTTGGGCAGTGCAGGCTTGTGTGCCACATGGGCCGGTTACCATGCCATTTCTTAAAATTATAAAATTAAAATTAAAAATTCTCTTCCCCAAGTTATTTTAGTGAACCAAATCCAGGAGTTTCATGATCATCAAAATGGAACAAATTTGTTACTCTGGATTTAGTTAATTCACTCAATTTAAATTCTGCTGGGACTCAAACTGATGACTGGCCTCTTGACGCACGTATACTTGTGTAGAAAATAAAAAAATAAACGTCTTCAGATGCTGACAGGCTAAAATAAAAACAGCAATATTAGAAACAAGCAGTACCTCTGGAAAGAGAAATAGTTAAACTTTCAAGCAAAGCACCTTCATCAGAACTGTCTATGAGCCCCTGCATGACAAATGACACTGATCCATCTGTCTGTGGCTTCTTTTATTGCTTCAACAATGCAAACTTTAGGATCCACACATTGTTTTTTTTTTTGTCGAGGCATGTTGCAGTCCTTGGGATTCAATATTAAATTCTCCATTTTTGATTAACTTGTTTTCTCTGTCTGCATCAGAGCTGTCTATTTCTGCTGCCACTCATCATTGAGTGATAATGGAACATTTTGTTTTCCATCAGTACCGCCTGAACTGCCATACATGTCCCATATCTCTGCGGTGAGCAACAGTGTACTTCTTCATTTGTATTCTCACCCTGCAGCACTCCCATTAACCCACCTGACCAAACGTCCCCTCTGACCCATTCCCCACGGCAACCATGACCTCATCTCAAATATCTTCATTTTCCTTCCCACTCTTCTCACCACCTCCTCCTGATAGATGTCTAACAAATAGCATTGTCTCTTTTCCAAGTTCTGATGAAGTGTTCTCGACATGAAACATTAACTTGTTTTCCTTTCTGTACCTGTGTTACGACCCAAGAACATCTGCCAGGTTTCAAAAAAATCAGTGAACTGCTGGACTAACTCAGTGGGATGGGCAGCATCCATGGGCAGAAATGGACAGCCAACATTTTGATTTGAGATTCTTTATTGAGCCTGAAGTGGGAAAAGGATATAGCAACTATATAAAGAGGTAGAAAAGCTTCACACTTCCCCAACATCATTCCCCCTTAATATCGTTGTTCTCTCCCCTCTCCACTTTAGTCTCCAGTAAGAGTCATGACTTGCAATATTGACTGTCCATTTCCCTCCACGGATGCTGCCTGAGACAATTCTGCAGTTCAGTGTTGGCTCATGATTCCAGCATTGGCCGTTTTTGTGTTTCTCTTTGTCAAAGGAATGATGCCCTTACGCTTGGGTCAAGAGGAGCTGTGAACAAATGCACCAATGTTCAGTCCTGTGAGATGTGACGGGGCTGACTAACCACAAATAGCCAGGTTGAATGGGGTGGTCAGGTACCCCATGAAGAGGCCCCTACTTCTCACAAATAAGCCTGCTGTATAACCTGAGAGATGTTGCGAAATTTGTGGCCATGCATTAAATTGCACTTGGGGAGGACATTCAAGACTGAGCTACAAATAATGATTCAGTTCTTTTCAAAATGAATTCCTTTGACTATCCAATAACTCATTCACTGACACATTGGAGTTTAATTCTGGCAAGTGGTCATACTCTGTACAGGACACAGATTAGCACAATCCTTCTGCTTGAGCAAAAAGAGCATTTGATTAAAAGGGCAAGTGCATAATTCAGGCATATGCAGAAATAATGTCACATAACATAACTTATTAAAATGCATAACTTCATACCAATTATTGACTTTGTGGAGGCAGGCACTGACAAGTTAATTGCCCATCTGGGTGAGTGATAGTGTGTTTGGCCCCTGCAGGAAGTCTTTCACATGGATCTTTCAGCTTGCTAAAAACAAAGCTCTTCTGTGCTTTGTATTGAATAAAGGGAGGCTAGATGTGATTTGAGAATGGTTATTGGTGACATTTTACCATTAGCTTCATGTGTAAGATAAGGATCGGTGATCAATGGCAGAGAAAGCTCTATTTGGAATAAAGTGTTCAATCACAACTCAGACATTTTTATTCACATGAAAACCAGGAGGACAAAATAGCAACTACAGGGAACATTGCATTTTAATAGATATTAATTAGGGCAAAGCTACTTATAAAAAATGGTTCCAATCATTCCAAGCCACGGGACTACCCTAGTATTCTGTTTCAATGATATTCAACACCTTTGAGTGACTCAAAGCAATCATGTCAACTTGTTCAATCTATTCTAAGGAGGGTTTTTTTCATTGTTTCAGTACCTTTTTTAAAAAGGCCAAGTTAGACAAAATAAACTTGATAAAGAACCTTCAAAATGTTCACATAACATTACAGGGCGGCACAATTAGCACAACACTATTCCAGCACCAGTGACCTAGGTTTGAATCTGGGTCTATCTGTGAGGAGTTTGTACATGCTCCCTATGTCTGTGTTGCTTTCCTCGAGGTGCTCTGATTAATACCACACTCCAAAAAGCATGCAGGGCTTTTAACTTAATTGGTCTATTGGGACAGCATAGGCTTGTGGGCCAGAAAGGCCTGTTGCTGCAATCAGAGAGACTGGGCGCAAATTGGGAAACCACTTTGCTGAGGATCTTCACTCCATCCGTAACAGTGAGAGAGACCTCCCAGTAGCCAACCGTGTCAGTTCTGTTTCGCTATCCAATATTCACATGTCTGTCCATGGCCTTGTGTACTATCTCACTAAGATCACCCGCAAATCTGAGGAACAACACCAGATTTTCTGTCTGGTCTGAACATCGACTTTTCCAGTTTCTGCTAACCTACTTTCCTCTTTCCACTCCCTCCTCCCCTTCCCTTTTTCAGTTCTCCTCCCTCCCTGCCCCCTTCCTTCACCTACCCATTCCTCCGCTCCTGGATCACTGCTGACCCCTCCCTCCATTCTCCACCTATCACCTCCTGCCTTTGCTCTTTTGCTCTGATGCCTGCTGACAATTTTCCACGCCTTGAGGAAGGGCTAAAGCCTGAAGCGTTGCCTATATAAAGGACACTCTTCCACCTGCTGAATTTCTCCAGCATTGGGTGTTTTTACTAACATTGCATTCGCCTTCTTCACCACTGACTCAACCTTAATGGTATCCTGAGCATGGAATCCCAGGTCTCTCTGCATCTCCAAATTTTGAATTTTCTCCCCATCCAAATACATTTTGCCCTTTTAATCTTTCTACCAAAGTGCATAATCATACACTTTCCAACATTATATTTCCTTTCCCACTTCTTTGTCAATTCTCTTGATCTTCCTAAAGCTCACTGCTGCCTTTTCATTTCCTCATCACTACCTGCCCCTCCACTTATCTGCACCTACCTGCAGTATATCCTCCTAGCCACTACCATCATCGTTTTAACCCTGTAAATCCTCATCAAACAACACTAAGAGCCTAATCATTCAAAGGAATACAATGGTTCAACACGAAGTTCATTTAAGGTTGGCCTTGCTGGTAAGACTCTCATCCATTAATGAATTAATTCCAAGGCTTCAGAGTTTGTAGAGAGGAAGGCCAGCAATTCAAATGCCAGCCCAAGTAGTCTGCTGGGTTGATCAGCATCAAGACTTGAATAGAGGCCCGAAAAACTGACCATTCTTTGCTTCCCACTGATGTTGCTTGGCCCACTGATTTCCTCCAACAGATTGTCTGTTGCCTCCTGATACCAGTATCTGCAGTCTACTCCATGCTTCAAGATAGGAGAACAGTGGTCAGATTGTTTTCAAGTTCCCAGCCATATGTCTCAGGTCCTTTCCTACTCTTTTAAGAAGGAAATCACGTTACAGGTACACGATCCTTTATCCAGACATCTAAAATCCAGAAAGCTCCAAAGTCCGGCAAGTGGGGACCAGCAGTCGGGGGAGGCGGCTGAGGGGCCGGTGGCCTGAGGAGACTGCCACGTGCCGAGGGACCGCGGTTGGGGGAGGCATCCGAGGGACTGGCGGTCGGGGATGCGGTTGGGGGAAGCGGCCAGGTGGCCAAGGGACCGCGGTCAGGGAGATGGCCAAGGGACCGTGGTCGGGGAGACGGCCAAGGGACCGGCGGTGGGGGGTGCAGTTGGGGGAGGCACCCGGGCGGCCGAGGAACCAGGGGTCGGGGGAGATGTCCAGGTGATTGGAAGGGGGTAGGGGTGGATATGGCAGCACAATTCAGGTAGGCTTTCTGAAATCCAGAAAAATCAGAAATTCCCCAAGGGTTCCGGATAAAGGATCATGTACTTGTACATAAAATTTTGGCACACTTGGAGTATTATGTGCAATTCTGGTCACCCCATTACAGGAAGGATGTGGAGGCTTTGGAAAGATATAGAAGACATTTGCCAGGATGCTGCCTGTATTAGAAGATATCAGCTATAAAGGGGAGGGAGAGGTTGGACAATCATGTATTGTGATTTCTGGAGCATCAATTGAGTGGAGAACTAAAGAAAGTTCATAAAATTGAGGGGACTTGACAATCAGAATTGTCATCCAGGAAAAGAAATATCAGTTACTGGAGCACAAGCATTGAAGGTGAGGAGAGGAAGGTATTTAATGGAGATGTGCAGAGAAAGTTTTTTTTGCAGAGACAGTAGTGGGTGCCTGCAATAGGCTGGTATGGACAGTGGTGGAAGCAGATACAAGAGCAGTATTTAAGAAGTGTCCAGGTAAACACATGAAAATGCAGGGAATAGAGGGAATACCATGTACAAGCAGAAGAATCTAGTTTATTTGACATCAAGTTCACTGCAGATAAATGCTGTACTTTTCAATGTTCTATTTTCTCATACCATTTTAGCCACTGTATTTGGTTATTTTTCCTTGCCTTAGGATCACAGAGTAAATGCTGGAGGAACTCATCCTGTCTCGTAGCATCCATCAGAGGTAAAGATAAATTACTGACATTTAGGCCTGAGCCATTTTTCAAGGTAGAAGCAAAAAGCAGGCAAGCGTCTCAATACAACCAAGAGAGAGGTGGAAGAATGGGAGGGGGAGGAATCCAGAACAACAAACAAAATATCTTAATTCTATATGATGAGAGGAAAGGTGAGAATTGATTTTGGCTCTGTGAAAAGAAACAGAATGAAAAGAGAAAAGAGAGAGAGAGAATGAGAGGAAAGGAGATGGAGACAAAGATGGAGCTAGGGCTTTAACAGAAATTGGAGAAGTCAATGATGATGCCATTCTTTTGGAGGGTGCTCACCATCCTTTCTGACCTTCCCCTCCTGCAAACAGAATGCTCTGTCCTCATTAGAAGTCCTACCTTCATCCACCTTCGCCCACACAACATTGAGTTCTGCATATGCCATGATGCTGAACTCTTCTTCTGTGGGCCCTGTCTCTATGCTTACTTCCACAAACACAATTCTCCATCCGACACTAGAGACCCCTTCTCCCGCTTTAAACATTCGACCTCCTCCTGCACACCTCATTCCTGTCTTCTGCCTGCTCTAGACCCTTTATATTTCAAACTGCTACTGAGACATCAACTGTATCGACTTCACCACTTCCCTCACACATTCCAATCTCACCTCCTCGGACCACCTGGTCCTCAACTCTCTCCACACCAAACTGACCCTCACCATCATGCAGACAAGGGTGGCACTGTTGTGGTCTGGCACACTGACCTCTATCTGCTGAAGCCAGACAACAACTCTCAGGCACCTCCTCTTACTTATCCCTCCAACAGGACTCGACTAAAACTCATCAAACCACCATATCACACATCATCTCTGAACTTATCACTTCCAGCCACCTCCCTAGTGCAGCCTCCAACATTGTTTTCCAATCCCACGCCACCCATTTCTACCTCCTACCCAAGATCCACAAACCCAATTGTCCTGGCATACCAATCATTTCCACGTGGTTCCTGCCCAACTGAAGTGGGCTTACCTCAACTCCATTTTGTCCCCCCACCCCAGTCCAGTCCCTCCCCACCTATATCCAGGATTCTTCACATGCCCTCCATCACTTCAACAATTTCCAGTTCCCTGAACTCAACTGCCCCAGCTTTACCTCGGATATCCATCACTATACACCTCCATTCCCCATAGTGAAGCCCTCAAAACCCTTTGTTCCTTTCTTGACAATAGATCCAACTAGTCCCCCTCCACCACCATCATCCTCCGGCAGGTGGAACTTGTAATCACCCTCAATAGGTTCTTTTCTGACTCACATCACTATCTCCAAATCAAAGAGGTCTTTTGTTGGCTATGTGGAGCAATCCATGCTACAAGCCTACACTGGCAAGGCACTTCAACTATTTTTCCACTACATCAACGACTACTTTGGTGCTGCCTCATGCACCCTTGATGAGCTCATTACTTTTATCCACTTTTCTGCCAATTTCCGTCCTGAACTCAAATTCACAATCCATTTTTAGCAACTCTCACCTTTTCCACGATCTCTCTGTCTCCATCTCAGGAGACATACTCTCGACAGACATCTTCTATAAACCCACCAACTCCCAGAGCTACCTCGACTACACCTCTTCACACCCTGTCCCCTATAAGGATTTCATTCCTTGCTCTCAATTCCTCTATCTCTATTGCATCTGTTCCCAGAACGAGTTCTTTGCATGCCAGATCATCAGAGATGTTCTTCTTCGTCAAACAACATGGCTTTCCCGCTACCACCATCAACTCCACCCTCACCCACATCTCCTCCATAACCCACACATCTGACCTGCTCCTTCCACCCTCATGCACAATGACAGGATTACCCTTGTCCTCACTTAGTACCCCTTCAGCATCTGTGTTCAAGATATCCTCCTTTGCCATTTCTGCCACCTCCAATGTGATCCCACCACCAGATGCATATTTCCCTCCTTCTTTCTCCACCTTCCACAGGGAACACTCCCTCTGTGACTCTCTCGTTCACTTCTCCCTCCCCACCAATCTTCCCCTTCACACCTAACCCTGTAACTTCAAGTGATGCTCCACCTTTGCCCACATCTCCCCCTCAGCATCATTCAGAGCCTCAAACAGTCTTTCCCAGTGAAGCAACACTTAATGTGTGAACCTGCAGGCAGGGATCGTCTACTGCACCTGGTGCTCCCATTGTGGTCTACTGCGAGACTGGACACAGACTGGGAGATTGCTTTGTTGAGTACCTCGGCTCTGTCTGCTGCAATAGTGTTGATCTCCCAGTAGCCACCCATTTAAATTCCTTGTCCCATTCCCTTGCTAAAAAGTTTGTCCATGGTCTCACGCACTGCCAGACTGAGACCACATGCAAATTGGAGGAACAACTCCTCATCATCTGGGTAACCGGATGGCATTAATATCGACTATATTTGGTTTCTGTTAAACCTTCCCCCCATCTTCATCCCCCTGTCCCCTTTCCTCCAGTTCCCTCTCTCCTCTCTCCCTCTCGTCCTTTTTCCCTCTGTCTCCTTTCACAGAGCAAAAATCAATGCTCATCTTTCCTTTTGTTAACACCTTTTGTTTACTGGTCTGGACTTTTTGCTTATACCTTGAAGAAAGGCTCAGGCCCGAAAAATCAGTAATATATCTTTAGCTCCTAAGGTTGTTGTGAGACTGGCAGGGTTCCTACAGCATTTATTGCATGCTTTGAACTACAATCACTGTTCAGACTTCCATGTTTCACTTTTCTCTTGCCTTTCCTTACCTACGATCTCTTTCAAACTGATTGGTTTAAATACAACATCAATTCACCACAGTTGTTTTGAAAATGTTTTCTTCAAACAAATGCTCTTATACCCTTTTACTTTGGTCATCATTTGCTTGATGACTCATTCCAAACCTGACCAAGGTTCCTCCTGACTCAGATGTGCCTTATCACTATTGCAATAAGAAACTGCCAAGGATCCCAATATCTCAATTTTCATCCAGCCTTTATTATGCATGCAACTGGCATTAAAATTTCCATGATATTTTTACATATCCTATTTTATTCATCAGGTGAATAATATTGGAATTCCTCTTACCAATTCCTCAGCTTTTTTTTGTCTGACAAACTCTTTTGGTATGCGACACTTCTATACAAAATTAAATTGTTCTGAGTGAATACATTATTCAACAAATGTGCACACTCCTCCTGGATAATTGCTGTATTTTCAGGCTGAGGAAGTCTTGGTACTCATTGAATGACAGTAGACCTGGAACTCCTTACACTGGCTGAAGAACCCTACAGGGAAGGTGACCATGGCAGCATACCTTTGAGGGGCTAAGCAGCTGAGGGATCCATCCAAGCCAATGGAGACTAGCTCATGAGAACCAGGCATCGGTTCAAGATAGTGCTGAAGGTAAGAAGGACCTCCAAAGGGCCTAGGGTGCTGAAGGCTTCCAGATCATGTGAGGCTTTGGATCTGGAACTCAGGTTGTTGATGAATGAAACAGGATTCTGTGCGGCTTTCAAGGCTGCAAGAGCACTAGAGACAATCCATAAACAATCAGTAACTCCCTTTTGCTTCTCATTCTCGTACTCTCATGGGGACTGAGCAATACTAATGGCAACTTGTTATCTGCCTTTTGGCATCCAAAAGTTGAAGTATATCATTTATATTACATTTTTAATGTACTATTACATGACAATAAAAGGAACTTTGAACACTGAATTTAACATTGTGCAGAAGGTTTAGTCTGGGGTCTCATGGGCAAACAGACACAAATTGCACTAAACACACAAATAACAACATAGATTATTACAGTACAGTTAGACCCCTTCAGTCCATAATAAGGTACTTGTGATAATACAGATCTATCACCAATGTATATAGTGTATATAGTTACAGTATCTAGACTGTGCTTACAGCGATTGGCTGAGAGCTAAGCCACACCTATTGTCTGGGCCTTAAAGGGTTGTGTCCCTAGCCAGGTCGGATCATTCCGGACTGGTCGGCCACCTGTGAAGAGCTCCTGTCTTTTGCTAATAAAAGCCTTGGTTTGGATCAACAAGTCTTTGGTTCTTTCGACGAGCTCTACAGTGCTGACCTATGTAAATTTACTCCATACCAATCTACACCTTCCTTCTGCCAAAACCTATAGCTTCCATTTTCCTTACATCCCTATGTCCATCTCAGAGTTTTTTATATGTCCTTATTTTACCAGCCTCCACAACCACTCCTGGTAATACATTTCAGACACCCACCACCCTCTGTGTTAAAAACTTCCCTGTTATTTCTCTCTTAAACTTTTTCCCACTCACCTTAAATATATGTCCTTCTTGCATTTGCTATTGTCACCAACTAATGACAGCCAGCACACATTTTAGTAATCACCCTATCAACTTGCACAACAAGGACATGATTCTCCTTGTCTTCCCTAGCTCTCCACCAACCTCCACATCAAATATCCACATCGAAAATAAAAGATGGTGCCTTACAGCAGCAGCTCTTTGCATGCAGATCTGACAGGAATCATCCTGTTTAGAACTATTAGAACTGAAACCCACAGCCACAGAAACTAACTTACCAGTAAGGCCGTACGACGGACATTGGTAGATTTAGCAATTGTCAGCAATGGCAAACTCCAATAGATCATGGGCAATTCACACAGCTACCACACGTGCCATTTAAAGACCTGACCACGCCAGCTCGGGGTGGGGGTGGGGCTACAGGTAAAATGAAAGTGCCGGATCCTGAGTTTTCTACTCCCTACCATCTTTCTGGCCAACAAACAAGCTTTGGAAAATGACTGGATGAACTCAAAGACAAATACAGCAGCAGAAGGACATCAGGGATTACTGAGTTATCTGTTCATCAAGACATGAACGAGAACATCCTGGACACAGTGCTACAGACTGAGGGCTTTACTCTTCACTGTGCCAACAGGACACTGGGGTCAGGAAAAATCAGAGGGGGCAGCATGTAGTGAACTGGGAATTCACTACTGATGTGATGCTCTAAGGACTGGCTCTTCCCCTGACTCCGTCCCCCACATATCCTGCTATAAACCCTGGACACCCGCCAACCCAGTTCAGTCCACAGACCATGTGTGCCATTCTTATTGAATAAAAGCATGTTGAACTCACTCTGTTCTTGAATGTTCTCTGTTGCGCTACACAGCATTTGTGTCATCACCAATTCTTTATGGTGCACAAACTTAACAGTTATGTCCCAGTCCAGCTCCCCAGACTCTGAATATCTGGCAATCAAGTGTTGTATATTCTATTTGTCAAGTGAATTCACCACCATCATCCTGGTTGCTGTAAACATTTTGCCCCAGGCAAGCATCAGGCTAGCACTGGATGGGCTAAATACTGTGATTAGCAGCCATGGGACGGCACACCCTGATGCCTTTCTGATCATTGTAGGGGACTTCAATGAGGCCAAGGTGAAGAAGTCTCTCACAAGCTATCATCAAAATTACCTGCAAAACCAGAGGACCAACCCACTTGACCACTGCTGTACCACCATGAAAGATGCCAACTGAGTCATCCCATGGCCACACTTCAGTAAATCTGATCACTAGGCTATACTTTTACTCCAGGTGTACAAGCAGAGACTGAGAACTACAACACCAGTGGTGAAGAGAGTGAAGGTAAGGAAAGTGGTTGAGGAAAGTGGAGGAGCACCTGCAGGACTGCTTTGAATTGGAGGCCTGGACCATATTCAAGGACTCATTGTCAAACGTGAATGAATATGCCATGGCAGTCACTGACTTCATCAAGACCTGCGTGCATAGATGTGTGCCCAAGTGCACATACCATGTGTATCCCAACCAGGAGCCATGGATGATTAAAAGATTATCAACTTATTGAGGATGAGGTTGATGGCGTTTAAGACCGGTCATTCAGATCTCTACAGGAAGTCCAAGTATGATCTTCAGAAGGCTACCTCAGCAGCAGAGACAATTGAGAGGGAAGCTAAAGACAGTCAGCTACTTGCCAACTATGGCAGGGAATGCAGGCCATTACATCCTACAAGGCAAGGCCGAACACCATAGGTGGCTGTGATGCTTTGAAAAGGAGAATTGAACGGTACCAATGAGAATTCCCCTCAGAAGTTAATGACCCTGTGATATCTGTCCATGAGATCAATGTCAGTACATTCTTCAAGAGCATGAACCATTTCAAAGAGACTGGCATACCTGGAAGGGTACTAAAAATCTGTGCCAACCATCTACCTGAAGTGCTCACAGATATTTTCAATTTCATTGCTGCAGACGGCAGCACAGCCAGAGCGACTGTGATGGCAATGCTGCCACTAATGAAGATGCATGGAGACCAGGGAGTGGAGACAGCACTTCCGTGGGGTCCATTCACCCAGTTCAACTGCCATCAGCTCTGTACAGGCTGTAAATTGCCTGTAAATTGAGCCAACAGTGATTTTATTTAAAAATACCACGATCATCGGGTTCTGTGCCCAAAATTGCCCTGCCTATGATCAGCAGCAGGCGATGAGGGGTTGATGACTCAGAGAAGCAGAGGACTTGCACAGGTTACCAGAAAACAGGGAGACCACTCCCCATTTGAGAAGGAGAAGAAGAGGAGATGACCCTTGGGACAACAGCCATGGTGGCGGACCGATGAGAGGCTCTGCAATTGAAGAAACAATGGCGGGCTGGTGGCAACTCATGGCAAGGACCCCACACAGGCTGCGAGCTGCTGGCAACTGCAGCCAGGAAATTCGCACCAGCTGACAATCTGCTGAAGATTGACTCAAGACTGGCTGAATGGTATCAAGCATCAGAATTGGGATACGAGAGTGTGCCGAAGGTGCTGAAGGGTTCAAAATCGTGTCGGAAGGTCAGATCTGGACCTTCGACTGCTGATGGCTTGGGCTGGATTCTGCGTGGCTGCGGGGGGTGCAGAAGAGCTGGAGGTGAATCTGTGGACACTCAGTGACTCTGAGGGGACTCTCTTTTACTTCTCTGTTTCTCCGACTATAAGAGACACCTCAGACAATTTCTGCTGATGGCAAATTTGTCAGGCTTAAGGCAGACTAAAGTGAATTTCATGTAATATTGCACTCTTTTTACAATATGACAAAAAAATTGAATCTTGTATCTTGCAGTTAGAGGTTCCCAGCTGCTTCACAAGGGTATCAATGATGCTAGAATCCCAAGAAGAGCAGAGTGAGCTGCCTCAATATCTATCATCCAGTAACATTCACATCTACTATGATGAAATAGTTTGAGAGGTTGATCATGAACAGAATTAGCACGAACCTAAGTAAAGATCTGGACACATTGCAATTTGCCTACTGTCACAATTGCTTCACATGCAATCACACTGGCTCTCTAGCCAGCTCTGGATTGCCTAGATAACAGCAACACATATTTGTCTACTCTTCATCAACTACAGCTCAGCCTTCAACACCATCATACCCTCAGTGCTAGTCAACAAGGTCCAAAACCTGGATCTCTACAGCCCCCCTCTGCAACTGGATTCTTGACTTCCTTACTGGAAGACCACAATCAGTATGAATCGGAAACATCGCCTACTCCTCACTGGCAATCAACACAAGTGCACTGCAAGGATTCTTGTAATAGTGCACTGCTCAACTCGCTCTACACCCATGACTGCGTGGCTTGTGACAATTCAAATCCCATCTACAAATTGGCCAATGACACCACGGTCTTTGGCAGAATCACAGATGGCAATGAGGAAGTGCTTTGGCATGAGATACATCATCTAGTTGAATGGTGTCACAATAACCTTGCTCTCAATGTTAGCAAAACTAAGGAGATAATTGTGGACTTCAGGAGGACAAAACCAGGGGAATATAACCCTGACCTCCTCAAGAGGTCAGCAGTGGAAAGGGTTTAGAAATTCAAATTTCTGGGTGCTAACATCTCTGAAGATCTGTACCGGGGCCTCCATTTGAGGAGATTTGATATGTCACCAAAGACTTGCAAATATCTACAGATGAACCATGGAGACCATTCTGCTGGATTACATCACTGACTGGTATGGAGATATTAATACACAAGACAGAAAAAGACTGCCTAGAGTTGTGAACTCGGCCAGTGCCATCATGGGCATCACTCATCATGCCAACTAGGAATCTATGAGAGGTGGTGTCTTAGGAAAGCAGCCTCTATCCTCAAAGATCATCACCACCCAGGCCATGTCCTCTTCACACTGCTGCCATCAGGAAGGAGGTACAGGGGCCTGAAGATGAACATCCAGCAACACAAAAACAGCTTCTTCCCCTCTGCCATCAGATTTCTGAATAGAAAACGAATTAGACATTACTTCTCTTTCTTTTCTTTTACACTCATTCAAACTCATTCTTCGCAATTTCTACTAAGGACAATTGAATCCCGCTACCAGACACATGTTCCCCGCCCTCCCCTCTCTTTATAGAGGGATCACTCATCGCTTCCCACCACTGCCCTGCTGGGACCTCACCCTCTGATCACAAGAAATACCACATTTCCACCCACACCTCCTCCCTCATCAGCATTCAGGACCCCAAACAGTCCTTCCAAGTGAACCAACACTTCAGCTGTAAATCTGCAGTGATCTTATACTGCATCCAGTGCTCCTCCATCAAAGAGATTGGATGCAGATTGGGGGACAATATGTTCGCTGTAACAGCAAGGACCTCCTAGTGGCCAACCACTTAATTTCAAACCCCATTGCCACAATGGCATGTCTGTCAGGTACTGCTATGTTGAGACCAGAAAATTGGAGAAATAGTCCATTATGTTCCATCTCAGCAGTCTCCAACTAGCTGGCAATCAACCTCTAGCTTCCAGTAACCCCTTTCCCCTGTTCTCTCAGATTTCCTCATCACTCTGACTCACTGTCTCCAACTACAGTATTGACCTTTTCCATTTTGTTCTTCCATTGTAGAAATTTATTCTCAGCCCTCTGCCCCCACCCCATCATCTCACAGCACCTTTCTCTTCTTCCCTCTCCTACCTACATCCATCTATCACATGCAAGCCTGTGCTCCACCCTCTTGCCCCACTCCCACCTTCTTATTCAGGTGTTTGCCTAATTTATAAAGAGAGGGGAGGGTGGGAAACATGTGTCTGGTAGCGGGATTCCATTGTCCTTAGCAGAAATTGCGAAGAATGAGTTCGAATGAGACTCAGAATTCATTGTCATGAGCATGTGATGTAATTTTTACGGCAGCAATACAAATATTGCTATAAATTACATTTAAAAAATAAATAAATTAGTGTAAAAGAAAAGAAAGAGAGGTAATGTCTAATTCGTTTTCTATTCAGAAATAAGGAAGGGCTCAGACCCAAAAAGCTGACTGCTTTCTATAGATGATGCATAACCTTTTGTGTTCCAGCAACACTTTTGTGTACTGTATTAAGAATATACACAGAAACATTGAGGGATCTATGGGTTTGGAACCCAAGATCCCTCTGTTCCTCCACAATGCTAAGATTCCTGCCATTAACCTCATACTTCACGTTCAAGCTCAACCTTCCAAAATGCGCCACTTCACACTGAACTTCATCTGCCACTTCCCTCCCAAACTCTACGTTTTTGTCTGTATCTACTGTAATCTTCCACAAATCCACCGCACCTCCAACCTTCGACCCTCTGAAAACTTACTGACCCACCTCTACACTTCTATTTCCAGGTCATTTATAAAAAAGGACAATAAGAACATAAGTAGCAGAAGTTGGCCATCTGGTCTGTTGAGTTTGATCCATCATTCAATAAGATCATTGCTGAACTGGCCAGGGATTCAACTTCACCTACCTGCTTGTGGTCTGTTGAGCTTGCTCCACCATTCAATAAGATCATGGCTGAACTGGCCAGGGATTCAACTTCACCTACCTGCTTGTTCATCATAATCCTTAATTCCTCTGCTTTTCAAAAATCCATCTGTGTCTTAAATGTAGGCACTGTTTCCTTGGGCAGAGAATTCTGCAGATTCAGTCCTCTCTGCTTCATCCTGGTCTTAAATCTACTCCCCCAAATTTTGAGTCGATATCCCTTGGCTCCTGTCTGACCTGCTGATAGAAACAACCTTCCTGCTTTTCCACTGAACAACCCTTGCTGGTCATCACTCCCGACACGGGCTCTGAGTCTTACCTATTCACCCTGCCATTTACCCCTCTCCTAAACAGCCTTACTGGGGGGAAAAATAATGCTGGGGATAGACTAAAAAAATAAAATGTCTTAAGATGTTGATGTATTACTGACTTCAATTTAAAACTGAATTTTATCTTTTACTTTATTGATAGTCAGGTGTGCAATTTTGATTTAATGGAAAGATAATACTCCACCTATACATACACACCAGCTAAGGGATATTATGTCTTATTTAACTGTAGAAAAAGTTAGATAAGCTTTCAAGGATTCAAACATTAAGTTCCAAAAGTCATGGGGGCCATTTATGGACTATTATCATAATCTCAAGAATTAGTGTTGATCTGGAATTTTGGCGCTGTGCTTTTCCTCTCCAAGTTGGTGACACTTAATTCATACATGTCAACTTTCAACCTTGCTGAGAGGAAGGGGTTTTGACAGTTTTTTCTCTCTTTTTTTGGGGGGAGGGTTTGTTTTTGGTTGTTAAATTTTACTTCATTATCACAATTGTGCTCTTGATTTCCTTATTATGAGAATATTTATATATTTTTCAAATCTTGTAGCACATCGCATGATTGTACAGTTTAATTATTTATACTATAAAATATTAATTAAAATATTTAAAAAGGAAAAAAAATTAAATGCTGGAAATACCAGCAGGCCAGGTGACACGAGTGAAGAGGGTAATATCTGTGTTGGTTCTGGAAGCTACAAAGATATAAACTTCCTAGAATTCAATTGTACATTATGTAACATGTCTTCCTTAATACACTGCCTCTAACCCTCCCTCACACATTGGCTCACATTCGGCTACAGTCCCGGAGTATATAATTGATTTATGATACCACAATGCTTCTGTGAACTGATAATGGCATGTCTAATCATAGTTTAATGCTTATTAATGGGAATAAGTCCACTAGATCATTTTCACAACTGAAAAAAATCTTGCTATTATTTCCATATTATCAGTACCTTACACAACTAAGGCAAAAAGTATTCAGGATGTCAGGATAATAACCATGTGAAATAAAGTACTTCCTTTATTTTGCTTTTGTTTGACTGAATAGTTGCAAGAAAATGAACATAAAGGATCAATCTAATTGCTTTTTGACCAACTATGTATTCCACCCCATGTGATTATGAAATAAAAACACTGTCGGTTTATTTTACTGATGCAGCAGCTGGAGCTTGCTGGGAAGGGGCTGTAATGGTGTGGTGAACTGTTAGCACTTGCACTTCCAAATGTCAGGAGGTTTAAGACTATCAACTAAAAGTTTTGAACTTATCGCATGATTGGTGCTGGACATTGCAATCTTCTAGAGTTTGGTGGTGGAGAATGCTGGAGTAGCTGAAATGACAGCGCTGAAGCTGGTGCGGAGCTAGGAGGGCAGGGAGCGGAGACACAGTGTTGCTTTGCAGGGTCCTACTGCCTCACTCATACACTGACGGCTCCATACAAGCTTTAAACAGCCTGCTGAAGGAGCCAATGGTGAAACCACGGAGGCCTGTGCCCAAAATTGCGGCACTTTCGCTGGGCAACATACCACAAGGGGTTGCAGATTCTGGGGGAACAGAGAAACAAGAAGAAACACCCTCCCCCCACCCACCCCCTTCCATTGAAAGACTATGACCATGACAGCAGACCAGCAAGGGACTCAAAGGCTGAAGGACCCACACAGGCTTAGGGCTGCAGTCGAAGAACCAACACAGTCTGCAGGCTGCTGGAGACTCATTCATGGGAACCAACTAACTGAACTAGGATTCGAGAGGGTGCTGAGAGCAAAATGGACTCCTGAAGGGCCATAGGCACTGAAGGCTCCTGATCATATCGGAGGTTTGGATCTGGAACTCAGGTCGCTGATGGTTTAAGATGGAGGTTGTATGGCCGTAGAGGCTCTGGGAGCTCTGGAGGGAAATTCTGAAGTGATTCACTTTTGCTTTTCTCTCTCTCCTATTATTAGGGGAACCTGGGAACGCTCATGGTGACTTTTTGTATGACTTATGGTGGACAAAAGTTGAAGTATGTCATGTGTATAACTTTTTAATTCATTATTATGTGACAATAAAATTAACCATTGAAACTTTGAACCTTTGCAATTACTTGGCAGTTTTATTGTGAAATGTACCCACTGAGCTCCCCTAGGATGAGCTATTTGTTGAAGTGGAAGGTTGTGGGACACAAGGGTAAGTTAATTTATGTGGAAAATCTTTGAGTTACTTCTGAATGCTTTTACATTTTGCAGAGATTATTTTTGATTATTAATTTAACACTCTGGAATCTAACTACCAAAGACATCAAGAGGAACTCAAAGCCTTTAAGAGCTTTAACCATTCAAAACACTGAGGGTCGGGCTTTGTAGTCTTATCAGCTGATTCGAGGATGTGGATTGCTCTGCACATCCTTGTGACAGTTTTGTGTTATTCAACAGCTGCTTATTTAGATCAAGACAAGCAGCAGTAAATTACCCCTGCTGGATCTGGAACTGTCAAGTATGGGTTTGGGTGGTTAAATGCTGGCCACAAATACTGCACCATTTTATTCTTATTTATTCATTCACCAGATGGGAGCATCACTGCTGAGACTGCAATCTCTAACTGCCCCCTGGTCTGAAAGATGCGCTGGGGTATTTTCAGATTCAGTTTTGTCTGCCATACATGGAGGTCAAGATGAGCCAGATACATTTTTTTACAATAGTCAAGTATTTTCCTGGATGTCTATACTAGCTCTGTATTCCATATCGCTGAAATGTAACTCAGCAGGTGTTCTTTATGGCAAAGACACATAATGAAAATGTCAGTACCTGTACAACTTTGCCTTCTATGGACGCCATGTGACCGGCTCAGCTTTTTCAGTACTTTTGCATATCGATTTTATTATTTAACTTGCTTAAATTTAAATTTTTTATTTAGACATACTGCACACTAATAAGCCGTTTTGGACCATGGGCCCATGCCACCCAAGTACACCCAATTATTCTTCACCCCCGGTACATTTTGAGTGGTGGGAAGAAACTGGAGTCCCCGGGGAAAACCCACACAGACACAAGGAAAATGTACAAACTCCTTACAGACAGTGTGGGATTCGTACACCAGTCCTGATCGCTGGCGTTGTAACGGTGTTGCACTAACCCCTACACCAACTGTGCCACCTCAAACATGTATCAAGGCTAATTCTTTGGGCTATTAGAAGCAATGAAGGACATTACATTATTGGAAGGAACTCATCTTTGTTCACTGGCTGCAAACATATTCAGGAACATATTCACTAGCACGTTGTTGTCTTCTCTGACCACAAAGAATCCTTAGTCTTTAGGATGACAAAGTCATAAATTTAGCACTACAAAAGAAAGATTTTTTTCTGTCAAAAATTTCTTTTTGCCAAATGCACATATTTCTTGGATCTTGATTGGTCATTTTTCAAATTGGTGTTGGCAATATATTAAATCTTGGCGAGACATGATGTATGCCATCTCCTCTTGAATTCCATTGAATTTCACTGAAATTAATGAGGGATAGTACATTTTAAACCACAATCATGAATGTCATAATTGCTAATTATGCCCATCTTTGTATCCTTAAGTTCACATAGTGTGTGTCAAGATGATGAAAGCTGTTTTTTTTAACATTTCTGGTAGGATATGTAAAAACAACAGAAATATTGTCCTTCACGAGAACAGCGAAAGGGTTTCATTCAATATGATTGAGTATGGAAAATAACTAACAGTAACGCTGCATTGAAGATGAGGTCAAAGGGTGGTTCAGACTAGATTTTATAAAGACTACATTGGAGTAGGCAAGGATTGATAGACATAGAATTCTTTCTTTGGCTTGGCTTCGCGGACGAAGATTTATGGAGGGGGTAAAAAGTCCACGTCAGCTGCAGGCTCGTTTGTGGCTGACCAGTCCGATGCGGGACAGGCAGACACGATTGCAGCGGTTGCAAGGGAAAATTGGTTGGTTGGGGTTGGGTGTTGGGTTTTTCCTCCTTTGCCTTTTGTCAGTGAGGTGGGCTCTGCGGTCTTCTTCAAAGGAGGCTGCTGCCCGCCAAACTGTGAGGCGCCAAGATGCACGGTTTGAGGCGTTATCAGCCCACTGGCGGTGGTCAATGTGGCAGGCACCAAGAGATTTCTTTAGGCAGTCCTTGTACCTTTTCTTTGGTGCACCTCTGTCACGGTGGCCAGTGGAGAGCTCGCCATATAATACGATCTTGGGAAGGCGATGGTCCTCCATTCTGGAGACGTGACCCATCCAGCGCAGCTGGATCTTCAGCAGCGTGGACTCGATGCTGTCGACCTCTGCCATCTCGAGTACCTCGACGTTAGGGGTGTGAGCGCTCCAATGGATGTTGAGGATGGAGCGGAGACAACGCTGGTGGAAGCGTTCTAGGAGCCGTAGGTGGTGCCGGTGAGGCTCCTAGAACGCTTCCAGACATAGAATTATACAGCATAGAAATAGGCAATTTGGTCTAACTCATCCATGCCAACCAAGATTATTTTCTAATCTTATCCCATTTTCCTGTGTTTGGCCCATATCCCTATAAACCTATCCAAATATATTTTAAACTTTGTTACTATACCCACATCTACCTGTGACAGCTTGTTCCATATACACCCCACCCTCTGTGAGAAAATCTTGCCCTTTAGGTCCCCATTAAATATTTCTTTGAACCTATTTCTAAGAATATAAGAAATAGGAGCAGGAGTAGACCATCTAACCCATTGAGCCTGTTCCGCCATTCAATTAAATCACGGCTAATTTGGCCAAGGACTTGTCTGCACTGACTCACGACAACCTTTAATTCCCCTACTTTTCAAAATTCATCTGTGTGAGTTTTAAATACTTTCAAAGAGGCAGCCTCCACTGCTTCCTTGAGCACAGATTTCAACAGATTCACCACTGTCTGGGAGAAGTAGTTCCTCTCTCCCTCTCCTGAATCTTGAGGTTATGTCCCCTAGCTTGTCTCATTTGCCAATCTTATCTGTTCCTTTTATAATTGTATACATTTTTCCTCTCTAATCTTGAACTATGCCCTCCAGTTTGAGACTATCCTGGAAAAGTCACTCTAACTATATCCATGCCCCTCATAATGTCATATATCTCAATGACATATTGATAAATCAATATTAGCAGGCTTATTTTTTATTCATTTTAAACAGTTTGAAACTTGAATGTAATTAAAATCAAAAGGAACCAGTAACTAAGTAAAGAGATTTTTTTAATGTATTCTTAATGAGGTTTACATTTCCCATTTTCAATATAAATACTAAATTACCTTTTAACAGGTAAAATTAATCAATAGATAATGGTTCTTCTCCAAACATTGTTAATGGGTGTATTGTGGCTGGCTTGCTTTGGAAATGGACAGTCTAATTCTGAGATGTTGAAACAGGTGTGTGCCAGCAAGAATGAAGGTGAAAAATGATTTCATTTGTTTTTATATAGGATGGCGAACAAAACAGTCGACAAATTTTAGCTGTTCTATGCTGGATGCCCTTGAGAAGATTGTGGTGGGACTCAGGCTCCTTGCAATCATACTTTGATTTTCTTATTTAGGGAGGTTATACAGGAAATCCAGAATAACTTAGGGTGAAGGTGTATGGTTACGAGGAACTATTATGCAGGCTTGGCATTTCGAAGGATGGGGCATTGAATATTCTGAAAGATCTTGACAACTTTCTTGACAAGAAGGTGTTCTTCAGAAAGAGCTATTGATTCAAAATAAGGGGTCACATATTTAAGATGGAGATAAAGAGATGCCAAGCTTTGAAATCTATGGAGAGCTGTGGAGGTGGAGTTATTGGGTATACTGATAGCTGAATAGAGATTATGAGGAAGGGGTAGGTACACAATCAAAAACAAGTTGTTGGATACATCAAAGTGTGGCCCAAGCTTTGCCAAAGGTAAGAAGAATTTACAGAAGCTGGTGAATGCACCAAAGAACGTAATGCAAAATTCCCTCCCCTCCATAGATTCTATAACTCCTGCTGCCCAGGAAAGGAAATCAACTCACTGAAGGACCCATCACACCCCAGGCGCATTCTTTTCTTTCTCCTCCCATCAGGGAGAAAGTTCAAGAGCATGAAAGCAGTACCAGAAGGCTTAAAGAGAGTTTCTTCCTTGCAGTCATAAGACTCCTGAATGAATGCCATTGCTTGGTGCTAATTGATCCTTTTTATTTAAACTCTATATTTTGTTCCTTTCACAGCTGTATGAATGTTAGAAATATCTAGTTAGACTGCTCATAGAAGAACCCTTCTCACTGAACTCATTATGACGTAACAACTTAAGAGAATGGAGCAGAGGTTGACATCAAGTCAGCCATGAACTTCTTGAATAATGTTGCAGGCTCACGGGGCAGAATAACCAAGAGCCACTCCTTCATCTTTTGTTCTGATGTTCTCAGTCAGTGAACATGCAGATAAGTGACAGAGATGGCCAACAGAAATGCAGCAGCAGACTTCCAAGCCATTGCACTTGTGAAACCAGCTAATGAAAGAGAGCATGGAATAGTGAACAGGAGGCATTCACTTTGCTGGAATGATGACAAAGCTTGGGTAAAACATAAGAACCATAGAGCTCGTGAGGAGGACATTTGCTTCTTCACCAGATGTTGGTCATAAAAGATACTCTTCCAGAATCTTCAAATGGTTTCCAATATCTTATATTTGCAATTGTTACAAGTGCGAATCTTTCCACCATTACATTCAACTGTTTAATCAAAATTATACTTTCCTCAAATAGATAGAGGATCAACTCCCCATATAAATTATTCTGAGGTAGGCATTCTTCTGTGTCATTTACCATTAACCGGTCGTTTATATCTGCACACTACTCAAATCCCCTTCCAATACTGTGTGGAATTGAAGTCAAAAGAAGAGAATGTCTGTTCTGGTATTAGAATAGGTGATTGATTTGCTTTTGGTTGTTCATTGTAAGTGCTAAAAGATTACCCTTGAACTACTTTATTAGATCTTGCCTTGAAACAATCATCTGTGGAAATTTCAGTTCCCAAGTTTTGAACACTTCTTTCTGTGCTCTATCTATCTGTTCTGTCATGAAACTGCTGATGCTCCCAGGGAGAATGGAAGAAGTGAATGATCTTATGTGCTGGTATAGGTGTAGTTGTCATTCACCTGCTTGGGATTCAAGAGGCATCTGCCAAGAAGTTTCATTTCTATAACTATGATGGGGAGCAAAATGGATCTCCAGACACAAACTATGTTGGGTGAAAATTTTGCCACTTTCTTAATTTAGATCCTCTACCCCAAAAGCACTAAATTGTCTTAAGTGCCTCAATGTGGGAAATATGACAGCAAAAAAACAGCTCGGTCCAGCACCGAGCAATAGGAAGCCAATTAACTGAAGCACTCAGCAGGTCAAACAGTGTCCTTTATATAGCAAAGATACATCACCAACGTTTCAGCCATGAACCCTTCATCAAGCTATGAAGAGATCAAACCTGAAATGTGGGGAATGTATCTTAATCTTTGCAATATAAAGGACACTGTCAGGCCTGCTGAGTTCATCCAGCATTGTGTTTTTAGTTTAACCATACAGACTTTCATGATTTACTTCTAACTGAGGCACTCTTCCACTTGAAGTCTGACAGATTTTATTTACAAGTGCAAGAATGGACTTCTGAATTTTAATTATGATCAGTTAAAGTGAACTCCATTTTTAATGTCTCAAAATATCAATTTCACTTGATCATAATCACGTTGCCCACCTCAAACATGATCCTCGTATGGATTTATTCTTCTGACATAATTTTGCACGATGAAGCTCTCAAAGTCTGGAATTTACAACAAAAGTATCAACGGAATCAATCAAGTATTAAAATGGATAAGTATTTGCATAGAAAGGAACATGGGAATAAATTAAGAAATATTACTCCATAAAGGAATAAAGTCAGGAGCAAGGAGGAGTAAAAGCAGGAAGAGGAGGTTTTCCAACTCGTTGACTCGGTTCAACCATTCAATGAGAGTGTGGCTTCATCTTCACTTGCTTCATATTCTTCTTCTCCTTTATTATTCTTGCCTCATTTCAACCTCTATTAAAAGTCATTAACTGACAAATTTAACAGGTTTTCTATCTTCACAGGCACTGTTATTTACTTCGGAGAGTGTATCCAGTCCCCAAGCCTAAAACTTTGATCTGGAATTAAAAATTTGGATTGAGCCCCTGAATTCTAAATCTTCATTGTGAAGAGTTTATTCCTTTCTATCATAATAAATCCTTGAAGTATATTAAATTAGTTTCCTCATAATCTACCTGAAAGAAATACTCCATACCACAAAATGTAACTTTCTAATATAATTTTATCTCCAAAATATTTAGACATAACATACATTTTTGTACCAATCCATTATCCATAAAATCTCTGCTCCTTCATAAGTTCTCACCATGTAGATTAACGCTTAAGTTCAATTTTATTTGTCATCTGATTACACCAGTACAACCCAAAGAAACAGTGTTCTCTGGTCCATGGTGCAGAATAGTGCAAACACATACAGACTTAACACACATGCAGACAAATGATTCATGTACACAATACATATGTGCAAATATTAAAATAAATATTATTAGTTAGCAGTTGAACAATCAAGAGCCTCACTGCCCATGGAAAGTTACATTTTAAACTTTTTAAAGAATTTATTCCTAGGCCTGGTGATTCTGGCTCTCATATATCTGAATCTTTTTTCCTGACAGAAGCAACTGGAAGATGCTGCATGCGGGACTGAAAGGATCCTCCTGATCCTGGTAAATTCTTTCGAAGGGGAGGAGGGCGGCCCCTGTGATCCTACCACTTTTATGGTCCTGTGGATTGCTCTCCAATTTGATGCTCTGCAGCAACTGTACCACACTGATATACAGTCAGCCAGGATGCACTCAATAGAGCCCCTGTAGAAAGTTGACAGAATGGTGGCCAAATAGCCTTGGCTGCCTCAGCCTTTGAAGGAAGTGCAGTCCGTGATGTATCTTCCTGACAAGTGAGGAAATATTATGTGTCCAGGATAGCTCACTTGTTAAGTGGATGTGGATGAACTCTCTTTCCACTATCGAGCTATTAATGTGTAATGGAAGGTGGGCATCCCTGGTCCTCCTGAAGTCCATGATCATTTCTTTTGTCTTGACAACATTGAGACTCAGATTGTTACTCTTGCACTACTTCAAATGATTTTCCACCTCTGCTCTGCATTGGGACTATTCAATGTTGCTGATGAGGCCAATTACTGTTGTGACATCTGCAAACCTGATGACTCTGTTGGAGCTGGATCTGACATCGCAGTCGTTGGTCAGTAGCATGAACCAAGAGCGGGTGAGCACACGCCCCTGATGTACCCCAGTGCTCAGTGTGATTGAGCTTGATGTTCTGCAGCCGACTCGAAAAGACTGTGGTCTTTCCGTAAGGAAGTCTACCATCCAGTTACAGAGAGGGGTGTTCAATCCCAGTGAGGACATCTTCTCCAACAGCCTCTGGGATATGATTGTAAAGGTAAAGGTTCCATTATTATATTTAGAATGTAATGTACATGAAATTCTTTAGCTTTGTCTAGTTAAGGAAGACAGAGAGTTGCCACTTTGTCCAGAGCCCCTCACAGAAATAAGGCCACGATGAGGAATGAACTCTCAACCCCTGGTTTACAAGACCAGTGCTGGAGATTGTATTGAACTCCAAGCTGAAATCAATAAACAGCAGAATATTGTAGGAGGCATCGTTCTCCAAGTGGGTCAGAGAGGTGTGGAGGGACAATGCTATAGCATTATTAGTGGAATGTTTCTGTCTGTAGATGAATTGAAATGGGTCCAGCATCTCTGGGAGGTGGATTTTAATACATTCCATCACCAGACACTCAAAGCATTTCATATGGTTGGAGGTCAGTGCCATTGGGCAGTCATCAATGAGGCCTGTTATTTTGGCCCTCATTGGCACCAGGATGGTAGTGGCTGCCTTGAAACCTCTGGGGATGATGGGCTGCTTAAATAATGTGTTGAATATGTCTGTACGAATCTCTGCCAGTTGGTCTGCACAATCCTTCACTACCCAGCCAGGTATGTTGCCTGCTCCTATTTCCTTGTGTGGGTACACCCTTGATCAGTTTCTCCTCACTTTAGCTACACAAGGGGGCTGTTCCTCAAGGGAAGATGGAGCATTTTTGGTGTCAGCCAGTTCTTCTCATCGAACCATGCATAGAATATATTCAGTCCATTCTCAAGAGAGATATGTTTGTCTCGCAAGGTTCTCTTATGGTTTGTTATTGTTTTAATACCTTGCCACATATGCCTTATGTTGCTGGTATTCCACAGCTGCTTGTCCATGTGCATATCCATGCTTTGTCTTCCGGATTGCATGGGAGAGATCAGCCCTTGCTGATCTTCAGGCCAACTTGTCCATGTCTTGATTGCTGCATCTCTGGCTGCATCTCTAGCTCTAAGAAGTGGACCGACTTCTGTGCCCAACCAAGGTTTCTGATTGCCCTGGTTGTTTCACATTTGAGCTCCAAAGCATCTTCGATGCCCTTGCTGATGTAGCCAGTCACTGAGCTTGTGTACTCCTTGATGTTTGCATGACCATTGTAGGTGGCCACATCCCTGAAACTGCTCCAATTCAATCTTGAAGAGCTATGGTGCCCCTCCTCGGTTCTGACCTCCATTTGAACTGACTGTTTTGCCAATGGTCTGTGTGCTAGGGTTAGCAGGATGGGTATGTGTTATATGGGGCCAAAGGGAAGCCTTGTGTATAGTAGATCTCGGGAGTTCTCTCCACTGGTGGCGGTTGAAACTATGGGAGATCTGTTTACAGGTTGTCATGGTTAAGTAGCCATCTACAATCATGCAACCATCAGGGTGAGGCATTTGGGCTTCACAGGTAGCACTGTAAAGCTCCTTCATGGGTTCACCCTCATTTGCCAAAGGCCAAACATAGACTGCAGCAATCAGCATGCCTGTGAATTCCATGGGCAGATAGAAGGGTCTGCATCTCACTATCTCTGATGAGCAGAAGGTCTTTACAGTGTTGATATTTGTGCACCAGTTCTCACTGATGTAAATGGTGTAAATGTTACTCTGATCAATCGTTTCCAAGTTCAAAGAGGGTCTTTTGCTCAATATTGATTGATCACAGAGCTAATACTGATACCAAACATTGATGTTCTTTTTTCTTCTGTATTTTCTGTCCCACATTCACAGCTGCCTGAAGTCTTGACTATCACAGTCACGTTATTGAAAATAGTCTTTTGTTTAATATACTCATTCATAAGACACATGCATCATTAACAGTGCCAGAAATTGCTGTCCATCACTTGTTGCCTGAATCGAGAAGGACCATTAGTTATGAAGGCAGCTCAGCCCATCGTTCAAGCCAACCTGCCCTCCCTCAACTCCCTCTATTCTTCCCAATGTCCCAGAAAATAAACTGGGAACATATTAAAAGGACCTACCCCTTCTCAGTCACTCTCTCTCCTCCCCACTTCCATTAGGCTGCCTATACATAAGCTTGAAAGTGCAAACGACCCGATTCAAGGACAGTTTTTTTTTCTGTTGTTATCAGACTCTTAAATAGATCACTGGATGGAAAACAATGTTGCCCAGACACTGTTTTAATGGTACTGTTCTCAATACCAATACTTTGTCCTTGTAACACTTGCACTCTTTGACTGACTGCAAAACAGCAACCAGCACTTTTGTTTTGATATTGAACTACCAGCTGTATTTAAGTATGGGTTAACTTTCCTAAATAGCACACAGAACAAAGCTTTTTACTGAATCCCAGTATATGTGTCAATAAACAATTAAATTAAATTCCATATTGATGGACCTAGCACTTTCAATAGACCTGACCAAGAAAAGACAGCAGAGCTTCTTCAATGTTAGGTACCAGTAAGCCAGGTATATTTTCAATAATTGGGTGCTTTCATGGTCACCGGTACTAAAACCAACTATTTAATTCGAGACTAAATTAATTTCTTGAATTTAAATTCATCAGTTACCATAGTGGGATTTGAAATCTTGCCTCAGAATCAGTGCTTTTGTCCCCTGTTGTTAGTCCATTATCTGAAACACTCTGTCCTCTAATCTCTACAGATGCTCTCGTGAAAGCACACATGTGTAAACTGTGCCTCAGAACTGCAGGCAGTATCTAATCAAATAGTTTGACAATTATTTGTTTTCATTTTGATTCTTCCTGTACACAAAGGCAACAAGAAAATCGAAAACATTGACAGGATGACAGCATTGGGTAAAACTCATATGTGGGTTTTTCTCATTTTGAAAGAACAGCAAAATATATTGAATCTCACAGTTAAATATTGATTCCTTCACTGTTTGGATGGGGATGCCTTTAACACCATGATTCTATGACATAAAGTTTCTGTCTTATTATCTGAAACTGGGGAAGTTTGATTTTGATATTGATAGTGCCCCAGTGTATCAGAAGGTTTTATCACTGACTTCCTCAGGTTGAAATGAGGCCATTTTTGTCACCTCACAGATCATCTCCAACAGGAAGGAGTCCACTCACTTTCTGCCATACTTTCAGTAAGTTTACTGGTCATCAACATATTAAAGTCACCACTAGCCAGCAAGTCAACGAGTGTATAGATATGGTTGCTGAGTGATCACTGTAAAGATTGAATGGTAAAGCACAGCTGAGTAACTTGGAATGAACAACACCCATCAAGGTTAGCATTCCCGTGTCCTTACAAAAGTTGCAAGCTTGTTCTATGTGCAACTGCAGACATTCTCCCACAAAATGAGACCCAGTTAGTTAGAATCCATTGCTCCAATGAGTCACTTAAAATACAGATCTTAATTGTAACAACTGGAAATAAAATGTATTTCCCACACATGTAAGCACACACATGCCAACCAACAATAATAAGAGACTGTCAAGAAAGCACATGCAATTTACAAAGGCTTGCACCTACATATGAAGACACACGGATGACCATACACAACATCTTGGGAGGTCACACAAATTATTTTCTCCAGGGTCAATGATTCTAGAACTAGAAGCCAAGGGTTTAAATCAGTGGTTTTCAAACTGCCCGTCCTCCCTAAACTCACATTGCACCTTAAGCCATCCCAATGCCGTCGATTGGTAAGGGATGGCTTAAGGTGGTATGTGAGTGGGAAGGGAAGGTTGAGAATCACTGCTCTAGATCCAATTGTTACTGAAATACTTTGCTTGAGAAAAATTGTCTTTGGCCCATTTCCTTTGGAGTTATGAAACCGTCCACGTATTGAGTCGATTAGGTATGATCACAACAGTTTTCAAACCTTTCTCTTTCCACTTAAGCAATCTAAACACAGAGCACTTATGGCATAGGGATTGCTTAAAGAGGAATGTGGGTTTAGGGGAGCAGTTTGAAAACCATTGGTTTAAATTGAGTGAAGAAAGATTTAAGACTTGAGGGACAATATTTTCATTGAGAGGATGGTCTGGGTTTAGAATGAGCTGCCAGGGGAAAGAAGAGAAAGAGGGACAACTACAACACTCAAATTGTGCATGCATGTTAATAAAAGTTAATTGTGATTACAAACCCAGATTCATCTCTCAGTGAACCCACCAAGCCTGACACTCTTTCTCAACACAACACATGGTAACTGGACTCGAATTAAGCTGTCAGCTTAAAATGGTATTCTAACAAAATAAGACAATTCCAATGTAAGGACCAGCTGTAATTATTTACATAATTCATGCTAATTATATAGAGAAAACTCTCTTCCCATTTCGCTTAGTCCTCCATTTGTAGGATGTGGTAAACCCTCTGGATGTAAATAATAATCTCAACATTATCACATCATATGCCAACCATAAAAAAACTGCATTTAAACAGTGCCTGCTGTAACTTCACAATGTCTTAAATTGAATTCACAATGGATAGAGTAATTTGAAATTTCATCACTATGGAAAATACCATGCCCACTTATCCCACAGACTCTCGCATCAATAAGTCTTTGCATAAAATGCTTTATGTCATTTTTAAAGGACATGGAAAAAGTGCCAAATAAATTCTTCCCCTGTCATTTTCCTTTCCCTATAAAATCATCTGATTGCAATTAGCATTGATTTTCTATCTATTAGCTCTCAGCCCCACTTTGAGAATCTGGCTGCCAGCGATGAATAATTTATTGGGAATTTATGTGTTGCATGGAAGTGATTGACAACTGTCAGTTCCATGCATCCTCAGCAAAACACTGAACTTCCACTCCAATGCTGCAAACACACCAAGTTCAGCAAGCTAAAATAGATTGAAGATGCTTTGGACCAGACATCCATGCCATGGAGGAATGCCTCAAGAACTGTGAACCAATTTATTTGAATATCATTCATTTCATACTGTACAACCCAATGGTGTGAGCATTCAACTCTCCATTTTCAGGTACCCCTTACTTCCCATCTCTCTTCTATCCTTTCCACCCATTTTGTCTCCTTTCCCATGCCCAAGTGCCCCCCCCCCCATCCCCCCAGTATCATCCCCCTTCTCTTCCAAATTTCACCCAGCTACTATTCACTCCCCCAACTGGTTCCCTCTACAGCTCTCCCTGAATGGTTATGAACATTGGCTTCCTTACCCATCAGATTCCATCACTAACAGCCTTTGTGTTCCTGTTCATCACATTCCAGCACCTGCTTCCACAGCCCCCCTCCCCTCCCCTATCCCTACCTAGCTCCATCTGCTAACTTTTGACTCTATCTCCTTGATGCCACCCTTCCTGTGCCTGTATCGCAAATCCATTCTCCTTCCCCTTCTCCATCTGTCCATCATCCTTCACCCTCCCTTTGTTCATCCATCACTGACTGGCCCAAGTCTCACCCCTTCCCTTCTCCTCTTTTAACTGGCTACACTTCACCCTCTATATTCAGTCTTGATGAAGGATCTTGATCCAAAATAACGATTCTCCATTTCCCTCTGCAGATACTGTCTGACCTGCAAAATCCCTCCAGCATTCTCTCATCAATATTCTTGTGTCTTTACTTCAATGACAATGATTACCCCAGTTTAATACATTTAATATTCTTTTAAATATGTTAACTATGCTTTAAATTGATAGCTGTTGCCTTTAACTTGGTCTCGATGAATTTGATTATCCTGGAACAGATCATAGACAGCTCAATGAACTGGGTAAGCCTATCATGTCTTTCTGAAGCTGAGCCTCAGGATATTACTCCTGAAGTTCGGTTACCTTTCCAAGCATATTCTGGAAATATGACCTCTCTGCGATCTGGGTCAGCCACTTGGGTATCCCAGGGCAGGGAGCACCATAGGAAGAAAGAGGCAAGCTCAGAAGAATCAGATGGAATGCATGTTCTCAATTTCCAAATTCAGAACATTTCAGCTGTATGCAAATTATATTCAGTGGAACCTCCAGCCAAGTTATTCTAGACAGTTAAAAAAAACCAATAGAGTGATAGAGAGCAGAAAGGGGCCTTTTAGAGAAATTGCACATCTGTACTAATTCTGCGTCCCTGCATTACAACCATATCCTTGCCTGCCTTGCCTCATTAAATGCCTGCTAAATGTTTCTTAAACATACTAATTGTGTTCGGTTCCACTATTTCCTCTGGGTGTGCATTCCAGATATCAACCAGTCTCCTCAACCTAACATTGTGAAAGCTGTTACGTGGATACAGTTCTTAAAAAGTGAGACCAATCTAACCCTGCCAATTACTTATCCTATCCATGATCATTAAGTGTCACCAATAATTAACTCACTAATGCTTGTTTTTAGCCAGAGATACTTGGCTACGAAACCTCTTGTGGCTTGGATTCAGATAAAGTGTAACTGTGGCGGAGAGATGAATATAGCATGAAGTTGAGGGTCGGCCTGTGTGAGCAAGAACACTCCTAATGATAAAGACTGCACAAAATCACTGGCTGAGGTTGTCAGAAGTCTATCAGCACAGCCCATGACCTTGCAATAAAATATTGATGCAAAGGGTGATATGGAACAAGATATAGTGCTAAGTAAGAAGTCAAAAAAGACTGATCACCGCTTCAGGGATTTTGAACAGTCAACAACATAGCTTTGAAATGTGTTGTCAATTAGTATGTAGAAAATAGCACACAGCAAGAGCCCACAACAAATAACAATTCGCTCGAGGATAAATAATGGCAGCAGGCACTGGTCGCCTCTCTGCATCTTTTAAAGGATCCTCTTTCAAAAAGAACAGATGGAGCCTGCCTCCTTGATCTGAGCCCAGAAAGTCCTGGCTCTATAGATTGGATCTGTGTTTCAATTCTTTTGGTTCAAGGAGAGTTCAAGTTAAACAGGTCAAGATTTAATTGTATATCCAATCAGATCTTGACCTTGTTAACCTAAAGGACAGCAAAGATGCTAAGGAACAGAACACTGAAGCATAGTGCAGGCCCTTCAACCCACGATCTTGTTCCGACCAATGTAAACCAACTCAACAAAAATAAAATCCTTCCCTACCTCATACCTATAACCATCTATTTCTCTCATATCCATGTACCTATCTGAAACTTGAATGTCCCCTTCGTATCAGTCTCAACCATTGCCCCAGCAATGCATTCCAGGCACCTACCACACTGTGTAAAAAAACCACTGCCATCTCCCCTAAACTTTCCTTCACTCTCCTTATAAACAAAGGTCCTGCATATTTTCTAGTGTTGTCCTGTGAACATGACTGTCCACCCTAACTAAGCCCCTCATAATCTTATATAGCTTTATTAAAGCACCTCTTACCTTCCATCGTCCCAAAAATAAAAGTCCTTTCTCTGTCAACCTTGTTTCATACCACATGTTCTCCAATCCAAGAAATATACTGGTGAATCTCCTCTCCTCTACACCCTTTCTAAAACATCTACATCTTTCCCGTAATGAGGCAACGAGAACTGGTCAATAGCCTAGTCCAGCACCTCTTGGATCAAGCAAAAATTTTTCCAACATTTATTATGCTCTCAAACCTCTACGTACTACACGAATCGCAGCATTAGTTCAAGACCACCAGAGATCTGTCCATACTATTGATTCCGCACTGGTTTTGTGTAATAACCAATTGTGAACATATGCTGGGAGTCACACAGGAGATCATGAATGCTGGAACCTGAAGCAACAAAGCATCTGATAGAGGAACTCAAGTGGGCCGAGCAGCATTTTTAGGAGAAAAATAATGGTCTATATTTCAGGCCAGAACCCTTCATCAAGACTAAGAGTGAAGAGGAACGAGCCAGTAAAATGAGAACAGGGTGAGAGGGGTTGGACGGGAGCCTGGAGGGGATTGGTGAATCAGGAAGGGGGGTGGGGGGGGGGGTGAAAGATGACAGATAGAGGAAACTGATTGGCAGATGCCAAACAAAGGGAGATAGAGGAAAGAGAAAATAAAAGGATCAAATGGAAGATGAGTCACACAGGGTAGAGTGGAATTATAGGTGGAGACAAAGGCTACCTTTGCTGTAATCTGACAAGAAGTACAATGCGAACTGTTAGGAAAGAATTGTTAGAGATGGACAGATAGGACCAGTGGACCAAATGAGGGGAATAAGGGGGGAGGGAAAGAATCAGGGAAACTCTGAATGGGAATGGAATGAACCAAAGTGGTTATCTCTCCTCTACATTCTCAGCATTGATTAAGGGTTCCAGCCTGAAACATTGACATTTTCTTTCCTCCCACTGATGCTATTCTTCCAGAAAATTATTTGTAATTTTCTCTTTGCTCTTCTTCCTTTTACACCATATTATTTTGCTTTTTTCTCTTCTTATATTGTGTTTTGTGTACCTGCGAAGTCATAGCAAGTAATCTGTATACTCTATTACATCTCTATATTGCACTTATCCACAGAACAATAACTTCATTCATTCATTCAATCACCTCTAATAGCGAAGCATCCCTGCACTCCCCACCCACCAAGTCCTGCACTGAGCTCTCATCAGGACAACACAATGAAGCCTCTGAAGTTAGAATTAGCCCACAGCTTTCCAAGTCACAGGTGTAAGACCGAATGTTAAGCTACAACTGAGGGAGTTGGTCTGTTTAACAGGAGAATAATATCAAATGAACTCTGCACTCCAGGAGAAGAGAAGGAGAACATTTGGGCAGCATTGAGAGATGGCAGAAACATAATGAGTATTTTGTTTGTGACAACAGGGCAAATATTCAGAACTACACAACAGGAAAATGCTGGTGGTGTAAAAGTCTTGTCACGTTTTCAACAAGACAACATCTTACAATGACAAGCTGGTGATCAAAATAATTAATGTCAGCCTCCAAAGACTAGTGCTTCAGAATGATTTTACGCTGCATGAAAGGATGATTCCAGTTTCTCTTTCAACTGGCTAAAATGACATTGATGCAAAATGTATTTCGAAGCTCAATTACACAGTAATTTCACATTGTGGAACAGCAGTTGGAGCCTTCAAGATGAATAGAGTTGTTTCCAGCAGTGCATCTTTCTGGTAAAATTGAATTTGAATTTTTTGCAAGCATTAAGTAGCAGAAACCATTGAGGAAAATAAACAGCTCAGACAAGAGAGTGAAAGGTCTCAGTTTAGTATCTGAACCATACCTTAGAAATATTGAGCAATATCGACAGCCCACCACATACAACTGCTTTTAAAGAAGATGATGCATCAGTTTCTCCCTGCTACTTTCTGATAAACCAAGAGCAACAAGAAAAATCTCATAGAACACAACAGGTGCATCATTACTCTATGGCTTGCGCTGTATCCTTCATAATGCACGAACGGTGAGGTCCAAAACACTGGCCATGTTCTTGAGAATTTCATTGTTTGAAGGAACAAAATGAAAGTGAGGAAAGAATATGAGAACATACCCACACACACACACACACACACACACACACACACACACACACACACACACATACACACACATACACACACACATAGACTCACACACACACATCCACACCCACACACACACACACCCACACTCACACACCCACACTCACACACACACCCACACTCACACACACATCCACACCCACACTCACACACCCACACTCACACACACACCCACACTCACACACACATCCACACCCACACTCACACACCCACACTCACACACACCCACACACAGTCTCTCTCACACACACACACACACACACACACACACACACACACTCACACACCCACTCTCACACACATACCCTCACACACCCACTCTCATATACACACAAACACACACAGACACCCACACTTCTGTATTCTGAGTGGGAGATTATCGAAAGCCTCCTGAAAATCCAAAGGCAATTTATCCTTTAACCGACTTTACACAATTATATTATTTTTATTTTCCACCATCTTGTTATTGCATCCTCTATTATATATTTCAGATATTTACCAACCACTGAGGATAGATCTTCCTTTCTTCTTAAAATGAGGGTCAACTAGCTATTTATGCTATTCTCATGAATCTATCAATACCTGGAAGATGTTAATCAGAGCAGCCATTTTCATAACAATTTCCTTCAAAATTTAAGTTGTAGATCAACAGGATCTTGAGATTGATCAGTTTTCAAACTCATTTACTTCTCCAGGTGTATTTGGTTATCAGTATTAATGTCTTTTAATTCCATAATTTCTTTGGATCCTTGATTTTTCAGTACTCCTGAGATGTTCATCGTGTCTCATTCTCTGAAGCATTATACAATGTATTTGCTTCATTCGTGTGCCAGTTATCATAAATGTTGTTGAATCTAGAAATAAGGAATCCAAATTACATTTTTTTTTCTTATCAGTTTTTTTGATATTTCCATATAATAAAAAAGAAGACAATTCAGTGAATCAGATTGATTGCTCACAGAGCAATTCTATCACTCAACTAATTTTCTCTATAACATTTCTCCCATTTTCGAATAAATTCTAATGCCAGCCTTTACTAGGAGAAAGTTACAGCCCAATTAACCTACCAAACCCTATGTCTTTGGGATGTTGGAGAAAAACAAAATGTTAGATGAAACCCATATGGACAGCAGCGATGGTCAGGGTTGAACCTGGTTCACTGGTGTAAGGCAGAAGATCCACCGGAGACCCCTCGGCCACCCTCTTCCTTGATCAATTTCTTAATATTAATCTTTAATTTGTCCTATGATCTGTGGTTGGACCAGTTTTGCTGTTGCATTGTCATTGTTTTTGTCAAAATGTCAAAAGCTTTAGTCATAGATTTTGGTGCAGATGACTTATCTTCCCCAGTTAATCTGTTCTTCTAAACTTCTTAAAATGTGGAATTTATTTAATGCTCATCTTAGTAATCACCAGATGATTGCAAAAACATGATTGGTTCATTAATATTCTTCTCAGGAAGGAAATCTACCATCCTTCCTCATCTGGTCCATACTTGACTCCTGGCCCACATATGTGGTTCACTGTTTACACACACTGTGTGTGTGTGAGACAGTGTGTGTGTGTGTGTGTGTGTGTGTGAGAATGTGTGTGTGTGTGTGGTGTGTGTGTGTGTGTGTGTGTGTGTGTGTGTGTGTGTGTGTGTGTGTGTGTGTGTGTGTGTGTGTGTGTGTGTGTGTGTGTGTGACCATATGTGGTCCTCAGTTCAGGGGCAATTTGGGGATGGACAATAAATACTGGCATTGCCAGTCATATCCACATCTACAAATCAACAAAATAAAACCAGTATGCTTGTTGACAAAAAAGTCTACAAATGCTATAATCAGATGCAAAACAAAATCTGCTGGAGGAATATATCAGTGGGAGAAAAAAGAATGATAAACATTTCAAGTCATAACCCTCCATCGAGACTCAAAACAATCTTGATGAAAGGTTCAAACCTAGGACTTTTATTATTCCATATTTAAGGTTTTATATATAAAATGATATTTTAAAATCTAATTTGTCAAAGAATATTTTAAGGATGAAAGTTGGGATAGCTTGAAATGTAAATAAGAACTCTGGTAAGATTTTCATTTTAATTGCATTAATTTGGCCTACTAATGACAACATCAATAGTAATCATTTCAATAACATTTCTTTAGCATAATCAATCAAAGGGATGTTATATTTGTATAAATTCTAAAGTTTTTTTGTAATTTTTAAACCAAGATATTCAAATTGATTTTTAATAACTTTAAAAGGTAACTGATCATATAAATGTAAATGATTACTAACAGGGAAAAAAGTTAACTTTTATTTAAATTCAATTTATATCCTGAAAAAAAAATACCTAATTCAGAAAGCAAGATAACATAGAAGGAATCATTTTTTTTAGGATTAAAGATATATACCAACAAATCATCTGCATATAAAGAAACTTATGTACTCTCTCCCCTCTCTGGATACCATGGATATTTGTAGAATGTCTTAGAGCAATTGCTAAGGTTCCAAAGCTTAGTTGAATAATAAGGGACTAAGAGGACAACTAAGGAGATTTATAGTTATTAGTAATAACAGCTGCAAAAGGAGCTTAGTAAATTAGTTTGATCCAAGAGATAAATCCAGGACCCAAGTTAAATCTTCCCTAATCTTGAACAAATAAGGCCATTCCACTCTATCAAAAACTTTCTCAGCATCAAGTGAATCAACTCATTCTGGTAATTTGAATGGAATGGATTAAATAATGTTCAATAATCTTCTAATATTAAAATTAGAGTATCTATTTTTAATAAACCCAGTTTGATCTTTGGAGATAATTTTTGGCAAACCCCTGAAATCTTTGGGAAGTTGGAGAAATATCTAAGTACCTTCAGGAAACTCACCTGGACAGCAGCAGTAAATCTCTGGAGCTGAGGCAACTCTATCACCCTTTTCTTTGATCCATCCCATTTTGCCTATCGCACTATACCTCTCCATCTTCATATCATCTGCAAGCAGCTGCCCACTCTCTTACAGTGTCTCCAACCTCTGCACCTCCACCCATTTTACCTGACCATTGACCATTATATCCTTACTTTCCACATCACAATATCTATTTCCTGAAATAGCTCCTCATTTAAATTATTTTTTTTTAAACTCTGACATGGCACCCAATGACATTGAGTCTTACTCAAATATTTGACATCTTAATGATGGTGTCAAAGCAAAAACTGCAGGTTTTGGAAAACCAAGTTCAAAACAGGACTTGGAGGTAATGCAACAAGGTTGAGGAATCAAACATAATTTGTGTGAAAGTAAGAAAGCACACAAGTTTTATGTGGTGGAAATTGGGCAGTAGAGAGAACAGAAGAAATAATACTGTCGGTTGCAGATTAAATTGTCAAAGTAACAATTAGTTTAAAATGGCATTCCAGTTTATTAGAGCAAAGAGCAAAACAAAGATATAGCTGTACTGTGATCTGTGGAGAGGGAGAATAAAATGGGGTGTTTATCTTCAGGGCAATATTGCATTTAACAATTATAAATAACAACCCCTCTTCCTCTTGTTATATCTTTCCATTTCAATTTGTTAATGTTCTTTCCCTGCTATCTGCCAGGTTTTTTAAAATACCTGTTGCCTTGACAACTGGATTTTCAACCTATCACAGGCATTTGCTCCATTCTCTCCACACATCCCCTTTCTACAGCTTGAAACACTCTTGCTTTCTCACTTTATGAGATTCTGATGGAAGGTCCTTGACCTGAAACACCATCTCTGCTTCTCTCCCCACAGATGCTGCCTGATGTTCAGAGTGCTTCCAGCAGTTTCTGTGGTTTTTTATGTGATTATGTTACCTTATCAGTCACCAAGATTTCAAAACCCACAGGCTAGCTGAGGGGTGGAATAAATAAATTCAGAATTTAGAACCAAAAATTCATCATATTGACATTAAAATAAAACACGTTTATTCATGACAGCAAAGAAATCTGCTGCCCTTACCTGATCTGGATACAAAAGTCCTGGCACAAAATACTGTAATTGACACTTTATAGGCTTCTTGCATTACCTTGTTACCCATACAGATCAAGGGCAATTAGTGACAAGTAACAAACAGACTAGCCAGTTCAACCCACTGCTTTGTAAATGAAGATACATTCATCTTTGCATCTCATTGAACCCTAGGCTGCAGCTCTGCATGGATAATACTGTGCATTTGCAAATTATTTACGTGAAATTGTTCACCATTTCATGTGCAGATGAGAAGTGTCATTCTATCTCCAAGTTGGTAGGTGTGCAGATAAACATGGGTTTGGCAGTTAGATTGAGGCAATCTATCGGAGAACAGCAACATGACAATCAAAATCAAGTTATGGCTGTTTTTCGATTCACAGGCTTTGACTGTGATGAATAGATTTTAACCTCAATTTTGATAATAAAATCATCTTTTTAATTGGAAGTTATCACTATGATTGGACTATTTCAGCAAATGTCTCTCATCCCATGTCAAAGAATCCTCCTTCCCCCCCCACCCCCCAACGATAGCTTCCCACTTACACTCTGCATCTACCCAACAATTAATATGCAAATGTATTTATGTAACCCAGCTTTATTTTTCAAGAGTTATCCAACGCATGAAATTAAAATCAGCAAAATTCAACACAAAGCAGCTTACTACTTGAGGAGGTCAGGTACTTAATGCAACCCTTGAAATACCACTCCTGGTGGCGTGATAATGGAGCCAAGGGTTGAACAGGGCACAAAAGATCAGCCTCTGTCATTTGCTTGTGAATGCCAGAAACAGCAGGAAACAGATGGGTGTGATTTGTATAATTGTCTTGCTTTGAAGCTGGTGCTTCTGTGGTCCAGTGAGAGCTGTTGTTGAATGTGTTCAGTATTTGGCCTGATATGAGAGGATCAGAAAACACAATTGCAAAATTAAATTTGAAGAACCAATTGTCCTTGAATGCAAGGAAATTGTACAAATTAACTCGCACCACCCCCATGGTTTGCAATGTCACGTTGCCAGTGGAATCACAGTGCTGTGGAATAGCTTTTAATCATCCAGATGTTCCTGCTGCAATGCATTGATGTCCTGACCCAAAGAATAGAGCAGGTCTTCACAGTAAATCTCACAAACACACTTATGCATGCAAGCACAAGCATGCACATTAAAATAGATACACATTACAGTGTGCTTATACACATCAGCAAGTTGTTCTCTGTGATTACATGTGTGTGGCTGCACAATTGGACAGGAGAATCATGTGATGTGCCTGCACGACATCAATGTAACAGAGATAATGCAAAACAAAGTCAATATAATGAACTTGAAGATTCAACAAAGGTTATTTGTTCTGCCTTACAAGTAAACCACTGCTGCTTTCAATGAATTATGGCATTACAGGCATTTAGGGAAAGCAACCAATGGGAAAATCAAGACTGGATCAAGACCACAAATAGATTTGAATTGCTCAACAATAAATTGATCCAAACTGTAACATTCATCTTGTGTTTAAGCATCACTTCCAGGAAAGATGGAGAATTTTAGTACAAGACTCGAATTGAGTGCCATTACTATTTAGGGAAGCAATGCACAAGACCCAAGAGATTTGGAATGATCATGGAGTGATCAGATACAGCCATGACAGTGATTACACCCAATGAAAGACTTTTCATCATAAATCAATCGGACCCTGTTCAACATGAAGTATCATCACAGTTCTGCAGGAAAAGAAGGTGAATCCTGTGGGGGCAGTTTCCTTAGCAGACAATCACAGTCATATGGCAAAATATTTCATGGTCAGAACTTTCAAGCAACCAGTAAAACTTTACTTTGGTGAGAAGCCCTCCCAATCAGTTCAGGATTTGGCCAAGCTACATGATGGTCTCATAATGGAAAGGAGACTGTTGTGCACATCTTTAAAGTTAGTATGGTCTAGGAAGAGATGAAAGCATCCTTGTGGAGGAATCGTCCCCCCTAATAACTGATCATACTGGACTCTGATGACACATTAAAAGGTTCATGACTGTGTTATAGAAGGCATTGAAGTTGGGTACAGCCACTTGAAAGAGGTCTATGGGAAGATCACAATTTAAGACCCTCCTGCTACTGCACACTAATTTGTTGGGTTTGAAAACTCAATAAGTTATTTGCTCACGAGTTGTGTCAAATGAGAACTGATGATTTGCTCATCTTGTGAAGAAAATGTTGACTTGAATATACTGCATTATATTAATATTGATTTTTTTATAATATTCTTTGAAATAAAAAGATATGAGGCATCGGCACCTTCAACGATAACTACCAGAAGTGCATTATACAAATCTACTTCCCAAGAAGTGGCTAAAGAATAGGGAGGAGCCAGAAGATGAAGAATAGGGAGGAGCCAGAAGATGAAGAATAGGGAGGAGCCAGAAGATGAAGAATAGGGAGGAGCCAGAAGATGAAGAATAGGGAGGAGCCAGAAGATGAAGAATAGGGAGGAGCCAGAAGATGAAGAATAGGGAGGAGCCAGAAGATGAAGAATAGGGAGGAGCCAGAAGATGAAGAATAGGGAGGAGCCAGAAGATGAAGAATAGGGAGGAGCCAGAAGATGAAGAATAGGGAGGAGCCAGAAGATGAAGAATAGGGAGGAGCCAGAAGATGAAGAATAGGGAGGAGCCAGAAGATGAATACCAAAATGACTGACACCAATCACACGTGGTATATTTAAAGTACTAATTGATGAAATCTGTACAGTAAGATCCCTGCTATTTGGAATTTAAGCAATTGGTAGTTTTGAACAACTAACAAAAAAATTGCGTAAAATAAATGGATAAAAAAATACAGAGGTTTAAATTGGCACGTCTTGCCGTTAGTTTGCCATTCATACAACATGCAATCTCAACCAACCAGGAACTGCACTTATCTGGCATATACCAATCCCCATGGGTGCTGGATATCAAGGTTTTTACAGTTTCCATTTATTTAAATCTTAACTTTATTTAAACTAATTGTACAAGTCCAAAGAGTATATCATTAATAAAATAAATTAGAACCACAGACCCATAGAACATTACAGGAAGGGCACTTTGGCCCTTCTAGCGTGTGCTGAAATGTTTTTCTGTCTGGTCTCACTGACTTACACAAAGTCCATATCTTCCATCCACGTATGTGTCCAATTTCTTCTTAAATATTAAAATTCATCAGCTGACAGCTCATTCCATACTCCCACCATTCTTGGTGTGAAGAAATTCACTGTAAGTTTCCCCCTAACTTTTCTTCTTTTACCCTTAGCCCATACCCTCTGGTTTGTATCTCACCTAACTTCAGTGGAAAAAGCCTCCTTGCATTACTCCATCTATACCCATTTTTTCTTCTCATCATTGACTTGAGATACAATGCAGAAATACTAAGATAAGAAGTATTTTTCCCACTGAAATCAAGCATCCAAAAAGAGGAATCAACACTTACATGGAATGTGACTTACAAACAAGGTTTTATTGGAGCATTCATTAATGCCCAATTGTCAGCAAAAATTGGAGGAACAAATATGTAGAGAGATAGCAGACAGCTGCAGAAAAAAGTTGTGAGAGCAAAAGATTTTAGCTTTCTACACATTGACTGGGATTCGATTCTTACATTGTAATAGGCCTCGTGACTTGGAGTTTTTCAACTGTGTTCAGAAAAGTTTTCTAAATCAATTATAGTGGTACCAACTAGAGAGAGTGTAATGCTGGATCTCCTATTAGGGAATGACATAGGACAGGTGACAGAAGTATGTGTAGGGGAACATTTTGGTTCCAATGATCATAATGCCATTAGTCTCAAATGAATTATAGAGAAGGATAGGTCTGGGCCTTGGGCTGAGATTCTAAATTGGATAAAGACTAATTTTGATGAAATGAGAAAGGAACTAGAATGCGTTGATTGCAATAAGTTGTTTTCAGGAAAGGATGCACGAGTTAAGTGGAGGATCTTCAAAGGTGAAAGTTTGAGAGTACAGAGTTCATGTGTTCCTGTTAGGATTAAAGGCAAGATTGTGGATCTGGTTCAAAATAAGGGAGAGGTGTAAGGCAGGTATAGATATTAAGGAGAAAATTAGGTATTGTGGAGTATAAAAAATACAAGACAAAATTTAAGAAGGAAATTAGCAGGGCAAAAAGAAGACATGAGATTGATTTGGATGTCAATGTGAAGGAAAATACTAAACGTTCCTACATGTGTTTTAAGAGCAAAAGGATAGTAAGGGACAAAATTGGTCCACTTGAAGATCAGAGTTGTCAGCTATGTGTGGAGTCAGAAGAGATGGGAAAGATCTTAAGTGGGTTTTTTGTTTCAGGAAACTGGCACAGAATCATGGGAAGTAAGGAAAACATGCAATAACGTCATGGAAACTATACATTTTAAAGAGAAGGATCTGTTTGCTGTCTTAAAGCAAATAAGGGTTGTTGAATCCCCAGGGCCTGACAAGATATTCCCTCAGACCTTGAGGAGTCTAGTGTAGAAATTTCAAGGGCCCTGGCAGAAATATTTAAAATGTCCTTAGTCACAGGTGAGGTGCCAGAGGATTAGAGTGTACCTCATCACGTTCTGTTGTTTAAAAAAATGCACAAAAAGTAACTCTGGATATTATAGGCTGGTAAGCCTGACATCACTAGTAGATAAATTACTGGACCTTGTCCTAAGAGATTGGATATATCGGAGAGAGGGAGGGAGAGGGGTGAGAGAGTGGGGACAGTCAGGGACTAATTAGCATTAGTCAACATGGCTTTGTGTTGTGATAAGTCCTGTTTAACTAATGTTGTAGAGTTTTTCAGGAAGGTTGTGAGGAAAGTTGATAAAGGAAAGGCTGTGGATGTTGTCTACGTGGACTTTAGTGAGGCCTTTGACGAGATTCCACATGGTAGGATAGTCAGGAAGGTTCAGGCACTTGGAATTCATCATGAGGTAGTAAACTGGATTCGACATTGCCAATATGGCAGAAGCTAGAGAGTGGTAGTGGATGATCGCTTCTCAGTCTGGAGGTCTACAATTAGTGATGCGCCTCAGGGATCAGTGCTGGTATCACAGCCATTTGTCGTCTATATCAATGATCTGGATGATAATGTGGTAAATTGGATCAACAAGTTTGCAGATGAAATGAAGATTGGAAGTGTTGTGGACAGTGAGGAAGGCTTTCAAAGCTTGCAGGGGGACCTAGAAGAGCTGGAAAATGGCAGATAGAATTTAATGCTGATAAGTGTGCAATGTTGAATTTTGGAAGAACATATCAAGATAGGACATACATAGTAAATGGTAAGGCACTGAAGAGTGTGATAGAATGGAGGGATCTGAAATACAAAAGATAATTCCCTAAAAGTGGCATAATAGGTGGATAGGGTTGTAAAGAGACTCAGCAATCATAGTATTGAGTATAGGTGTTGGGATGTTATGATAGAGTTATGTCAGACATTGGTGAGGCAAAATTTGGAGTACTGTGTGCAATTTCATCACCTAACTACAGGAAAGATATCAAAAAGTTTGAAACAGTGCAGAGAAGATTTACTACGATGTTGCTGGGACTTCAGGAACTGTTACAGAGCAAGATTAAACAGATTAGAATTTTATGCCCTGATCATAGAGAATGAGGGGAGATTTTATAGAGGTATACAAAATTATGAGGGGTGTAGATAGAATAAAAGCAAATAGAATTTTTTGACTGTGATGAAGAGAGAGACAAACCAGAGGACATGTATTTAGGGTGAAAGGGGAAAAATTTAGGGGGAACTTCTACACACAGAGAGTAGTGGGAGTCTGGAGCATGCTGCCATTAGATGTAATAAATGGCCTCAATTTTCACATTTAATGAAACTTTGGGGAGGTACGTAGATGGGAGTGTTATGGATGGCGCAGAGCAATGGAATGAGTCAGAATGGTATGGCACAGACTAGAAAAGCTGAAGGGGCTGTTTTCTATGCCACAATGTTCAATGGTTCTATGGTTCAATGTAGGTTTGTTTACTGTCATCTTAGTATTATTGTGATTTTAGTCATGTGAATAATGATTGACATGACCACATTGCACAAAGGATTTTTTTTTTGCTGTTGTACAGCTATTCTTTGATCCTGAGACAACCATACAACAGAAAGGAAGTGTTAAAAGAAAACTATAGTGCTATATACCAATGGGATCAGATCTGTTGGACAAAGATTTTCACTGCACCTGGCGATGATAACTACAAAATGGAATCATTTGACAAACTATCAGAAGAGGCCCCATCAATTTACCCCTGCACATTGATCCAAGCTTTCAATGTTAAACAAGGAAATCTGCTGGTGTTAAGTGCAATATAGGAGAAACTCAGTTGAAGTAAATGGTAACCAATGTTTTGGGCTTCAGCCCTTGTAAGTGTTAAAACCTTGTGCTTTTACTTCTTAGTTAATTTTGTGCCTATCTCTTTAAGAAGGTGTATTATTTGTAGTGTTACCATAGTGACTATGACATCAAATGTCGTAATGTCCGCATGGACCAAGAGCTTGCATCTCATTCTTCGATGAACCATGAAGGAGACATTAGCTTGAGATACTTTTCTTTGAATTTGTCTTATTTCATCTTATATTGTGTTATTTTGTCTATTTCTTCTTATATCTGTTTAAAGTTGAATATCGTTATATAATTATATCGTTATATCAGTATGCTTTGTTCATTGTTATGAAAGTGTTAATGCAAAGTTATTCAAAATGGTTATCTGTTTTATCAATGATTAAAAGCTGCTTAGGGCTGCATCTATAAAGTTTGGTTTATTGGATTAATAAGATAGGAATTGGAATATCGTCCTCATATTTCCTTGAAGATTACACATTTTGAAATTGGGAAATTTAAACTTGGAAAGTGTCGTCAATATTTTGATTAAACAAAAATTTATAATTTTGAACTTTGTTTGGAAGAAAGGCTCATAAAATCTGTCTGGAAGAACTCAACTTCTTAAAAGCAAGAAGCATTTAATCTTTAACAAGAAACCCAGTTTTCTGTTAGAATATGTCTGTCTGATTGCACAGTTTAAAATCAAACCAACCCTTGAAAGACACCTGAGACCTTCAAGATAAGATAGAGCTCTAGTTTGCAGAATCTGGCAAGAAGCCCAGAAAGATTATAAACACCTGAGTTTCATTGAATTGTCAACTTTTACAAGGTCCAGAGCCACCCAGTATTTTAAGCGGTGTTTTGATAATATTTCGCCAAGAGCCTATTGTAATTGAAGTGATATTTCATCAAATGAAAGTACCAACAGAAGATCAAGATTTTTTATGATTGTTATGGTGGCCTAATGGCGATTACAGTAAAGATATGATTGAATGCAGAATGACAGTCCATTTATTTGGAACAACTTTGTCACCAAATTGTGCAAATGTTTCTCTCAGGAAATGTGCTAAAGGTAATGAAGATCACTTTGGTTCTCAAGCTTTAACCATCATCAGAAATAATTTCTATGTTGATAATTGTCTTAATTTAGTGGTTTCAGTAAAAGGAGTAATAGATCTTTATCATGAGTTAAATGAGATCTGTAGTAAAGGAGGTTTCTTTGCTGATGCAAGCGAAGTTGGTTTTGGTACTGTCAGTTATTTAGTACTGCAAAATAACAAAGAGTGAGTACATTGTGGATTTATAATGGGAAAAGCTAGATTGGCTCAATTAAAGCCAGTCACCGTACCTCGAATGGAATTGACTGCCAAGACTATGGCGAGAAAAATGGTCACTGTGTTAAGAAGAGAATTACAGATGGAGTTAGCAGATTCTATATTTTGGACTGATAGTACATCAGTACTTAAATACATTAATCACAAAACAATGAGGTTTCATACCTTTGTGACTGAGAATTAATGAGATTGAAAAGGTTTTGCATGCTAATCAAAGGAGATATGTTAAAACAATGGATAATCCAACTGATATGGCTTCACAAAGATCAAATACTGAATGAAGACAACCTTCATGTGCAAGATCGAAGCTATTTTAAATAGTCGTCAAATAACAAAAATTTCTGACAATTCAAATGACATCGAAGCATATACACTGAATCATCTTTTACTTCTTAAATCTAAACCTTTAATGCCTCTGGGTCAATTTCAGAAAGAAGATATTTATGCAAGATGCAGATGGAGACAAGTGCAATTTAATGTGGATTTATTTTGGAAAAGATTGATTAAAGAATATCCTTCATTATTACAAGGAAGACAAATATAGTGTTATGAGCCCAAAGGACCCCAAAACCCAGCAGAAATAGAGATTCACCACATCAAGTAGTTACCTAAACAAAAGTTGTTTTTAATTATCTTTAAACATGAAAATGGACTATTAACTTAACTAACCCAACATAACCCCCTTCTAATTCTAAGCACACGTGTAAGTAATGTGTGTGTAAATTTAATAAAAGTTCTTTGGTTCACAGTTCAATCTCACTTCTCATTCTTCCAAGTTCTCTGGTTGCAGGCCATTCTTATACTGTGCAAAAAATTTAACATGTATAAAGTTCACCAGGCTTTGGTGCTCGAAAGGTAAATGTTTACTGCTCAGAAAGGTTATTGAGGCTTGCAGAGAGAGATGTGTTGTTCCAGGATTTCCACAATTGAGCTACCACCATTAGTCACCTCAATGTCTTGCTGATGAAACTTGCTCCACCAGGGTTCTCCAGATGATAACCTTTTTCTTTCAAATTACCACAGAGTTCCTTTCTGTTCCGCTTATTTCAAGAGAAACATCAGACAGATAGCACGTCCAGCCATCTGCCACTCTGGAGCTACTGTTTCAGTTCCAACAAGCTTCTCCTGGCTTGTGTCACACAGTCCAAGACTCCCTTCTGTCTCTCTCTCTGTCTGAAATTCAAACTGCCAGCAGCATGTCCTTCTTTCTCTCACCTACAAAACCCCCAGTCTTCTCCAGCAGACAATAGGAGTTAGTCTTATGCTCCCATCTGTTGTTTTAGGTAAAGAAGAACCTCTTAATGACCTCTGAATGAGCACTTTGCAGAGAGGTCAAAAACCTTGCAAAAAAGTCCAAAGGAGACAACCTGGCTCTTCCAAGACAATAGTTCATTCAATTTATGACATAATTTCAATTAGAACCTACTTTTGAAATGTGCATAGCATTCTCCATAGTTTCTGTAAAGTCACTGAATATGAATTCTTCAGTATTTCAAATAAGATCTGTTTAAAATGTGTGTATGTAACCTACTCTAATTTTACCACTTTCTCTCCCAAAAATATTCCCAAATATTCCATCACAATAGTCTAAAGATAAATGCAATTTTGTATACAAAGACATTGTAATTATCATGGACGATTCTGCACCGAGAAATTCTTGGTTGCTGGGGAAAATTGTGGATACAGTTCCGGACAAGAAAGGTTTCGTTTGCAAGTGCGGATTAAAACCAAGACTGGTTACTTCAATCGACCTATTACTAAAATCTGTCTTTTACAAGAAGCAGAAAGTTTTGATTTTTAATGTTATATTTAACATATTTACTTTGTATCTGTAATAGTAATCATTATATATTAGCTATGTCTATTATAATAATTAGGGGCCGGAATGTAAAGGTTAAAACCTTGTTTTTGCTTCTTAGTTAATTTTGTGCCTATCTCTTTTAAAAGCAATGTGGTTTGTAGTGTTACCATAGTGACTATGACATCATATGTCATAATATCGAAGCAGACCAAGAGCTTGCATCTCATTCTTGGATGAACCATGAAGGAGACGTGAGCTCGAGATACTTTTCTTTGAATTCATCTTATTTCATCTTATATTGTTTTATTTTGTCTATTTCTTTTTATATCTGCTTAAAGTTGAATATTGTTATATCATTATACAGTATGTTTTGTTTGTTTATCATTATGAAAGTGTTAATGTGAAGTAATTCAAAATGTTTATCCATTTTATCAACAAATTAAAGCTACTTAAAGCTGCACCTTCAAAGTTTGGTTTATTGAATTAATAAGATAGTAATTCAGTATATCATCCTCACATTTCCTTGAAATTGGGAAATACCCTTCATCAAATACCTGAAAAGGACTGCAGATGCTGCAATCTTGAGGGAACAAAGAGAGCTTGGAGTGACTCAGGAGTCAGACAGTATTCAAGGAGAGAAATGGACAGTCAATAGTTCTTGTCACATTTGAGTCTCGATGAATGATCCCAAACCAAAATGTTACCTGACTATTTCTCTTCATTGATGTTGCTTGACCCACTGAGCCTCTCCATCCTCCTTTTGTTCACACAGTGTGATGGTCTTAACCCTTTTACTTTGTGGGACTGACTCCAACAGATCAATTTGTGCAGAGCTCACAGATCGCATTATATCATGCATCAGGCACTGCCCAAGGATGAATAGATACATCTGCTTTTGAAAGAAGAACTGATTGAATAAACAACCATGAAATGTTTGAAATCTGAAATGCTGATATGAATAGTTTGAGTGTTCAAGAGCATGCTCAGAGAAAGCATAACAGGAACAGGATGAACTCAAGGAAAAGATCTCCCATCATTCTCCAATGCTCCAGGCAATAAAGTCCTAACCTATTCACCCTTAAAAGAGATAAAGGAGCAAATCAGCAGAGTGAAGGGGTGTCTAGGTCTAGGTTAAGGTGAACACTTTGGAATTACCCAAATGGATTTTTAAGATTAAAAATACTAACCAACGCAGATTGCATCTCAGCATCCCTATATTTTCAATGCACTGAGCAAATTCTTGAAAATAATATTTTATTTTGTGAACATATTTTTAAAACATATCATCCAGTTCTCATGTTCCCAGAGAAATAAATGTAATTTGAAGAGCTTTCATGAATCAATTGGAATCTCACAATTTCAAAACTCACAGGAAAATTGAATCTTCAACCTGTGTAAAAGATTATAATCTGAGGATACACAGTATTCTCAGAGTTTTAGGTTATCAGAGAAAGTAGTAGTCCACACAATAGCACCAGAATATTAGTATATTCCTCATCTGCCACTTATTTTTGAACATTATGCAAACTCAGGCCCTGGTCGTGCATTTTGAATGGAAGATGATACTTGCCAGTCACAGTTGTTTCAGAAAAGAAACTCATACAACACTTACAAGAACATGCATGCTCATCCGACCAGGGATTGCCTCCACTATACCACTGCTGCAGTGTGCTTCAACTGCAAAATGCTGGTAATACACCCAGAACTATAGAAAACTACAGCACAGAAACAAGCCCTCCGGCTCTTCTAGTCCATGCCAAACTGTTGGTCCACCCAGTTCCACAGAATTGAACCAGGGCCATACCTCTCCCATCAATGTACCCATCCAATCTTCTCTTAAATGTAAAAATCAAACATGTATCTATCACCTCTGATGGGACCTTATTCCACACTCTCACCATCCACTGAACGAAAATGTTTGCCAGAATATGTCCCTTAGATATTTCACCTTTCACTCTACAGCCATGTCATCTCGTTCTTGTCTCGCCGAACCTCTGCTTGCATTTACACTATTTTGCTCCATCAAATCTCCCTTCAGTCTCTGATGTTCCAGGGAATAAAGTCATAACCAATTCAATATTTGTCTAGAACATCCCAGAAACATCCTTGTAATTTTTTTTAATTCAATCTCAATCTTATTGATATCTTTCCTTCAAATAAGTGACCTAATCTGCACAAAATACTCAAAATTGGACCTCACCAATGTTTTATGCAAAAATGTTAATCAGGAAATCTGTCTAAAGCTTTGATTTCTGAAGGAATGGTTATTCTGGAAGCGGACTTGTTTTTAAAATTGAGAACATGTAGGTGACAATGTGGAACCTCAGAAATCACAATCCCCAGATACAGTGTTTTACTGTCATTGCAAGGTGAAACCATTGTGTGGCTAAAGGAATCTCTTTTCTATTTACTATGGTGATAAAGAATGGCAAATGAGTGCAAATACATATTTTCTTTGGCATGTTAAACCTCTGATCATGATTCTGCATGCCTGATCAATCACAGATCAATTAGTTCTCATTTCAATATCTTTTTTTCTCTCTGCTGCACTATGGTGACTGAATGCTGCATTTATTATCTATCTATCTTTTGTATTTACTATCTACTTTTAACTGAATGCAATACTATATATACAATTGAACTTTTATTGAATTATATTTTCGGCTACAGCAAGTCAGGATTTTAGTGCATTTCTACGTTGTAGATTTCCATTCTCCTTTTTTGAGCAAGCAAACCTTTTGTTCTGAACTTTTTACCTTCAACTCACTAAGTGACAAAAACTATGGTTTGTGATCGATTAGCTCACCTCTACCCTTGGTGCGAGCAGATGGGGAAGAATTAGAAGCAGTTGTCAGTTCTGAATTCAATCCAGGGGCAGAATAGAGGCAAAACAATATAAATGAGGACTTGATGGCCAAGAGGAGCGGGAATGAAAATCAAGCTGACAGTCATCCAGAATCACTGTACCCAGGCTGGGTAGGAAAAAAAATGTAAAATCACAAGATATGCAGGAATCAATATTTATGGAGCTCTAATTCAAAATGCAGATCTCTTAAGCAACACCTGTGGTTCCCAAATCCGACATTTGTTAATATCGGTGAAACATAATCCACCACACAGTTGGTGCTTTAATGAAACCATTTCAAAGTGCCTATGGCATTATGCTTTGATTTGTTTTATGTTCAACTAACTGGCTCAGCGGAACTGTAAGAAAACTATGAGTCAACGAAAAGCTTCCAAAAATCTCATCATACCACTATTATTTTGCACAATTTCAACAAAATAAATACACATTCAAACACACTATTGGGCACTGCTGACTTTGGATCATTAATTTAATTAACAACAGTTCAAATATGCATTGCAGATGGCACAGTAAATACACAAAACATGGCAATAAAGCTTTCAGACATTTTTGAACTATTTATCACTCAACCAAGATAATTGTTTTCATAATGGCTTTGTTATTCATACAGCAGACTCCTTTAATTATTTGATATTGCATCTTGAATAAAGAGAGAATTTTCTGATCTCATTATTTGCTGCTTTAGCAGAACAATTATTTCAATGCTCAAGCCAAGATATTAACATTGTCAGGGTGATGGACTCATCATTATTCCTTAGTATCAAGATACCTTCAAACAATCCACTCCTTAAGCTTCTGAATCCTCAATTTTGGAACTATAGATCACAGAATTCCTCTCCTACCCATTTAATCCTTAGAATCCATGGAAGGTTGGTGCCTTTACAAATATCTAATCAATCCAGTTCACTTTCAGGTGAGTCTTGGACAACCTGTAATCCTTGCCATCGGGATTTCAGGCACCAAATCGACCTGCATGAATTAGTCAGATTAGCAATTGCCAAGAGGAACAGCACAGCAGAAGAATGGGATTACATCATCTGGACTTGCACTTTTCTCCCACTGAGGCTCCTTCTGGATCAAAGAATCAGCAGGGACGATGCAGATTCTACTCTTAAAGAAGAGGTCATCAATGGTTTCTTCTCTGCCAAAATTTTAGAATCTTTCCCCACATCATCAACTCTTGGAACTCTTACAGGGTGGATCAGGATCATTCATTAATGCATGGCAAGCTTCAACAAGATTTACCATCATCTGTCTACCACCAACTTCCCACCCCTGCCCCAACCCCAACCACTTCCCCCTCCCCCCACCAAAAGAAGACATAATATAGTTGAACTTGATTGCTTCCACCATTTATTCTGCTATTTTGAAAATGAGCTTTTCCCCTTTATCTGGTCAATATTTATCCCTTACATTAATATGTCCTGTGGTTTTTATCAATGCTCTCTGTGGGGGTATGCAAATTGGCTTCCATGTTTTCTTCAAAGAATAGAAGCTTTCTTCAAAATTGACCATTTGGCATTTTGCACATTCTGCAAAGTACGTCAAAGTTGCTATGCAAATACATGCCTTGCTTACAATTGTAATTGGATATAAATCCTTCTGTTCTTTTTGTTGTCCAATCACAACTCCCATTCTGGCAACATATTCGATAGTCACACCTTTCCACATTGATTAGTCAGGATCAATAGACATAAAAAAAAACCTTGATTGCAGCATATAAATAGATAATTGACCAATTCATTTTCAAGATGGCAATGGATTCTTTCACTATTTACTAATCATAAATATTTAAAAATTGTTAAAATTAGAGCAAATAATTGAAGGTGTTAAACTGTATTTTCAATGTATAAAATTATTAAACAGCTTGATTGATGGATATCTTGAACACACTGTTTCAAAGGAACAATCTCTCATCAAAACAAACCTCATGTTGAGCAAACCACAGAAGATGCAATTTGGCTCTCCACTCAGCTCTGGATCACCTTGAAAACAGCAATTCATACATGCTGCTGCTCTTCATAGACTACAGCTCCGCCTTCAATACCATTATTCCCTCAGTGCTGGTCAAGAAGTTACAAACTCGAGGCTTCTGTACCCTCCTCTGCAACTGGATCCTTGACTTTCTCATCAGAAGACCACAGTCAGTACAAATTGGAAACAACGACTCCTCCTCACTGGTCATCAACACAGGTGCCACCCAAGGATGTGTTTAGCCCACTGCTCTACTCATTATACACCCATGACTGTGAGGTCAGGCACAATTCTAATGCCATCTACAAGTTTGCTGATGACAACATAGTTGATGGCGGAATCCCAAATGCCAATGAGGAAGCGTACAGGAAGGAGATAGATCAGCTCACTGAATGATGTAACGACAACAACCATGTGCTCAACGTCAGCAAAACGAAGGAGATGATTGTAGTCTTCAGAAGTTAGGGGAACACCTCCCAGTCGACATTAAGTGCTCATTAGTGGAGAGGGTCAAGAACCTCAAATTCTTGGGTGTCGACATCTCTGAGGATCTGTCCTGGAGCCTCCAAGTTGATGCAATCACAAAGAAGGTTCACCAGCGGCTATACTTAGTGAGGTGTCTGAGAAGATTCATTATGCCAACAAAGACTCTCGTCAACTTCTACAGGTGTACTGTGGAGAGCATTTTGGCTGGTTGCATCACTGCCTGGTATGGAGGTACCGAGTCTCAGGACAAGGATAAACTCCAGAGGGTTGTTAACTCGACCTGTGACATCACAGGCACCAGACTTCACTCCACTGAGGGCATTTACATGAGGCGGTGTCTTAAAAAAAGCAGCCTCTATTCTCAAAGACCCCCATCACCCAGGTGTAGAGCTCGTCGAAAGAACTAAAAACTTGTTGATCCAAACCAAGGCTTTTATTAGCAAAAGACAGGAGCTCTCCACAGGTGGCCGACCAGTCTGGAATGATCCGACCTGGCTAGGCACAGTCATTACATACATACTCTAGATACTGTAACTATATACATTGGTGATAGGTCTGTACTATCACACCAGGCCATGCCCTCCTGACTCCGCTACCATGGGAAAAAGGTACAGGAGCCTAAAGACAAGCACTCAGCAGCACAAGGACAGCCTCTTCCCCGCTGCCATCAGGTTGCTCAATAATCCATGAACCAAAGACACTGCCTTACTTTTCATTCACTATTATTCTCATTATTATTATTATTATTATTATTTTCATAGTAATGTTGTAAGATGGTTATAATCTGCATGTTCGCTCCATGTCGCTGCTGCAAACACAGAATTTCATGACTTGTTCATGACAATAAAATCCTGATTCTGATTCTGAATATCAGTGCCACAGAAGAGAGCTTTGCCCTTTTCTCTGAGGAAGAGCACTACAGGGGATGTAAAACAGGAAGATGTTGAAAAATCTGTTGACATATTCAAGAACTGTGGTGAGCTATCATGGGAAGTAAACTTGGAAAACCAAATAACAAAATCTGGATTATAAGAGACAGTTCTCGGCAAATTCTGCCAGGGGTTTAACACCAAACCTTGTCATACTGAACAATGACTTCTGTAATGGGACAAGCAAATTGCCATGGTATTCACACGATATAATGCTATTACCGGGCACCCTAGGATACAAGGAATTAAATCAGACATTGCATTGGCTTATACTGCCTTTACTAATATAAAAAAAACAGCAGTTGTAAGACAATTCCTTAGAAATGAAAATAATTGAGAGTAAAATCTAATTTATTAGAAGATATACTGGAATAATTTAATTTGGATCATGGCCTTACTGGTAACACTGCATGTAATGCAGTGTTTCAAAGCTCCAGCAACATTGGTTTGATAACTGCTTCTAGAGGTATCTGCGCAGATTTTTCCATTACCATGTGGGTGTCCTGCTCCCCTCCCACATCCCAAATACACTCTGGCTGTGGATTAACTCTGGCATTAGGGTTGGATGGCCATCAGGGATAAGGTGCTGGACACACGAAAGAAAGTGTCTCACAGGGATGTAAATGGGAGAACAGGATGAGGTGCAATGTTCTGTTTTCCAACCCAGATTCACAGGTCTAAATTGCCTCTCACTGCCCTAAGGAAATCAAAGAATGAGATAGAAATTGATTTGGGCAATTTCCTTCATGCTCTCCAAGTATGATTCTAACTAACCTGCCTCATAAACCAATGGGAAGAATTCAATGATTACCTCCTGAAGAATCTTCTTCAGCTTCAGAAGCATTGTCTTCACTGCTGTGCAATCTTGCATCATCAACCGTAAGGACAAGGGGTCAAAGCCACCAATGTTGTCTTCCTCCCTCAGCAGGGAACAGTCTGAAGATGTTCCACCAGGCCAATAGCTATTTCGAGCAGTTCGAATCTCCCCATATTCACCTTCCTTTGTATACAGAGACCTAAGGACGAGAAAAGGTGAGGGAATTATATCACATTCATAGTCAAAAGTTTTAGAATACCAGAGAACAAGGCCATTTTGACTAATGAACACATGTAGACAGTTAAAGTGCACTGAGAATATAATTCCGCATATTTCCTTATGACATAGGTGACAATTCAGCTCATTAGTGGATCGTAGAATCATCAGGTTTTACAGTTTGGAAACAGGCCATTTGGCCCATCTTGTGCATACCAACCAAATTGTCAGAGGTAAATCACAAAAATCTGTAGACACCGTGGTTGAAATAAAAACACAAAATGCTGGAGAAGCTCAGCAGGTCAAACAGTGTCCTTTATGTAGCAACGGGTAAAAATAGATAAAGGATACTTCAGATTTGAGCCCTTCAACAAGGTATGAACCAAATTGTCAACATAAGTTATTCCCATATGCAATACACAAACGTACTGGCGTATCTCAGCAGGTTATTCAGCATCCATAGGAAGTAAAAGGTTACCAAAGTTTCAGGCCAGGGCCCTTCGTCAAGAATGATGTACCTTCAGGTACTTTTTAAATGCTGCCCTCTCACCTTAAATCTATGCCCCCTATTTTTAGTTTCATCTCCCCTGGGAAAAAAGACTGATCATCTATCTTGTCAATACCTTGAATGGTTGTATAAACATCCATTAGGTTTCCCTTCGTCTTCTATCCTCCAGGAAGAAAAGTCCCAGCCCATCTAGTCTCTCCTTATAACCAACATGCCAGTCCTTATAAAGTTATCATAAATCTTGTTTCCACTCCTTTCAGCTTAATGACGTCCTTTCTGCAGCTGGCTGAGCAAAACTACACACAAAACTCCAATTTGTAAGGTTAAATCAAGATTATTCCAGTTCTCATCCCATTCCTTTCCCAGTAACTTTTTCTCTCTCACATGCCAATTAACAGAACCAGCTGCTTAAAGAGTGGGTAATTTACAACAGCCAACTAATATGCCAAAAAAAGTCATTGATGGGAGGAAGCCAGGGTACTTGTGGAAACCCTTAAGGATATGCCAGCTCATGTGGCTAGCATTGGAGGTTAGAACTTAAATTACATTGAAGCAGTCCTTCTGAAAAACCTGCTTCCAGGTGAGCTACACTTCCCTCCCATCCATGGATCACATTCTTATAAACCAAAAATATACTTTATTCACAATAAATTAGTTACAAAAAGGAAACCAGTTAATGTATTTTTACACCTATATATTCAGTCATATCTGTGATGTTTCTTTTATTACAATAAATAAACTTCAGTTCCTTTTAAAACAACTAGATTTATTAACTAAGAAAACAGCACTGAGGACAGAACATACACATGCCAGACCTCAGTGAAGGCATCCATCTTGAATCTACCCAAGATGCAACAGCATTCCTAAGATGTAACGTTCCCCAGATGCTACACACTCCATCTCTGACTCCTCATGCTGGTAGCACTCTATCATTGCATCCCCTTTTCCTTGAGATGTTTAAGTGGCGTGTCTCCAGGTTATAGCTCAAGAAATAAGACACACACAACAAGGAGTGCAGTTGACTTGCCGGTGATGCGCCGTTATCTGGTTGAGTTGGGTTCCCAGGGCATTGGCCAAGGCTGCCCATAGATTGGAGGTAAATTGGGCCCCTCTATCTGAGGTGAGATGTTCTGGGACCACAAAGTGTGCCATCCAGTTGTTTAGCAGGGCCCTAGAACATGTCTCGGTGGATACCTCAGGTTACAGGTCTACAATAATGAGCAGATATTGAACACCCTGTGACACTGATAGTGGGCAAACAATGTCCACGTGTATGTGGCTGAACTTTCACTGTGATGGTTCGAAAGTCTGGAGATCCTTGACACGTGTCTGGACCTTAGCAGCTGGACATTGTGTGCAAGTCTTTGCCCACTGGCTGACCTCTTTTTGGAGGCTATGCCAGATTAATCGGTCAGCTACCATTATGACAGTGGTCCTAATGGAGGGGTGTGCCAGTTTGTGGACCATGTCGAAAATTTGTCTTTTCCATTTGGCTGGGATAATCAGGCATGGCTTTTGTGTCACACAAAAGATTCATTTCACCTGGGCCGATTGGGATGTCCTCCAGCAGCAGGCCGGTTACTGCAGTTCGATAAACAGGGATGTCGAGATCCACTCGTCTTGTTTTTGCAAGGACCATGTGGTCGATGCCTATAGCGGGCATGTATGGTGGAAATGGCAGGTCGGGACAATACGTCAGTCACCACATTGTATTTTCCTGCAATGTGACTAATGTTGGTGGATAATTCTGAAATACAAGAAAGGTGTCTCTGTTGCTTGCCTGAACATGCATCTGAAACTTTGCTGAAAGCAAAGATAAGTGGTTTATGGCCAGTGAAGATCTGGAATTTCCTGCCCACTAGGAAATATGGAAAATGCCTCACTGCCAGGTACAGAGCCAACAGTTTGTGGTCGTAAGCACTGTATTTCAGTTCTGGTGGCTGGAGATACATGCTAAATAAGGCTAGTGGCTGCCATTGTCCATACACCAGCTGTTCAAGCACTCCCCTGACAGCTGTATCAGAGGCACCCATTATGAGGGCTGTTGGGGTGTCAAGCCTAAGGTGCACCAGTAGTGTTGCATTGGGCAGACAGTCCTTAGCAGAATGGAAAGCCTTAGCTACCTCATTCATCCACATAATGCCTGTTTTATGTCTGGAGATGAGGGAGAATAATGACCTCATGATGTGAACTGCTGCTAGTATGAATAGGTGGTAAAAATTAATCATATTGGCAAATTCTTGTAGGTTCTTGACTGTATTTGGCAGAGCAAATGACTGAAAGGCCTTTACCTTCTTGGGTAGTTCTTTTTCTTTTATAGGTTCAGCCTGTCAGGTGCTTCGACAACTCTTGGGGACCATCTTAACGAAGGTGCTTGCGTCGGGACTGCTGATCCACTACTGTCTAGCATGGGTGATGTTTCCTCTGTTTCTGTGCAGGCAGAATCCTCTATATTTATCTGTTCCTGCAGTATCTCTGGCATTTTCAGCAGGTTCCTTCGATTCCTCCTCAGTATTTGATCCTCCTCTGTTCTGACAGTGTAGGATTTTGGATTTACTTCTCCCAGAACAGTAGCCTTTTTTGTCCCAAGTGTTGGAATCTCTCAGTCTCACTGTGTCCTGTTGTGCCAGTGGCACCAACCTTCTTGCTGACTGGTCAAAGTTTGCCTTTTGTCTGCCTTGCAGATACTTTATTTTCTTTTATTCATCTCAGTTCTTGTTTGGGTCTGCAGGGTAAGGAAGTGTGGTGCTTAGTCTTTTTTCTTTGGCTTGGCTTCGCGGACGAAGATTTATGGAGGGGGTAAAAAGTCCACGTCAGCTGCAGGCTCGTTTGTGGCTGACCAGTCCGATGCGGGACAGGCAGACACGATTGCAGCGGTTGCAAGGGAAAATTGGTTGGTTGGGGTTGGGTGTTGGGTTTTTCCTCCTTTGCCTTTTGTCAGTGAGGTGGGCTCTGCGGTCTTCTTCAAAGGAGGCTGCTGCCCGCCAAACTGTGAGGCGCCAAGATGCACGGTTTGAGGCGTTATCAGCCCACTGGCGGTGGTCAATGTGGCAGGCACCAAGAGATTTCTTTAGGCAGTCCTTGTACCTTTTCTTTGGTGCACCTCTGTCACGGTGGCCAGTGGAGAGCTCGCCATATAATACGATCTTGGGAAGGCGATGGTCCTCCATTCTGGAGACGTGACCCATCCAGCGCAGCTGGATCTTCAGCAGCGTGGACTCGATGCTGTCGACCTCTGCCATCTCGAGTACCTCGACGTTAGGGGTGTGAGCGCTCCAATGGATGTTGAGGATGGAGCGGAGACAACGCTGGTGGAAGCGTTCTAGGAGCCGTAGGTGGTGCCGGTAGTGGACCCATGATTCGGAGCCGAACAGGAGTGTGGGTATGACAACGGCTCTGTATACGCTTATCTTTGTGAGGTTTTTCAGTTGGTTGTTTTTCCAGACTCTTTTGTGTAGTCTTCCAAAGGCGCTATTTGCCTTGGCGAGTCTGTTGTCTATCTCATTGTCGATCCTTGCATCTGATGAAATGGTGCAGCCGAGATAGGTAAACTGGTTGACCGTTTTGAGTTTTGTGTGCCCGATGGAGATGTGGGGGGGCTGGTAGTCATGGTGGGGAGCTGGCTGATGGAGGACCTCAGTTTTCTTCAGGCTGACTTCCAGGCCAAACATTTTGGCAGTTTCCGCAAAGCAGGACGTCAAGCGCTGAAGAGCTGGCTCTGAATGGGCAACTAAAGCGGCATCATCTGCAAAGAGTAGTTCACGGACAAGTTTCTCTTGTGTCTTGGTGTGAGCTTGCCGGCGCCTCAGATTGAAGAGACTGCCATCCGTGCGGTACCGGATGTAAACTGCGTCTTCATTGTTGGGGTCTTTCATGGCTTGGTTCAGCATCATGCTGAAGAAGATTGAAAAGAGGGTTGGTGCGAGAACAAAGCCTTGCTTCACGCCATTGTTAATGGAGAAGGGTTCAGAGAGCTCATTGCTGTATCTGACCCGACCTTGTTGGTTTTCGTGCAGTTGGATAATCATGTTGAGGAACTTTGGGGGACATCCGATGCGCTCTAGTATTTGCCAAAGCCCTTTCCTGCTCACGGTGTCGAAGGCTTTGGTGAGGTCAACAAAGGTGATGTAGAGTCCTTTGTTTTGTTCTCTGCACTTTTCTTGGAGAGGTGCTTAGTCTACATCTCATCAAAAGCTCCATGGGTGACATGCCATGTTCAAGTGGTGAAGCTCTGTAACTTCATAGAGCTACATATGGATCTGAACCACTGTCTTGTGCTTTCTTGACTGACTGTTTAGCTATGTGAACTCCTTTCTCTGCTTTGCTGTTTGACTGTGGATGCAGAGGATTTGAAATCAGATGTCGGAAATCATACTCTTCTGCAAAAGTTATGGAATTCTCCATAACTGTAGCATGGTCGATTGTCACTGTAGACAATTTGAGGAATTTTGTGTTTTTCAAAGATCAATTTCATACATTTGGTCACACAAGCAGTAGACATGTTAATAAGCAGCGCAATCCATCCATGTGGAACAGATCAGTCCCTACTTTCTGCCATGGTTCTGCTGGTAAGTAAATTATGATCATGGGTTCCTTTGCCTGTTTTGTGTGATGTTTCGAACAGGTTTAACAGCTTGAAGCCATCCTGTCAATGTCAGCATTTATCCCTGGCCAATAAACAGCAGTTCCGACCTTCCTCTTGCATTTTCCAATTCCAAGGTGCCCCTCATGCACTATTTTCAGTATCTTTTGACTCAGTGATTGAGGAATGACAATTCTGCTCTTTCTAAGTAAAAGTCCATTGAGTTTTGTCACTCTGATGTTGTAGTATGGCTGACATTCACTTCTAGGTTATTCTTCATTCAGATTCTTGATGACCTTCTATAGAACTATGTCCCTTTCTATTTAGCTGCAATCTACTTGGATTTCATGTCAGATATGTTATGCCAGTGGCCCCAACCTTTTTGCTGACTGGTCATAGTTTGCCTTTTGTCTGCCTTGCAGATGCTTTATTTTCTTTTATACATCTCAGTTCTTGTTTGGGTCTGCAGGGTAGGGAAGTGTGGTCTCATCAAGAGCTTCATGGGTGACATGCCACGTTCAAGTGGTGAAGCTCTGTAACTCCATAGAGCTACATATGGATCTGAGCCACTGTCTTGTGCTTTCTTGAGTGACTGTTTAACTATGTGAACTCCTTTCTCTGCTTTGCTGTTCGACTGTGAATGCAAAGGATGCAATGATCAGATTAATGTGGAGATTCACATCTGCCTCTGTGGAACTCTTATTGTGTGCTTCACTCTGCATCATTGCTCTGGATAACACATCAGCTAACTCAATAAGTTTCCAATTCAAAGTCATCAGTCCATCAGTCTTGGATTCTCAGCAATATTTCACAGAGATTTTTCTTGATTATTGCTATTAATGACATGGTCTGTGTCTGCCATGAATATTAGTAGACCATATACATAACTGTAGAATTTCTCAAGTCCATAGATCAGACCTAGACACAATTTCTCGATCTGTGCTTATCAACATTCAGATATGGTCATCATCCTTGGTGAGTATGCTACTGGGCTCCAATCTTCTCCTATAGCCTTCCATTGTTTGAAGCATCTGTGGATATTCTCATCTTTCTGTATGCGTTAAAGAATGTCAAAAGTACTGGTTCTGTTGTTAGAATAGTCTTCAGTCATCCCCATTCTTCCTTATAGTTGGCCATCCACTTGAATTCACATTTGTCCTGTCACAACTTCCTTAGGTACATTGTTTTTGAAGACAAGTTTGGAATGAATTTACCAATGAAATTGATCATTCCCAGCACTCTCAATATGTCCTTTTTTAACAGTGGGTCTGGGCACCTCGAGAATTGCTTTTACCTTATTCTTGTCATGCATTTTTATTTGCCAGAGGCCCTGGGATGCATCCAATTCAGTGAAATTGCACCGGCCATCTCACTTGTAATTTCATCCCTGGTTGGAAAATGATAATGTTCCCTTTTATATTGGCATTCAAGTATTTTGTATCTATGCACATGCGTAGGTCACCATTCTTTTTGACACACACCATTGAATTCACCCATTATGTGAGCTCTTCCACTTTCTTTATGACCCTTAGGGCCATCATTCTGCCACGTTCCTGTTTGATCTTTTCTTTTAATGGAATTGGAACCTACCTTGGGGCAGTTTAAACCTTTATTTAAACAACCTCCATTCATAGTCAACATTTCCAGTCCATTTTGTAGCTTTATGAGTTTTTAAGCTCTCTATATTTTTACTGCTGATATTGACTGTTATTCACTATGCACACTGTGGGGTTTTTTCTTGCACTCCTGTGCAATGCAAAACTTGGTTGTTTCTTCCACTCTTGGCTGTTTCTTCTACTCCTGGTACCAGGTGATATTTCTTTTATTATAATAAAGAAACTTGAGTTCTTTTTAAAACAACTAGATTTATTAACTAAAAAAAAACAGCTCTAAGGACAGAACATACACATGCCAGACTTCACTGGAGGCATCCATCTTGAATCTACCCAAATTGCAACAGCATTCACAAGATGCAAAATTCCCCATATGCTACATACTCCATCTCTGACTCCTCCTGATAGTAGCACTCTATCACTACAATATCTATACATTCTCATAAATGAACATTGTTCCATTTGTTCTCTCAATACACCATTACCACCGCTGTGGCACCTTATTGTTTCTCCCCACTCTGTTAGTTGAGGAACTTTCCCCTTAGTGTCAGCCCCTCAATGCCCGGTAATGGGAGGACTCTAAACTGTGGTCCTTCCCCACAGTGCTCTCGCTTAGCTCCACCAAGCCTCAGTGCATCCCTCAGCACGTACTCCTGCAGTCTGAAATGTGCCAGTCAGCAGCATTCCTAGACCAACATCTCAATATGCTGAAAGACCAACAGGTTTTGTTCAGACCAAAGTGTGTCTTTTATCAAGTTGATGGTCTTCCAGCTGTTCTGGATGGCAGAGTGCGTCCCTGGTAACAGCCCATCGATCAGAAAGTCCTCTGTCTTGCAGCTGCCAGGGAAGAACCATGACAAGGACCCATGCTTTCTTCTCCACAAACTCTTAGTGAATCTGCATTCAGCAAAGGGTGGACAACCATCTCCACTCCACTGCATTCATCTCTAGGACAAGATGTGTGGTGTGTGATGTTCCAGTTGTATAGGAAGGATCTGATTGGGAGGGCTCCTCTCACTGACAGCCAGGCCAAGTTCTAGTGCTTGTTTGTGAGCCCTAAAGATGAGGCATTCTGCCAGATGACCTGGATGGTTTGCTCAGGGAACCATCCCACCAGGTCCATCCAGGGCTCATCTCTTCGTTTCTCTAAGATGTTCTAGGCTGACCACAGCCTGATGGTCTTGTGGTCGAAGGTGTTGCTTTGGAGGTATTGGTGTGGCAAAGTCCAGCTGACTGGGACATTGCATGGCAATGGGGCCAGGCCTATCCTTTGTAATACCTGGGACAGGTAAAACCTCAATACACAGTGGCACTTGGTGCCCTCTTACTTTGGCTCCGTGCACAGCCTGATGAAGTCACACATTAAAGTGGTCATAAGGATGAGCACCATGTTGGATGCTCCTTTGGACCCTATCCATTTGAACCCCTATATGAATCGGAAAATTGCTCTGGTGAATAGGCCACACCTGCGCTACAGACAGCAGTACCAAGATCGCCTTGCATCCGATGACCAGGTTTTTCTCTGTTAATGACAGGGATTGCCATGCCCAAAGACCCGATTTTTGGTGAAACTTTGCAATCTGCTCCGACCAATTCTTGATGTATGCCTCAGCCCCTCCAAACTAGGTCCCTAACACCTTCAGATAGTCAGATCTGACTGTGAAGGGGATGATGGACTTGTCGGACCAGTTACCAAAGAGCAGAGCTTCGCTCTTCTTGCAGTCTACCCTGGCACCTAATATGGACTCAAAATGCCTACATATGCTGATCAGTCAGCAGACCAATAGTGTGTCCAAACAGAAGGTGGCGATGTTGTCCATGTACAGGGAGGCTTTGACCTGAGTGTCTCCACTACTTGTTTCTAATGGATTTGGCAAAGGACTCTATGAAGCACACTAAAAAAGACTGGAGACAGCAGGCAGCCTTTCCTAACTCCAGATGTGATGGGGAAGCTATCTGTTTTCCACCCATTGATCTGGGCTGTACTACGGACGTCTAGTAGAGCAGTTTAGTCCAATTCCAGACAACCCCCCCCCCACCAAAGCCCATTTTGGAGAGTACATCTATCTTGAGTGTGTGTGATATCTGGTCGAAGATCTTTCTCCTGTTTTAAACTGACCAACTAGGTGTCCAGCCCACTGCCCTGCATGTAGGTGATGGCATCCCTAAGCAGTGCAAGGCTATCAGAGATTTTCCTGCCCAGAACTGTGCAGATCCAAGGGCAGGCTTGACTCAGGTGGTGATGGCCTTGGACAGGATTTTGTGGTCAACGTTTAGCAATGATATGGGTCTCCAATTCCTGATATTGTCCTTCTCCCCCTTCTGTTTGAAGATGAGGATGATGATGCCCTTCCTCATGGAGTCTGACATGCTTCCTGCAAGGAACATAGCTTTGTAAACTTCTGGCAGGTCTGGGCCCACCCCAGTGACACAGACCCATGTACAACTCAGTTGGCAGGCCATTGCTTCTGGAAGTCTTACTCAAACCAAAGAAATGGATGGAGTCCATCAGCTCTCCCGACTGGTCCAGACATTTCCACTTGCTACAACATTCTGTCTGTAGCCTTCATGTTGCACTGTTTAGCATAAAAGGATCTACAGATCATCTGAATGCCTGACTGCAAGGATATGACTGAGCTGTCCTCTTCCTCAAGTCTGTGGATCATAGAGCTCCCTCTTTTGGAAGAAGAAATGTGAGCACATCTCATCCTGCTCCACTGTGTGGACTCAGGATCAGAAGATGATCTTGGAGGACTCTGAGATGAACTGCAAGGCTTACTGGCACTTCTCCACTCAAAGTTCCTCCCTCGCATTCAACCCTCTTGACTGCAGAAGGAGGAGTTGCTCCAAGTCAGTGTTGAGTTGGCTCAGTTCCTCGTCTATCTTTTTTGCCCTCTGAGTACCTTTGAGGTTAAAGAACCTCGTGATGTTCTCCTTGGTTGCTTCCCACCATGCCACTGGGGAGTCAAAGAAGGGATTCCAAGCTTGATGTGCATGGGGTATCTCTGCATATGTGTGGATGCCCCCTGTGTGCTTGCATATCTTACCCACAGGAAGTCCAGAAGGAAAACATCAGACAGTATGGGCACACATCAGGTCATGATTCCCAATCAGCTTCCACAGGAATTTTACCATGCATCTACACTTTGTCCTTCTCTTCCAATTTCTAGACTACAAAAACATAACACTAATCAGGGCATCATTCATTGCTGGAACTTTATTGGCTAAAATACAAAAGCTGAAACTGAATCATTCAGACAATTTGGACAAAATGTGTCTCAATGGATTGCCAACTCTATCTGGAAAACATCTGCAAATTCAAATGCCTTGGACTCAGTCCATTTTAAACTGTTGCAGTTCTGCCGGGAAAGTTAACAGTCCAGCAAAGTTGAGCCAAAAATACTGTGGCTGCATACTCTGTGAATGTTGGTCTAAATCTTTACTACCATGCTGATCGATCATTGGAAACTGCATGTATAATGAATCAAGAACAGAGTTAACACATTTCAAGATTCAAGAGAGAACGTTGTAAGGTTGGGATTATTAAGATTGTGTGGAAATGTTTGGAGATAATGTTTCACTGTAGAGATGTACTTTGAGAGGGGCCAGATGAGGGACATAGACATGGGACCCACAGTTGCCCACAGTCTATTGGCTTCTGGTCAGACTGCTTGACTAGGATGTAGCTAATCATGGATTTTTACTCACCTGGCAAACTTTTTAAGTTTGAGAAAAGTGTTGAGTGAGTGAAAGAGAGTGAGACTGAGTGAGAGCATGAATAAGAGTGTCAAAGATAAAAATACTTAACCAACATTTCAAGACTGAAACATTGGGTATTCCTCTTTATCTTTGCTAGAAAAAGTACACTGTTTGATCAGCTAAGTTTCTCCAGCATTGTGTTTTTACGACAACCATGGTTCTGCAGAGTTTTGTGTTTTACTTCTTTTAACAATGTTTGTTTGATGGGCATCGCTGTGAGTGTGAGAATGGAGCATGAGACTTTCAGTGTAGTTTATCACTGTCTTATATGGAATTGCTTTTTCTAATGCATATGACAATCCATTTGGTTAACCCAAATCTCAGAGATTTTAATCTCCGATTGATACATTGTTCACTGCCGAGCCAACTTCTCTGTTCTTTTTCAGCAATCACTTGAGTCTGAAGATTGACATGGGGTGGAGATGGTTGAAAGCTGCAAGTTCTTTCAAGTAAATATCACCACCAATCTCTTCTGGACCAATTATGTCAATGCTCCAACTAGGAAAATACACAAATTATTTTACTTCCTCAGAAGCTGAAGGAAATTTGTCACATCTCCAGTATCCATGACCAATTTTTACAAATGCATCGTAGAAAATGTCCCTTGAGGTGGATCCTGAGGTACGAAAATTGATCTATTGCAGTGGTTCTCAACCTTTTTCTTTCCACTCACATACCACTTTAAGTAATCCCTATGCCATAGGTCCTCTGTGATTAGTAAGGAATTGTGGGAAGGGTAAGTTGAGAACCACCATTCTAGGTCCATTTCCTTTGGAGTTAGGAAACCATGCACATAATGAGTCAATTAGGTACAATTTAAAAAGTGGTTTTCAAACATTTTCTTTCCACTCACATACCACCTTAAGCAATCCCTTACTAATCAGAGCACCTATGGCATAGGGATTACTTTAAGTGGTACGTGAGTGGAAAGAAAAAGGTGGCGAATCACTGATCTATGGTGTCAAAGAACCTTACATTTATCAGTCAGTTTAATGCAATGGAAGGGGTGGGGTTGCAGAAAGAATGGTGGGATAATGTAGGAATAGAAAGTGAAATACCCAGTAGGTCAGGCAGCCTCTGTGGATAATGCAGGTATTGTTTCATCAAAAGGATCACAGCTGCTGAAGTACCTATTGAATGAAATCTGTTACATTTGAAGCTTTTGAGGCCATACTTATAAAGTACAGGGTCGCTACCAAAGCTCACAGCACCAAGCCAATGGTTGATAAATTGGAGAAATGCTTTATTGCTGGAATTCAAAACACATTGGTAAACTCTATTCAGCATCTCTCAGTATTCTGCGTGAGACTAGATCTTTGTCCAGCCACGTCAATCAATTAATTCCATCGCACATGTTCAGTGAACAGAAACAGTCGTGGGATGCATTGTCATGTAAAGTTCCCATCAATCAGGCAGTGGCCTTCAGGAAGGACCACCATGCAGCAGAGGGAGAGATCACCCTTGGAGATATGAGAAAGGCACAATAAAAAACAGCTGGTCATTCAGCGCTTTGGATGTGCTCTAGCAGCAAACAAGGTCACAGCTGATCTTTCAAGTTCAATGTCACATGTACCAAAGTTCAGAAAGTTTGCTTGGTGAACAGTCCAGACAGAGATCCCATGAAAGTAAAATGCAATGCAGGAGTGCGGTATTGCAGAGAGAAACCATTTGATATGTAGCGAAGGCAACATAAATTTTACTAGTAAAAACATAATGCTAGAGAACCTCAGCAGGTCAAACTTTATGTAACAAAGATCAAGATACATAACCAACATTTTGGGCTTGAGCCCATCATTAAGGAATGGACGAAATTTTACAAAGTGGGCCCTTCAATGAGGACTCTAATCTTCTACAAACATTTCCTGCATTGTCACTGTATCCCAGGATTTCTATTTAGAATCACAAAAATGTATTACTCTCAGTTTTGAACAAATCTATGCCTCAGCCCTCCAGCATAGAGAATTTTGAAGAGCACTTATTTCAAGAAGCTTACAAAACATTTTCAAGTCAAACATTATCAATGCTTACATAACAGCTTATTTATTCCCCTTTTAAATTTAAATTCAAACATACAGCACGGTAACAAGCCCTTCCAGCCCACAAGCCCATGCCTTGCAAAAACACCAATTAACCTATAATCCATGTACATATTTGGAGGGTGGAAGGAAACGGAGGAAACTCAGACAAAACCCACATAGACACGGGACAACATACACACTCCTTGCAGACAGCACTGACATGAACTCAGATCACTGGTGCTGTAATAACGTTGCACTGACCACTGTGCTGACTGTGCCACCCCAAACATATTTACTTTATTTAGAACATGGGTTGTAAAAAATCCAGCACAGGTACAGGCCCTTCTGACAATGTGTATGCCGAATATGATGTCAAAATGAAACTAAAATTCTGTTGTTTGTACTTGATAGATATCCTGCCATCTCGTTCAAATTCATGTGTCTATTTAGAAGCATCTGAAATGGTACTGTAGTACCTGCTGTCAGCCTGTTCTGGACACCTACCACTGTCTATTAAAAAAAGATCCACGCATTTCTCTTAAATTCCACCTTCTCCTTCCTCACATTAAACATCTGTCCTCAAGAGTGTGACACTTTGCCAAGGGAAAAATTCTGACTTTCCACCTCATTTAATGCCTCTCATGGTTTGATAAACTTCTATCAGGTCATCCTTTAGCTTCCAACGCTTTGGAGAAAACAAACCCAAGTTTGCCAAACCTCTTCCCATAACTTACACCCTCCAAGCCATGCAACATCCTAATAAGTCTCTTCTGAATCATTTCCAAAGCCTCCACATCCTTCTTGTGTTGGAGCAAACAAAATTACACAGCAAGTGTCCTCATTGTCCCTGTGTTTAGCTTCTCATGTACTACATTTGCTTAGGGAAATTGCAGGTGAAAACAATTTTCCTGGTGGCTTGTAACACTTAAACCCAACCTAACCACAGCCATAAAGTCTGAAACTACTCAGAAAATGTACTTTTTTTTAATATCCAGCCTCAACAAATCCAACTGGGATGTTACAGCTTTATTCTGAGAGCGAAGGTAATATAAAGAAGTGGTCAGTATATTGGGGAAAACCTCCTACTCGGAACCACCCCCATTCATGCCCTCTCACTAGATGCAGTAATTGTAAGCAGATGAGAGTCTGCAGATGCTAGAATCTGGAGCAAGGACCAATCTACTGTAGGAACTCAATGGGTCAAGCAGCATCAGTTGGAGGAAAATAATGGTAGATGATTTGGGTCGGAACCCTTCATCAAGAATTTGTGTATTTCCTGTTTTTTCTTCACACTGCATGAAGTTGTGATAAAAAGTAGTCCTTACCTAACAACCTCAGATCACACCTTCTCCAACTCATCTTGGATTGATTTGCAACCCCCAGCTTTGTGGACCTTCCTCAATGGCACAATGACTTACTGCAAGTTTTCATGGATTACAACATTGGGTGTGGGGGTGATGCAGTGATGAAGCTACTAGACAGGTAATCAGGAGTTCAAATCCCAAAAGTCTGCAGAAGAAACAAAGCACCCTCACTAGCTGCAGTCTGCTGGAGGCTGACTAATGTGAATCAGGTACAGGAACTGGGATTCAAGAGGGGGCTGAGAGGAAGAAGGGTTCCCAAAGGGCCTTGGGCACTGAAAGCTTCCTAATTGTATTGGAGGGTTTGAAAAGGAGTCTGTAAGACTGAAGAGGCTGTTGGAGCACTGGAGGTGCTCTATTTTGCTTTGAATAGTCTTTGCCTATATTTTAAAGGGAAATAAATTGGATTCTTGATATTCAGATAAGTGAGAGGTTAGATGGGAATTCTGAATTCTGAATTCAAAACTAACAATTTGGAATTGCAAAAAGAGTGATTTGGTAATGATAGCCACATTGCTATTGGATTGTTGGAACCCAGCCAATTCACTAACATCTTTCCAGGAAGGGATTCTATCTCCCTTATCTGGTCTGAATCAGGTAATACCTATGATTAGTTATTGGACTGACTCTCGTAAATGCCCCTTGAAATTGCTAGGTAAGTGCTCAAGATTAATTGAACTGTGTTCAGGGATGGGCAAGAAATTGCTGGAACCTGACCAACAAACCAGTAAGAAGTTCTATTGTTTCTCCTACAGTACCTCTGGAAAGTGTTATATTTCAAAAAAGGTTTGCTGAACTATTTTGAAAGTTGTACTGGTTTCTGTTCCTGAAACCCACACATGTTCACAAATCACTGCGGCACGAGAGATACTCTGGGATGCTGTATGACCTTTATGTATTTTACTCAGGGAGCAGGCAAGCAGCTCTCAGTACACTGGAGAAGCCTCAGCACCTCACCCCACTGTTCTTGTCCAAAACACATCATAACAACCCAGCAACATCTGCTGTGGTGAAAATCACCGGCAAACATCAGCAGCTGGAAAGACATCCAATACTTCGGTTTGCAAGTGGTCATCAGTGTTGGACTGCCATCTGCTGTCTGCTTTTGTGTCTGCAGATCTAGATGCAAAGGGGAAAAGTTTGGAGGGGATTCATCTAAGACATGTATTTAAAGTGAGGGAGAAAGGTTTAAAGGAGATGTGTGGGGCAGGTTTTTTTTATTTACACAAAAGAATGGTCATTACCTTGTACGAGCTGCCAGGGATAGCTGTGGAAGCAAACATGATAGTACCAATTAAAAACCTTCTCAGACTCCAGAGGAGAAGGAGACTGGCACAGGGTAGCAGAAACAGAACATCCCCTATTGGGAAGAAGAAGCCTGAGAGATGAACCAACAGGAAAGGTGACAACAGCAGTGGACCATTGAGGGGGCTCAGCTACTGATGGACCCATACAGGCTGTGGGTTGTTGACGATGTGCTCGAATGACCCACACAGGCTGCGGGCTGTTGGCAACTTGCAAACAAAGCACCCTCACTAGCTGCAGTCTGCTGGAGGCTGACTAATGTGAATCAGGTACAGGAACTGGGATTCAAGAGGGGGCTGAGAGGAAGAAGGGTTCCCAAAGGGCCTTGGGCACTGAAAGCTTCCTAATTGTATTGGAGGGTTTGAAAAGGAGTCTGTAAGACTGAAGAGGCTGTTGGAGCACTGGAGGTGCTCTATTTTGCTTTGAATAGTCTTTGCCTATATTTTAAAGGGAAATAAATTGGATTCTTGATATTCAGATAAGTGAAAGGTTAGATGGGAATTCTGAACTCTGAATTTAAACCAAATTCCCATTATCCTGTGGAATAAAAAAGAAGCCTTCCATTCAAATTAAGATATTTTTTTCTTTCCCTGGGGCAGGGGGATCTAAAACTGGAGAGTATTAATGCAAAGTGAGAGGCAAAAATGTGAAAGGCACCTGAGGGGTACATTTTTCACACAAGAGGGTGGTGTGTATCTAGAACAAGCCAGCAGGGAAAATATTGTATTGTTGAAAAGACATATAGACAAGTGCATGGATAGGAAAGATGTAGAGGGGATATGGGCAAAAGACAGGGTCTAGCTTGGTCAATAGGGACAGATTGGGCTGAAGGGCCTATTTCCTTGCTGTAAAACAGTGGCTTGAAAGGCTGAGAGGCCTGCATTTGCCCTAATTCATAAGTAGAAACAAGTAAAACATGACAAAAATAACTAACTGAGTAAAACACAAAAGTCTGCAGACACAGAGATTGTTGTAAAACAAACACAAAAATAGTGGAGGAACTCAGCAGGTCAAGCAGGTAAAGATATATTACTAACATTTTGAACCTGAGCCTAGAACATCAGTGATATATATTTACCTTCTATGCATGCTGTGAAACTGACTGTGTTCCTCCAGCAATTTTGTGTAAAATGAACTACTGTAACTGTATGGCTTCATAAAGACTGAAAAGAGTTCTATGCACCTCCACTTCTTAATCACATGCCCAAGAACTTGATCTACATGCTGGGGTTTTTTTCTGACCTGAAATTAAACATTTTCCCAACAATCCAATGGATAGATTTGAGGTACATTTTAATGAGGTTAAACTGCTGTGGTTTAAACAAGCAGTTTCTTGATGCTAGAATTATACTAGACACTTTGCAATATTACCTTGCAATGTAAAATACTTCATTTAGCTGTTGAACATCAAACAAATGGGGAGACTGAGGATTAATCATTCAGTGAGATCAACAATAATTGAAGCCAATAGACCCAACAGAATAATATTAAAATAGTAAAGAGCAAAGAAACCATTTAGCTGTGGGAAGCACTTATAATTCTCCTCAGCCACAGGGTCCTGCGAGTTTAATGAATCCATGAAATAGACCTTATAGCGGCTGGATAATCTTATTTCATTTTCCCATTAAACTAACAAGAGCGTAAACACATTATTACTTTGTAGATCCAGCTTCTCGGCCATTTCACCTGCAAAATAGCAAATTGCCATTAACCCAATTTTTAATGGTATTAACATTCAATTGGAATCATATGCTGTCTATACCAAATTCAAGATACAGAGGATAAATGAATGAAGCTTCCAGGCTCATGTCTATATTGGTTGCTAAGGTTCCACGTTGAGACATGAAAAGCACCACAAATCCCTCATTGACTCAATAAATGTTTTTTTTCTAATATGCCTCAACTCCACTGTAGATTTCAAGTTCTAGAATCTGATCCCTTTGACAAAGAAATCCAATAGCTCTATTGCTGAAATGAATTGACTTGTTTCTATTGTCACATGTTCTGAGATACAGTAAAAAGCTTTGTTTCTGAGCTTTCCAGGCAAGTCAACTCATACAACTGATAGTACAATAATTTAATATATATTTGTGCATGTATGACTGTTTGTTTCTCTGTTCTCCATGCAAATCAGTATGGAGCAATCTAGAATTGTCCAAGGAGGTTCAGTAGGGGTAACATTTGATGCTGAATGTCATGGCCTTTAAGGTCATATGAAGTTCAGAAGTTTTTTTTTAACCAACTTGCACTGACTTTATTAAACAAGTATTTACTCGCACATTATTGTTTACTTTAATTGTGGTAACATTTGACGGTGAATGTCATGACCACATTGAATTTAACCTTTAAGGTCATATAAAGTTCAAAAGTTTAAAAAAGGTTGAACTTGCAACAGGGACACTTCAATTAGTTACAGTGTAAAATAAAAACAAGTGGCCGTACCCAATATGGATCAAAAAAAAAAGCAATACAACATTGGCAGAAGCTCTTCACAAGCCCGTAGAGTTAGACAACAGAGAAACCAAGAGACAACAGAGGAACATCAGTCTCGCCTCACTGTTGATGCTTCCAGACAAACAAGGAGCAGGCAGCAGGAAAGAGAATAGGAGTGATACACCCGTCTCAGTGCTCAAGCCTCCAGGCAGGCAGGGGGAAGGCAGCGGGAAACAGATCAGCAACACCAGGCCCACCACAGTGCTCAGGCCTCCAGACAAACAAGGAGCAGGCAGCAAGAAACTGTGAAATACCTGTGCCAGGTATTCCATGACCAGACAATAAGAGACTGCTGAGAATGACCATGAAGTTTTTTGGGGTATTTTGATTCAACTATGTAGTCAACAACTGAGTGTTTTTCCTGGGAAATGCTGGGCATACTGCTAGTAATAAATAAACAGGGAGATATACTAATAAATATAAAATGGTATAGGAAGTAGTGTCACATGAAATCAAGAAGTACAGGGTACAGAGAAAATGAGAGTTAAATATAGTGCAAGGCACAACCAGTGGTAGTTGGAGGAGAGCAGATGGGTGTTATTTACTTGGATTTCCAGGTGTTCAATAAGGTGCTGCATAAAAGGCAAAGAAGAGGAAGGATGCATGGAGTTGGGGGGTGAGGAAAAGAAAACAGAGAATTGGGATACAGGGGTGTTTTTCTAGTTGGCAACCAGTGGTGAGCATGGTGACACAGAGATCGGTGCTGGACCTGCAACTGTTCACAGTATACATTAATGATCTGGAAGAGAGCAACTTTTCTCCAAAGAGTGTTGGAGGTTGAGGAGAGAATTTTATGGAAATATGTAAAACCATGAGGTGCATAGATAAGGTAAATAGATGCAGCCTTTCTTCCCAGTATATGGAATATTTAAGGGAAAAAAGTAAAAGGGACCTGGGGGAGAATTTCTTCCAAATAGAAGGTTGTAGATATGGGGAATGAGCTGTCCGAGGAAGTGGTGGGAACTCCAAATGGAATAAACACACAATGAGTAACAATACAGTGATCAATATTAGACAATAACCTTTGCCAAAATGACAAACTCCAGCTTTCAAGGGAGTGTCTTGTTAAGTCCATATTAGTGGTCCTATAGCTTAATTGAGAACAAACTTAAATCATGCAAAATTCCCTGTGTAATTTCTTGTTTAGGTATTGTCGTCAAAGACAGTGACAAGGAGCTTGTCAGGGAAAATATTACAGCGGTGCCTAGGAAGGATAGATTAGAGGGCACATCCACGGAGGCTATTTGGGTGGAACTGAGGAGTAGGAAAGGAGAGGTTACACTTGTAGGGGTGTATTATAGACCACCCGGAGGGGACCGAGACCTAGAGGAGCAAATCTGTAGGGAGATAGTAGATATTTGTGATAAGCACAGGGTTGTAATTATGGGAGATTTTAATTTTCCACATATAGATTGGGAAACACATTCTGTGAAAGGAATGGATGGGTTAGAGTTTGTGAAATGTGTGCAAGATAGTTTTTTACAACAATATGTAGAGGTGCCGACCAGAGAAGGAGCAGTGTTAGATCTACTGTTGGCAAATGGGATGGGTCAAGTGACGGAGGTTAGTGTTGGCGAGCACTTCGGGTCCAGTGATCATAATGCCATCAGCTTCAATGTCATTATGGAAAGAGAGAAATCAGGGCCAAGGATTGAGGTTTTTGATTGGGGAAAAGCTAGATTTGAGGAGATGCGAAAGGACTTGCAGGGTGTGCATTGGGACAATTTGTTTTATGGGCAGGATGTAGTAGAGAGATGGAAGTCTTTTAAAGATCAGATTTTGAGAGTGCAAAAGCTTTATGTTCCTGTTAGGTTAAAAGGAGGGGCAAAAGGTTTGAGAGAGCCGTGGTTTTCAAGGAATATTGGAAACTTGGTTCGAAGAAAAAGGGAGGCGTACATTAGATATAAGAAGCATGGAGTTAAGGAGATGTTTGAAAGATACATTGAATGTAAGAGGAATCTTAAGAGAGGAATTAGGAAAGCTAAAAGAAGGTACGAGAAAACTATGGCAAGCAGGGTGAAAACTAATCCAAAAGAGTTCTACAAATATGTTAATGGTAAGAGGAAAGCTAGAGACAAAATTGGTCCCTTAGAAAATCAGAGTGGAAAACTGTGTGTGGAACCTAGAGAAATGGGGGAGATATTGAACAGTTTCTTTTCTTCGGTATTCACTAAGGAGAAGGATATTGGGAGATGTGGGATAAAAAAAGCAAATTGGGTAAATATGGGGAAGATAGAGATTACAAAAGGTGTAGTTTTAAGGCTTTTGAAGAATATAAAGGTGGATAAGTCTCCGGGACCAGACGGGATCTTCCCCAGGACATTGAGAGAAGTAAAGGAGGAAATAGCAGAGGCTCTGGCGGTAATTTTTCGAATGTCATTAGATATGGGGATAGTGCCGGAGGATTGGCGCATTGCGCATGTGGTTCCGTTATTTAAAAAGGGTTCAAGGAGGAAGCCTGGCAACTATCGGCCTGTAAGTTTGACGTCTGTGGTAGGTAAATTAATGGAGAAAATTCTTAGAGATAGTACTTATAAACATCTGGATAGACAGGGTCTGATCAGGAGCACTCAACATGGATTTGTGGGAGGAAGGTCATGTTTGACCAATCTGATTGAATTTTTTGAAGAGGTGACTAGGAATGTGGATGAGGGTAGCGCAGTGGATGTTGTCTATATGGACTTCAGTAAGGCCTTCGATAAGGTACCACATGGAAGGTTAGTTAGGAAGGTGCAGTCTTTAGGTATAAATTTTGAGATAGTCAAATGGATTGAACATTGGCTGAAAGGGAGAGGCCAGAGAGTGGTAGTGGATAATTGTCTGTCAGGTTGGAGGCCGGTGACCAGTGGTGTGCCTCAAGGATCTGTATTGGGCCCATTGTTGTTCGTTATATACATTAATGATCTAGATGATGGGGTGGTGAATTGGATTAGTAAATATGCAGACGATACTAAGATAGGTGGAATAGTGGATAATGAAGAAGGTTTTCTAGGATTGCAGAGGGATTTGGGCTGCTTAGAAAAGTGGGCTGAAAAATGGCAGATGGAATTTAATGCTGATAAGTGTGAGGTGCTTCATTTTGGTAAGAAGAATCAGAATAGGACATATGTGGTAAATGGGAGAGCATTGAGGAATACAGAAGAGCAGAAAGATTTAGGAGTGACGGTACATCGTTCCCTGAAGGTAGAAACTCACGTGAATAGGGTGGTGAAGAAGGCTTTTAGTATGCTGGCCTTTATCAATTATTGCATGGAATATAGGAGTTGGGAGGTGATGTTGAGATTGTATAAGACGTTGGTGCGGCCTAATTTGGAGTTCTGTGTGTAGTTCTGGTCGCCTAATTATAGGAAGGATATAAACAGAGTGGAGAGAGTGCAGAGAAGGTTTACCAGAATGTTGCCTGGGTTTAAGCATCTGGAGTATGGGGAGAGATTGGACAGATTGGGTCTTTATTCTTTGGAGCGTAGAAGGTTGAGAGGGGATTTGATAGAAGTATTTAAGATTATGAAAGGGATAGACAGAGTGGATGTGGATAGACTATTTCCGTTAAGAGGAGGAAAGATTAAAACAAGAGGACATGAGTTAAGAATTAAGGGGCAGAGGTTTAGAGGTAACATGAGGGGGAACTTCTTTACTCAGAGAGTGGTAGCTGTGTGGAATGATCTTCCGGGAGAAATAGTGGCGGCGGAGTCAATTGTATTATTTAAGAAAAGGTTGGACAGGTATATGGATGAGAGGAAGATGGAGGGTTATGGGCATTGTGCAGGGATGTGGGATTAGAAAGGGGTGTTTGGTTCGGTGCGGACTAGAAGGGCCTAATGGCCTGTTTCCGTGCTGTAATTGTTATGTTATGTTATGTTATGTTATTATTTCGTAAGCTGAATCTTTCAGCATTTGATATCATTAATTTTTAATGCTTGCAAAACAACTTCTGGCACAATGACATTTAAAAAGTTGGAGGGACTCAGCAGTCAAACAGCATTGATGAAGGGAAGTGAGGAGTCAATGTTTGGGGTCAAAACCCTACTTCAGGTTTGATGAAGGAGAGCAAAAACAGAGAGAATTAAAGAAAGGAGGAACAGTTGGTGATTGGTGATCCAAGTGGGGATGATGAAACTCGATGCAGGTACAGGTGGAATCGAATTAAGTTCCTCCAGCAGTTTGATTTTGGGTCTTTAAAGTTAGACATACAGCATGGTAACAGAGTTGTGAGTGCTTAGTTCAGCCTGGTCAAAGACCATGTGGTCCATACAAGAGGAGAGGACTGGCTGCATAATGTTTCACTTGAAATAAGGGAAACAAAAAGGAACTCTGTAGTGACCTGAAAGAAAGAGGTTATCATCTTGAAAATCCTGATGGGGCAAGTTTCTTCGGCAAGACACTGACACAGTTGATTAGAAGGAATTAGTTTGTATCCAGGAACAACAAATCTCTCTCTGAAAACTGACAAGAACCTTGCTGAGTGGTAATTATTTACCTTTCAAACACCAGAAGCCTGGTGAAATTCATAAATGTTAAATTCTGTGCACAGAACTGCCTGCAACCAGTGAACTTGGAGGAGTGAAAAGTGAGATTGGACTGGGAATCAAAGAACCTTTCTGAACTTATTACATATATGTGCGCTTAGAATTAGAAGGGGTTTATGTTAGGTTAAGTTAATAGTCATAAATTAAAGTTTGATCCTGTTTTCATGTTTAAAGAAAAGTGAAAGGAACATTTGTCTTGGTGAATTTCTATTGCTGGTGAGTTTTGGGGTCCTCTGGGCTCATAACATTTGCACACTTTTGAATTCAATCTTTTGTCCAGGATTAGAACATGAAAGTCTGAGATTGAAGTAAAACACAATGCTAAAGAAACTCAGCAGGTCAATTGGCATATTTTATGCTGCAAAGATAAAGATACATAACCAAAGTTTCAGGCCTGAGCCCTTCCTTAAGGTGTGGGCAAAATGTAGGCAGGTGCCTTCATAAAATGGTGGAGGAGCACAGGCCCACAGGCAGGAGGTAATAATCGCAAAAGGGAAGGACACAACAAACAGGAGAGGGGGGGATGGCTCGGTAAGTGGAGAGGACAAAGGGTGAAGACCTGGAGGAAAGGAGACAAGAGGGATGGGAAGAGAGGGGGAACAGGCATGGTCTGGCAGAAACAGAAGTTACTGCAAGAAAAAACAAGAAATAACTCAGGAAGGTACATTCAGAGCAAAGGGATAGTAATTCACAACATTTGTAGCCTTGAAGATCAGAGTGGTGGATAGGTATGAAGCCAGAACAGATGGGGGAGATTTAGATGGGTTTTTTTGCTTCAGTATTTACACAGGAAACTAGCATAGAATCAAGGAAAGTTAGGAAAGCAAGAGGTGAACTCGTGGAAACTATACATATTAAAGAGGAGAAAGTGCTGTTGCCTTAAAACAAATAAGGTTGGATATACCTCCAGGGTCTGTCAAGATATTCCATCAGAACTTGAGGAAGGCTTGTTTAGAAATTACAGGGGCTCTGACAGAAATATTTAAAATGTCCTTAGCTACGGGTGTTCTGCCGGAGGATTGGATGGTAGCTCATGTTCGGAATCAGGATTTATTAACATAGAAACATAGAAGATAGGAGCAGGAGTAGGTCATTCAACCATTCGAGCCTGCTCCGCCATTCAACGAGATCATGGCTGATCTTGAAGTTCAGTACCCCGTCCCCGCCTTCTCTCCGTAACCTTTAATACCCTTATACTGAAGAAATATATCTAATTCCCTCTTAAATATATTTAATGAACCTGCCTCTACTGCCCTCTGTGGCAATGAATTCCACAGATTCACCACCCTCTGGGTTAAGAAATTCCTCCTCATCTCGGTCCTAAATGGTTTGCCTATTATCCTCAAACCATGGCCCCGGGTTCTGGATTTTCCCATCATTGGAAACATCCCATCTGCATCCATTCTGTCCAGTCCTGCCAGAATTTTATATGTCTCTATGAGATCCCCTCTCAATCTTCTAAACTCCAGCGAGTATAATCCCAATTTGCGCAATCTTTCCTCATAAGTTATTCCTGCCATTCCAGGTATCAGCCTGGTGAATCGCCTCTGCACTCCCTCCATTGCAAGAACATCCTTCCTTACATAAGGTGACCAAAACTGCACACAATTCTCCAGGTGGGGTCTCACCAAGGCCCTGTACAGCTGCAGTAAGGTATCCTTGTTCCTATACTCAAACCCTCTTGATATGAAGGCCAACATTCAATTTGCCTTTTTAACCGCCTGCTGTACCTGCATGCTCGCCTTCAGAGACTGGTGTACAAGTACCCCTAGGTCTCTCTGCACTTCCTCATCTCTTAATCTATTGTCATTCAAATAGTAATCTGCCCTCAGGTTTGTATTACCAAAGTGGATAACCTCACATTTATCCACATTGTAGTGCATTTGCCATGTATCTGCCCAGTCCCTCAATTTATCCAAATCATACTGGAGCCTCCTGACCCCCTCTTCTGTGCACACAACCCCTCCTAGCTTAGTGTCATCTGCAAATTTGGAGATATTACATCCAATCCCCTCATCCAGATCATTAATGTAAATTGTGAACAGCTGGGGTCCCAGTACAGATCCCTGTGGCACCCCACTGGTCACCGCCTGCCACTCAGAAAAGGAGCCATTTATCCCAACTCTCTGTCTTCTACCTGCCAGCCAGTTCTCAATCCACATCAATACTTTGCCCCCAATCCCATGAGCCTTGACTTTGTAAGCCAGTCATTTATGCGGGACCTTATCAAAGGCCTTTTGGAAGTCCAGGTACACCACATCCACCTGCGCTCCCCCATCTATTTTACCTGTCACCATCTCAAAGAATTCCAATAGATTTGTCAAGCACGATTTACCTTTTGTAAATCCATGTTGACTCTGTCCGATCCCTTCTCTGCTAGTCATATGCTCTGCTATTATATCCTTAATAATGGATTCCATCATTTTGCCCACTACTGATGTAAGGCTCACCGGCCTATAACTCCCCGCTTTTTCTCTACCCCCCTTTTAAATAGTGGGGTAACATTAGCTACCTTCCAATCCATGGGTACTGATCCTGAGTCTATCGAGTACTGGAAAATAATTCTTAAAGCATCTGCTATCTGAATAGCCACTTCCTTAAGTACCCTAGGATGTAGATTATCAGGCCCTTTGGATTTATCTGCCTTCAATCCCATCAATTTCCCCAAGACCATGTCCTTAGAGATACTGATTTCTTTCAGTTCCTCCCTTGCATTAGTCTCTATGTTTCCCAACATCCTTGGGAGGTTATTTGTATCCTCTCTTGTAAAAACAGAACTAAAGTAAGAATTTAATTGGTCTGCCATTTCCTTATTCCCCATTATATATTCCCCTGATTCTGACTGCAAAGGACCTACTCTGGATTTCACCAATCTTTTCCTCTTGACATATTTATAAAAGCTTTTGCAGTCGGTTTTTATATTTGCTGCAAGCTTACTTTCGTAATTTATTTTTGCTCTCTTGATTAATCCCTTTGTCCTCCTTTGGTGCATCTTGAACTGCTCCCAGTCTTCGGTTGTGGTACTTGTTTTGGCCAATTGATATGCTCTCTCTTTGGACCTAATGCTGTCTCCAATTCCCCTTGTTATCCACGGTTGAGTCACCTTTTTTGGTTTATTTTTATAAATCGTATAAACGATTTTTGCAATTTCTCCATTAGATCTGTGAATGCTTTCCATTGTCTATCCACAGTCAACTCCCCCATAAACACCACCCAATCAATCTTACTCAACTCCCGTCTCATACCATCATAATTCCCTTTATTTAAATTCAGGACCTTAGTCTCGGTTTTAATTTCATCACTCTCCATCTCGAGTGAGAATTCGATCATATTGTGATCGCTCCAACCCAAAGGGCCTCGTACAACAAGATTGTTGATTAGCCCCTTATCATTGCATAATACCCAATCTAAAATGGCCTGCTCCCGAGTTGGTTCCTCGACATATTGGTCTAGATAACCGTCCCGTAAACATTCAAGGAATTCCTCCTCCTCAGTATTTTTACTAATTTGGCTAGTCCAATCTATATGCAAATTAAAGTCTCCCATGATGACAGCTGTTCCCTTATTGCGCGTTTTTCTAATTTCTCTTTTAATGCCTTCCCTCACCTCTACACTACTATTTGGAGGCCTATATACCACCCCCACTAACGTTTTCCGCCCCTTGCTATTCCTCAGTTCTACCCATATAGATTCCGCATCTTCCAAGTTGATATCCTTTCTGTCAATCGTGTCGGTCCCTTCTCTCACCATCAATACTACCCCACCCCCTTTTCTTTCTTGCCGATCCCTCCTAAATATCATATACCCCGGGATGTTAAGTTCCCAGGCTTGCCCACCCTGGAACCATGTTTCTGTAATCCCAATCAAATCATATTTGTTTATCTCAATTTCCACAGCTAATTCATCTACCTTGTTCCGAATGCTTCTTGCATTAAGATATAAAGCCTTCAGATTTGCTTTTTTCACCCTCCTTGCTCTTTCTGATTTTTTACTTTCGCTGCCTAACCTAACTTTTCCTGTTTTATCTTTTCTGTCCTTTGCCCTATCATACAGGTTCCCACCCCTCTGCCAAATTAGTTTAAACCACACCTGACGGCTGTACCAAACCTAGCTGCCAATATATTGACCCCTTTTGGGTTTAGGTGTAACCCATCCTTCTTGTAGAGGTCATGCCTTCCCCAAAAGAGATCCCAATGATCCAAGAAGCCAAAACTCTGTCCTTTACACCAGCCCCTCAGCCACACATTCATTTTTCTTAACCTTCCATTTTTGTCCTCAGTTGCAGTTGGCACAGGTAGCAAACCAGAGATCCTGGTTGTCCTATTTCTTAGTTTCTGTCCTAGCTCTCTGTAATCCTTTTTCAGTACTTCCTCCTTCTTTTTATCTATGTCATTGGTACCCACATGTACCAAGACATGAAATTCAATGTTTGCAACAGCATCATAGAGCAAACATTCATATTATAACCACCTTATAGCATTACAATTAAAAAAAATTAAAATAATAGTGCATTAAAAGGCAGTATCTTTTATTCATTGATTATTCAGGAATCTGATGACAGTGGGGAAGAAGCTGGAGTCTTTGTGCTGCTGTACCTGTTCCCCGATGGCAGCAGAGCGAAGAAGGCATGGCCAGCGTGGTTGGGGTCTTTGAGGATAGAGGCTGATATTTTGAGGCACTGCCTCATGTAGATCTCCTTGATGGAATGAAGTTTTGTGCCTGTGATGTCTCAGGCTGAGTTAACAACCCTCTGGAGTTTATTCTTGTCCTGAGTTGACTCCTTCATTCTAGGCAACCTGCCAGAATGCTCTCCACAGTACACTTGTAGAAGTTTACGTGAGTCTTTGGTGACATACCGAATCTCCTCGGACACCTCACAACATATAACTGCTAGTGAGCCTTCTTTGTGATTGCATTAATGTGGAGGCTCCAGGACAAATCCTTGGAATCCCAGGAATTCTGTTTAAAAAGGCTCCAAAAGTAACCCTGCAAATTATAGCCCAGTGTGCCTGACGTCAGTAGTAGGTAAATTATAGGAAGGAGTTCTAAGAAATCGGACTGATTAGGCTTAATCAACATGGCTTTATGCATGGGTTGTCGTGTTTAACCCATTTTAGAGAGGTTTTTGAGGAGGTTATAAGAAAAGTTAAAGGCTATGGATGTTGATGACATAGATTTAGTGAGGCCTTTGACAAAGTCCCACGTGGGAGGTAAGGAAAGACGGTTCAGACACTCAGATTTCATGGTGATGTAGTAAACTGGATTCATCATTAGCTGGAGAGGAGAAGCCAGAGAGTAGTGGTGGATGTTTGCTTCTCAGACTGGAGGCCTGTGACTAGCAGTGTGCCTCAGGGATCAGTGCTGGGTCCACTGTTGTTTGTTGTCTACATCAATTATCTGGATGATTATGTAGTAAATTGGATCAACAAGTTTGCAGATGACACAAAGTTTGAAGGCATTGTGTTCAGTGAGGAATGTTTTCAAAGCTTGCACAGGGATCTGAACCAGCTAGAAAAATGGGCTAAAAAAAAATGGCAGATGGAATTTAATGCAGACAAGTGTGAGGTGTTGAATTTTGGAAGGAGAAACCAAGAAAGGACCTACATGGTAAATATTAGGGCACATATTTTGTAAGGCCAAATTTGGCATATTATGTGCAGTTTTGGTCACCTAACTACAGGAAAGATATCAAAGATTGAAAGAATGCAGAGATTTACTAGGGTGTTGCTCAGACTTTAGGAACTGAGTTACAGGAAATGGTTAAACAGGTTAGGACTTTATTCTCTGGAGCGTAGAAGAATGAGGGGAGATTTGATAGAGGTATTTAAAATGATGAAGGGCACAGACAGAGTAAATGGAGATAGGCTTTTTTTTCCATTGAAGGTAGATGAGATACAAACCAGATGAAATGGTTAAGGATGAAAGGGGAAATGTTTAAGGGGGATATTTAGGGGAACTTCACACAGAGACTGGTGGGAGTGTGGAATGAGCTGCCAACTGAAGTGGTGAATGAGGGCTCCCCAATTTTAACATTTACGAACAGTTTGGACAACTACATGAATGGAAAGGGTATGGAGGGCACTGGACTGGGTGTAGGTCAGTGGGAATAGGTGGAATAATAGTTTGGCACAGACTAGAAAGGTCAAAGGGCCTGTTTCTGTGTTGTAAATTTCTTTGGTTCTATGACTCTGTAGTTTGAATGCCAACCAGTTAGAGAATGCCCAGGCAGAATATCAGGTATTGCTCCTCCAATGTACGGGTGACCTTGGTTTGGCAGTGCATCAGACCATGGACAAACATGTTGGTGCAGGAACAGGGTACAGAATTAAAGTGATTTGCCACTGAGGGATCCATGTAATTGACATGTCGGCAGAGGAAATCTTTTGTCCAGGTTTGATAAATCTAAAACTAGAAGGCATAGATTTGTGAGAAGGGAAAGAGTTAAAAGGGGAGCTGATGGGTACCTTCTTCAGAGGGGCCTCTTTTAGCAGAGGAAATGGGAGAAAGAAGGACAATTGTAATGTTAAAAATACATTTTTGAGAGGTGCATGAACAGGAAATTTTCAGAGGGATTATGGGCCAAGTACAGACAAATGGGAATAGCTTGGTCAGCAATGACAAGATAAAGGAGACAACATGTGCCTGGAGGCAGTGGAGGTAAGAGAGGTCCAAAATTAATACTTTGCTTCAGTATTCACCAGAGAAAAAAACTTGATCAGGGTGAGGTCAGAATGAGGCTTGGTCAGGGTGAGGCTTGTATGCTGGATGATGTTGAGATTAAGAAGATGGAAGTGTTGGATCTTCTTAGAAACATTTAGATTGATGTCCCGATGCTGGACATGATATAACCCAGGTTGCTTTGGGAAGAAAAAGGAATGGAAGAGATAACTGGATCATTGATCTTTGAGTCCTCCATTGCCACAGAGGAGGTGCTGGAGGATTGGAGAAGGGCAAATGTGGTCCCCTTGTTTAAAAAAAGGTAATAGGGAGAATCCTAGGATTTATAGACCAGTGAGTCTTATATCAGTCATGTGCAATCTACTAGAAAGATTCTTAAGGATAAGATTTATGAGCATTTAGAGAAGTACAGTCTACTAAAGATAGTCAACATGGCTTTGTGAAAGGAAGGTGGTGTCTCCTGAGACTAATTTTTTCACGAGGCAACAAAAGAAATTGATGAGGGTGGGGCAGTAGACATAGTCTATATGGATTTTTGTAAGGCATTTGACAAGGTCCTCCATAAGAGACTCGTTCAGAAACTAATGAGGCATGGGATCCATGGAACCTTGGCTGTGTGGATTCAAAACTGGCTTGCATATAGAAAGTAGAGTGTCGTGGAGGATGGAAAGTATTTTCCCTGGAGGTCAGTGACTTGTGAAGATCTGCAAGGATCTGTTGTGGGTGCCTTGCTCTTTGTGATTACTTTAAATGACCTAGATGAAGAAGCGGAAGGATGGCTCAGTAAGTTCGTAGATGATACGAAGGTTGGAGGAGGTGCGGATAGTGCTGAGGGTTGTCATAGGTTACAATAGGATATAGATGGGATGGAGAGGTAGGTGGAAAAGTGGCAGGTGGAGTTCAGTCTGGATAGGTGTGAGATTATGCATTTTGGAAAGTCAAATTAGAAAGCTAAGTACAAGGTTAATGGTCAAATACTTAACAGTGTGGAGAAACAAAGGGATCTTGGGATCCAAATCCATACATCTCTCAAAGGTTTTTGCACAGGGTGATAGTATAGTTAAGAAGGCCTATGGGATGCTGGGCATTGATTAATAGGGGATTGAGTTCAAAAGTCAAGAGGCCATGTTAGGCCACACTGTATTATGTTCAGTTCTGGTCACTTCATTATTGGAAGAATGTGGAAGCTATGGCAAGGTTTCAGAGATTTACCAGGTTGTTGCCTGGATTGGAATATAAGTCTCATGAGCCAAGGTTTGCAGAGCGGGATTTTTTTTTCTTTGGAGCGAAGGAGGGTGAGAGGAGGCTTAATTAGATGTATCAAGATACAGAGAGGCATAGATAAGCTGGACAGCCAGTGCCCTTTACCCAGATCAGAAATAGCAAAAACCAGAGGACATCTCTACAAAGTGAAGGGAGGGAAGTTTAGGGGAGATATCGGGGTAAGTTTTTTTTTTACAGAGAGTTGTGGATGCCTGGAATGCCTCGCTGGGGATGGTGGTGGATGCTGAATCATTAGGGGCTTTTAAGAGTCTCTGAGGCAGGCACATGGATGAAAATAAAGTGTTACAAGGTAGGAAAGGTTTCAGGTTTTTTTTAATAGGTTTAAATAGGTCGAAAAACATCAAGTGCCAATACTGTGCTATAATGTTCTTAGATGGGCTGAAGAGCCTGTTTCCATGCAGTTGAATTCTTGGACAAGCAACAACATATGGTTTAACACACATGACAATTTTTCACATGCACTTTGTTATGAAAATATCAACTCGTGGTCTTAATCTTTAACACAATGATTAATTGGCGAATAACCCCTCTGGGTATGAAAATGTATTTATATGCTTGTGGACTGATAGTTCAACATAATGGAATTTACAAGTTTGATCATTTTAAACACATTCATTATTTGGTTTTTTTTTCTTTAATCTGCCTGTTTTGACGTGGATGTGCCAGTGCAAGGAACATGAAAATATTTGGTGATCAACATACACCACCTGGACATGGGGTAAGTTGAGAGCCACAATTTTGGGCCCTTTTTTTCCTGTTTTTCTAAAGCCTTCTCCTTAGGTCAAACTTATAGTCGTGTCAAGGCATCTGCATCGTAAGCAAGTGTTTTCATGTGGGGTTCTGTCTTCTGTAAGTAAAGTTGGGTGAACTCATTCTTTCTTCCTACATTTAAATAGATACCTTGCAAAACTGGGAAACTGACATAATGTAAATATCTCCATATTCTTCAACAGTGTACATGATTGCCCAAATGGTCTCATTATTTGATGTGTTCACTTATTTTCTCTGCATGTAAGCTTTGAGAAACATATATGGCCTTCCAAAATGTTGCCAAATCTTATACTCTTTCGAAAACAATCCTACAAAATGAGTCTCTTAACTAGATTCAATGCCTCCACTCATTCATCTAGGTTATGGTCCATTTTTATGTGTTTCATTCTGGATAAACACTGGTGTGTTGGGCATTACAGTCTCTGATTGAATCCACAGCTTTAGTCCAAAATCCATTTGCCCTTATTAGCAGTGAGGACAGCTGAGTGAAAATTTGAGAGGTGGGGATGGGGAAGAGTTGCAATGGAGTGAGGTAGACAATGAGTGATTGGAAAACCAAATTGTCTAATAACACACAGCATGAGGATCTAGATTACAAAACAATATTTTAGCAAAGTTACAATCTGAGCATGTTAAAAGTGACCTGCTATCGCACTTGCTATTTGTGTTACATTTTGACAAGGAAAATAACTGTTTGGGCTTCTTCATCAACAAGCCACATTGAGAAGGAGGATGAGAATGTGACTTTATTGTCATATATATAAGTATAATAAACAGATGCATTAAAATTCACCCTTGCTGCAACAACATACATACATACATAATATACACTAACAATTGCCACAGTATGCCAGGATACAGAAAAAAAGAGGTAATAAATACAAAATGATAGACAAATGTTCACAGGTGCAGTCTATAGTGATACAACCACTGCACTGGTCCCACTCCTACCAGCCTACTGTACCTGCAGATAGACAACCTGGGAGGCTGGACCCACCTGCCTGCTGTCAATCACCGGCCCATATAAAGACTTAAGCCGGCCCCTTTGGGAGCCAGTCGGTCACGTGGAGCCAGGAAGATACAGAGACTTGGTGTGTACAAGTTTAAGCCAAATAAGGCTGTTGTATAGTCTGTGGGCTTTGCATCAGAATTATTCATGCAGTAGCGCTCACAGTTTAATCAGCTTTCATTGTCCAACTTCCACCCACACCGATGATGAAACACTTCCGGCCAGGTCGTCACACCACACTGATGCATCTCCTGAGCGCCAACTTCATAAGCCAGCTGACACCCACCCACTCTGAATCCAACTCACCTGTATCGCTCATCTACTCGTCGCATCCCATGTTCCTAAAGATGCCCTCAGATCGCAACTCATCACAGCTGGTTGGGAGCAGAAACTCGGGCACTGAGGTGGTCCTAGCGTCCACCATGCTATTGGAGGCAATCCCCCATGGACTTTGGCACGATGATGGACATCGGTGCCAACGGGAATACTGAGAGCTTTGTTTCCGTGTGGACTAGACTTCCAGTGTCACCTCACAGCTTCACCCTTGCCTTCGGTGGCCCACTCCCCCCACTCACCATTGACAGCACGAAGTCCAGCGACCACCCCCAGTCCACCTGCGGGCTCTTCACCCTACGGGTTCCCCCTAAATACCTCTTTAATTATCTGACGCCAGACTGCAAGCCCATAGCGGCCAAGAGCAGGCGTTACTGTGCAGCTGACAGGGCCTTAATCAAGGCCGAGGTGTGACGGCTTCTGGCATAAGGAGTTATAGAGCCCAGCACCAGCCCTTGGAGAGCCCAGGTCCTTGTCATAAAAGGGGACAATAAAATGAGGATGGTCATCAACTATAGTCATACCATCAACCGGTACTCCCAGCTGGATGCCTACCCACTGTTCTGCATCGCCGACATGCTCAATGAGATTGCCCAGTACAGCATTTTCTCCACAACTGACCTGATGTCAGCCTACTATCAGCTCCCCATCTATGCCCGGGATAAACCTTATACCACCTTTGAGGCAGACGGGTGCTTTTACCAGTTCCACTGGGTTCCCTTTACAGTCACAAATGGGGTCTCTGTGTTCCAGTGGGAGATGGACCACATGATAGACCGGAACAACCTAAGAGTGACTTTCCTGTACTTCGACAATGTCACCATCTGCGATCACGACCAGCACGACTACAATGCCAACCTGGAGAGATTTTTCCGAATGGCTGAGGCACTGAACCTCACTTATAATAGAGAGAAGTGCATGTTCTGCACTACCCGCCTCTCCATCCTGGGATGCATCGTGGAACATGGTGTCATCAGTCCTGACCCCAAATGCATTAGCCACCGAATGGAACTCCCCCTTCCCCACACACTCAAGGCCGCAGGAACCTAGGCCACTTCTCTTACTACTCCCAGCAGTTCCCCCACTTCTCAGAAAGGGTTTGACCACTGGCCAAAGCCTCCACCTTTCCCCTCACATCTGAGGTGCATGACCTTTGCCAACATGCTGTGGACGAGACTACCCCATTCCAGGTGGAGTCCAATGCCTCTGATATCACCCTTGCTGCCACCCTCAACCCAGGGGGGCCAATCCCTGACCTTTTTGTCCAGGACCCTCCATGGTTCAGAGCTCAGTCATTCTGCCATCAAAAAGGAAGCCCAGGCGATCATGGAAGCAGTCTGCTACTGGCGCCACCTCCTGGCAGACAGGAGGTTCACCCTCCTCACAGACCAGCGTGCAGTGGCATTCATGTTCAGCACCACCCAAAGAGGCAAGATCAAAAACAATAAGAACTTGCGCTTAAAGGTCGAGTTGACCATGTTCAGCTACGACATCCAGTATAGGCCGGGGAAATTCAACAACTTCCCCGATGTCCTGTCCCAGACCTGCGTCAGTGCGCAGTCTGAACAACTTCAAGCACTGTACGACACGCCTTTACCACTTTATAAAGTCCCGCAACCTCCCATTCACCATCCAAGAAGTCTGGACAATGAGTCCTGTAGGGTCTGTGTGGAGTGCAAACCGTACTTCTTCTGCTCACCACATCACCAATAAAGGCCACTCAGCCTTTCAAGTGACTCAGTATCAACTTCAAGGGACCACTGCCTACCCCGAATAAGAACGTATATTTCCTCTTGGTTATAGATGACTAATCCCGTTATCCCTTCGCCATCCCTTGCCCTGACATCTCCACCACCTCCATTATCAAGGCACTGGCGCAGATCTTCATCATCTTTGGATACTCGAAATTCATCCACAGTGACCAGTGTTCCAGTTTAATGAATGAGGAGCTGCACCAGTACCTGACAGTGCAAGGCATCACGGCTAGTTACACGACTAGCTACAACCATAGGGGCGACGGGCAGGTGAAATATACAAATAGGGTCATCTGGATGGCGGACCTCCTGGCCCTGAGATTAAAAGGATGGTCCATCAACTATTGGAAAGTGGCCCTCCCCAAGGCACTCTATGCTATATGGTCAGTCTTGTGCATGGCTACCAACTAGACCATTCACAAATGCCTTTTCTCCTCTTCTAGGAAATCGGTGACTGCCAGCATGGCTGACATCTCCGGGACCAGTACTCCTCCGTAAACAGGTGAGGACCTGCAAATCTGACCCTCTGGTTGAGCAGGTGCACCTCCTCCATGTGAACCCAAATTATGCCTACCAATGGATGTGAGGTACCCCAAGGGTCCTGGAACCAGCAGGGGCCCAGCATCCCCCCTCCAGATACCCCTGGCCTATCCAGGTCACCCTTGGAGTCAATATCCTCTCCCTGCCTCTCCACGGGGCCCTGCTCCACACGGACCTGCCTCATACCTACACCCTCGCACTGATAGACACCTCCACTCTGCCAGACACCATCCCGCACACACCACCAGCTGTCCCAACTGCCAGCTGTCTCAACCACCCTGCATCCAGCTAATCTTCAGGTGGCCCTACCCCCACCAACCACTGACCAGGAGCCTGTCCTGCAACGGTCCCAGAGGCACAGACGACTGCTGGACCGCCTGAAATATGCTTTTGAACTACTCAGTACCAAGAACACTCCCCCCCCCCCCCCCCCCACCTGGCCCGCCACAAAGGACTCATTTTAAGAAGAGGGTGAATGTAGTGATACAACCTCTACACTGGCTGTATTCCTACCAGCCTACTGCAGGGGGCAACTACTGTAATCAACCTGGGAGGCTGGTCCCACAGGCCGACTGTCAATCACCGGCCCGTGTAAAGACACAAGCCGGCCCCTTTTGGAGCCAGTCGGGCATGTGGAGCCAGGAAGATACAGAGACCTGGTGTGTACAAGTTTAAGCTGATTAAAGGCTGTTGTACAGTCTGTGGACTTCATGTCTGAATTCGTCGCACAACAGTGCTCACACAGTCAATGCAACCGAAAAGTAATGTTTTAATAGTGTGAACAAATATTTGGGTGGTCTCAGACTAGTTTTTTGTTGTGTAGTATGCGTGCTAAGCGAAGTGTAGGTAAGAACAACACACACACAGTCCAGTCGAATCGAGGTCGAAGACTGATTTATTGCACTGCCAGCTCTGTTTACATTCACTCCCTGCCTCTGACGTCAGGAGTGACATCATTGCAGCACCGTCCTATGACTGACCGGCGTTCACGCCATTGCCCGCTTTTTCCCGCCATGCGGTTGGACACGTGAGATAACGGCTGTTGGTCCTTGCGTGACCCTCACGGTCGCCACATTCGGTGGCCATTTTGTGAGCCGGGTCATGACTCGGTTCCTGGGCTGCTACAACATTATTAAATGTACGGAGAGATTTAAGAGCCTGATAGATGTTGGGATAAAAGGCTAATGTACCTTCTGTCTAATAGAGCAGCAAGAACAGGTTGTGTCCAGGGTGATGGGGGTCCTTAATGAAGTTGGCTGCATTTCTCTGAGAGACTTATGTGATTGGAGTTTGAAGATGCACTGAACATTTATGTTTTGGACAGAAATAGAGTATACCAGCGGAAGGTGGACATACAAAACTTCAAGGTGAAAGATTAAATATGAAATCATGCCATCTCCTTCTTGGAAGGAACTGAGCCTGTTCATACATTTGGTCTATACTCTCAGCGCTGTGAATCCTGTTATAAATGTACTTTAAAACCAGAAGTGTTTAATTCAAGAAGCCTTACAGATATGTTAAACATAACACTAAAGCCACTGGTTCAAACAATACTTAATGCATGTTCAGTCAAGAGGGAATTGAGCAAGTATGACTGAAATGTTCACAATAATGGGAGAGAGGTAATTATAATACCAATTGTCGGGATGGACACAAAATATGTTTTAACACAAATAGCATTGGTTTGTTTCTTTTTTTTTGGTTTATTTACTTTAAAACAGCTGAAATGAATGAAACAAGACACAGCAATTAGTCCACAAGAATGAACTGTATTAATGCATTATCGATGTTGTCAGCTGAACAGATATGAAGACTTTAACACTAGAATAAAATAAATAGGTCATCTTATTCTTTGAGTATGTTCTGCTTATCATTAATCTACACAAGTTTCCTGCACTCTCCCCTTATCCCTAGATTTCCTTAATGTTTACAAATGCATTGATCTCTGTCTTGACAATGTTATTTCTATTGTTTATTTTGGGTCCTTTCTCATCTAATTGCCTATCTTCATTATTATTTACATTGTTTTCATTTTCCAACTCTGCTACATTGAAATTTGTCTAACATTTATTCTGTTCTATTCTGATTGATTGAACACTACAACTGAACTTCACAGCTGTCTTTCAAAAGAAATTTTATAAATTTCAGGACATCCAATTAATTTTGGAATGCATTCACATTCGTCTAATGCAGCGGAAGACATATGCGCACAGCAAGATCACCCATGGTAAATGAAACAATTCACAAGATACTCTTGGGGATGGATGGTTAAGGGTGAAATGTTGGTTACAACAACAGGAGAGCTGACAATAATGGTGATTAAGGTATGCAGTGATCCTTCAGTACTCCACTAGATAAAAGATTTAAATAAGTTTTACAAATAAAGTGGAGCTCAGAAGTTTTTGAAGTGTGCACACTTTTGAGTGTATTGTGTACAATGAAGTCTTCACATTTTCAAACTGTGACCACGGAGGAACATGAAATGAAGACTGGCTGATCTTAATTCATCAGTGCAGGGAAGAATAATAATGGGAATGAATAAGCATTTGGTCAACGGCTTTCTGTCATAGAGCCGTGCAGCATGGAAGTAGGCCATTTGGATGCCATTTAAATGCATACTAACCAGTGGGCACCCATCCGTACTAATTAACCAAGGACTTTCCCCATAACTTTCTCCATTGCATGGCAACCGCTTGTCTTGGCATTCCCTAACTGCAGTCAGCCTCTCCTATATTTCCACCACTCTCTCAGGCAGTGTGTTTTGGGTACTATCCACTCTCTGGGTGAAAATGGTCTCCCTGAAATTTCCTCTCACCTCTTCCTCTGAATCTAGGTCCTCCAATATTAATATACCTCTTATACGGAAATGTTTCCTGCAGTCAACTTTATCTATACCCCTCTTAAATGTTAAATATTTCAATCATATCCTCTCTCAACCTCCTCCACTCCAGGGAGAAAATAAACAGATCCAGCCTCTATAGTCTCTCATCACAACCAACCTGCTCCATCCCAAGAAACATCATGGGGAAACTTCTCTCCAATGTTATCACATCAAAACCCCAGAAAATAGTGATGGATTGGGGAGTTGGGACGTGGAGAGCCACAGCTGATGAGAGGGCAGCAGTGGCCAGGCTGGAGATTGGGGTAATCAGCAACTGCTTGGAACCCTCTTCCTGAAATTTTTTTGGAATCAGTATTTAAATGATTTTTTTTAAGGCAGGCCTAAATAAATTCTTGACAAGCAAGGAATTGTGAAAAGTAGCAGTGGATAGAATGGATGCATTGTTGAGACTGTAATCAAATCAGCCCTAAAAGTGAAATAGACTGGAGAAGCTAAGTAGCCAAATCCTACTCCCAAATTATATGTAGGTGGAGCAGTTTTCATGTCTGCTTGTATTCAGAACTGGCTAGTTTCACTGCAAGGTTATCCATCTTAAGTGCTATTAAGTCAGTTTTTCACGTTCAACAGGCAGTTTCATCATACTCTCTTTGGTTTCAAGCTGTAAAACACCACAGCTTTTATATCTCCCTTTATTTCCTTTCGCTCTCTTACTTCCCTCATTAATCCACAAACCAGCCTTGCAAACAACATATCACCACAGCAATTCTGGCCTCATCCTGTCAGATTCCATCAATCCTATCCATCTCTCCCACACTCTCTCCGCTTAATACAGACTTGTTTTCTCTCTCTTTTTTCCAATTAGGATGAAGAATCTTCGACCTAAAACACTGACTATGCCTCACTTTCCATATATGCTGTCTGATCTGTTGAATATTTCCACCCTGCTCTGTTTTGATTTCAGATTATTCAGCATTTGCTCTTCCTTTATTTTTCACACTTCCCTCTCCAGTTTGGCAGCAACTATGGAGCCGCAGTTTAATCCCTTGTGAATGGCAGCTTCGATGGTCCATCTTATTCTCCATACAAGAGTGCCAACCAGCATGGGTCAGTGTTTGATTTTGCAAAGTCATGGAATTAAGGGTTATGGAGAAAAGACAGGTGGGGGGTGTCCCTGTTGTTATGGAGTCCAGAGGTCCCCAAAAACCAGCAGCATTAGATATGCACTACAACTCAGGGATACTTAAACAAAAGGAGTTTTTAATTATAATTGAACAAGAAAACAGAATTAAACTTTAACTTATTACTTAACCTACCTAACCTACTTAATTCCCCCTCTAATACTAAGTGCAGGTGTGTGTAATGTATATTTAAGATTAGAAAAGTTCTTTGGATCACAGTCTCACTGGTTGCAGGCAATTCTTGTACTATGTACAGAAGTTAGCATTAACAAAGTTCACCAGGCTTTGGTGCTTATCAGGCAAATGGTTACCACTCAGGAGTGTTCTTGCTGGTTTTCAGAGAGAGATACCTCTTCCAGGACATCCACAACTGATTCCTTCTCAATCAGTCTTGCTGACGAAAATTGCCTCCTTCAGGGTTCTCCAGATAATCCTCTTTCTTTCAGGTCACCTTTCATACCGCCAGTCTTCTCCTTTGACCAGGCAGCCTTCCAAAGTTTGCCAGCTTGTCCCTCTGGAATGGATTTCTGTCTCTCTCCTCTCTATTTCACACCCTCTCTCTCTGAGAGCAAAACTCTTCTCCTCTGACTGCATAGATCACATGCTCTCCCAGGAAAACTGCTGTTGATACATTGTTGCCTCCTGCAAAAAGCATTCTGCAAAAGTCCTGCAAATATTCGGTGTTTTAAAATGTGTGTGTGCAAGCTGCTCTAACAATTCCTCCCAAACCACCTCTAAATACTCTGTCACACTATCCAGATGAGTTATGAATGATGGATTAGATGGTCATTCTTGTGTTTTTATGATGTCAGTGGGATGTTAAACCATTCAATTTTCAATTCAGGAGGTGCAAATGCCACTGAAGTCAGTGAACAACCAGAAAGTCCTTCAATTCTAAATTTTTACTTAGTTAGCCCTCGAATAATTTTTAAAAATCAGTTTTACCAGTAGGCTTTAGCATTATTAATACTTTGAAAATCAAGAATAAAAGAAAAAATTAAAATAAACAATTTAAAAAAACAAAAGAATAAAAAGAAATCGTGTTGTCCAAAATTCCATATTTAAGTATTTTCGTACTTGTACTTATCACTTTAAGAGCTGGAGGTCTGAAATCGGCAATTTCTTTAGGGGGTGGGGGGAGGGGAAAAATGTCACTGTGTATATTTTAATGATGAATGTTTGTATATATTGTTATCGAAAAAATTATTTTCAAAAAACATTGAAAATTTGCTCAGAGCCATAACAATCCAGAATGTGGTGGGAAATACTTTCAACCATTACAATTCCTCTGATGACCACCTCCAAGCTCAGATTACGTGATGAACACAGAGGTTCCCTTTGCTCTGATCATTGGGGGTTTTGCAGACCATGTTGCATCATTAGTCTCCTTGTAGGTTCCTCCAGTTGAGTTGTAACTTGTCACAATGTTCCTGTAGTAAAATGCCCAGTAGTAGAGCATTAAACATTCAAACCGTTGAGAAGTTTTGATGGCTGACAATGCTTGGTTGTCCAGCTAAGAAGGCTGTCAAAGCCCATTAAGCCTTTTCACTCATTCAAGCCCATCCATGTGATGATAACATATCTCTCAAACCTTGGTGGTGAAGAATCCAGAAACAAAACACATACTAGTGAATGGAGAAAAGGCAAACTTATATTCTGCAGCAAGTACAGGTGGCAAGTTCAAGTCTAGTTTTGGGCTCAATGTGGGTTAGAGCTTGAAGGTAGGCAAATGACATCCTATCCTACCAGTATACAATATGGATGAGGTGAGTGAAGGGTATTATCTCCATGGGAGGGTTGGACAACACCAAAATACATATAACAGAAATAACCACCAGAATTCTTTTACAAACATCAAAAATTCTATTTGGCAACTCTCCAACCCAATGATATTAACATCAGCAATTTCTATAAGGTCCCTTCCTCTCTCTCTCTCTCTCTCTCTCTCTCTCTCTCTCTCACTCTTTCTCTCTCTCTCTCTCTCTCCTCCCCTATCCCTTGGTCTCTTTTCCTTCAGTTTCCCCACCTTCTGCATTCAGAGAGCCATCCGCTCCCCATATCACTTCTCAGCTTTTTAATCTTCTACGCTCCCACTCATATCCACCTCTGTCCTCTTGCCTGTGGCCTGTGCTCCTCCTCCTGCCCTTTCTTTCCTCTTCCCCTCACCTTTTGATTCAGGCTCCTATCTGCCATTTTCTCATACCTTGACAAAGGGCTCATGCCCAACATATTGGTTATATACCTATGCTTTCCATGAATGCTCTGCAACCTGCTGAGTTTCTCCAGCATTTTTATGCATTAAACTCTAAAACTCTAAACGAAACACTTGTAATGAACAGCAATAAATAATGATGTGTGTGTGTGTGTGTGCGTGTGTGTGTGTGTGTGCGCATGTGTGTGTGTGTGTGTGTGTGTGTGTGTGTGTGTGCGCATGTGTGTGTGTGCGTGTGTGTGTGTGTGTGTGTGTGTGTGTGTGTGTGTGTGTGCGCGTGCGTGTACACGTCCAGGCCAAAATCTGCAAGAAAGTTACTTCAAAGTTCAGTCTTTCAAGTTCAGTGTTGAAGTGTAGGCCTTTGAAATTTGATATCCAAAATTAATGATGAACTGATGGGAAGACTGGAATTGTGGCTACTACAGACTCACGAATTCTCCTTGCATGGCCTTTGAAGAAATGTCCATCCACACGAGCTGTGGCCATCACACTCCTGGTCCTTTGGTAGGCAAGACTCGAACTGGGCGGCCTCCATGAAGCTTCCAAAAGTCTGGCACCCGTCTCTCCAAGTAACTTCGCTGCTAGTCAGACTTTAAATGAAGCAGTTGCTCCAAGTGACCTTCACTGTTAGTCACAATCAAAATGAAGCACTTTGCTTTCCAAAGGACCCTCGTGGCATAGGTCAATCCATTGAAACGGCCCAGTCATTCATAGAGCATGCTTTGCTCTGAATTCAACAAAAATGGCTGGCCAAAAGAGCTGCTTCAAAAAGGCTATTTTATTTTCAGCTGTCAGAATGGTTCTCCCTTGCGAAATCACAGTGTCTTTGCAAATGTTTTGAATTCTGGAACAGACTGTGACAAGCCTTCCCTCAGTTCTTCCAATGTATCGAATTATCGCTGGGCTATGACTTGTGTTGTGCTTGTGTGAAATGTTAAATGTTAACTGTGACCATTCAGTTCCTCCTGTCTATACTATCCCTTACATTTTACTAAAACAGGAACTCGTAATAAACCTCAACTAATCAGCTATTTTTAAGTACCCGTGATCTTTTCTGAAAACAATATCACTCAGTTAATCACAACAACATTTAACTTTTTTATTATCACCCTTCCCCCCCCCCCCAAACAAAATACATCATCATTATGTTCAGTTTCTTGCAGCTCTCTAAATACATTCCCTGTGTGATTTTTCTCCATTGACTCCATCTATTCCTCCTGCTACCTTGGAAAGCCAGCTAACATAGCAAAAGATTCATCCCACCCCATCTAAAGCGAGATTCATGAGTATGAGATCATCCACCACCAAATTCAAGGAGAGTCTCTTGCATGGCTTTATGTATCCTGAATGAACATCACAATAGTAAAATTATGTTGGCTTTCTCCATATAATATGATCTTGATGTCTCTCTCTCTCTGTAACTCTGCACTTCTGTCCTGTGTCTTACATGTACTATGTATGAAATGTCAAGCTGGGGCACTCACAAAACTGCCTCCATCTCTGCATTTAGTGACAATAAACAACCTTGAATTTGGCACAGTAGCAGTGACTACCTTGTGCGATCTGTCATACTGCATGCACAGCTTTCAACCAGCAAGCTTAGCTTCAAACTTGGACAGAACTTTTCTACCCTGCCCTGGCTATATTCCGTCTCTCAAATCAACACTGAAAAAACAAAAACAAAATTGCAATCTTTCTTGCTCTGTTTTTGCCGGCAGCATAATTATTGGGTTTTGTCGAACAAAGCAGTTAATGTGCTGAAAGGAGCAAGAGGTGGGTGAGAGTCCCTCTCAACTGGATCCACCAGCATTTAGGCTCTCCCATAGTCCCCTGGAAGTCCTAAACAAGCAGTATGACAACCCACCCCATTCCTGGGCTTGAAGGAGATCACTGACTGGGCTTCATTTCCTCAGTATTCCATTGTAGAAAGTGTCCCTGAAATCTTCCACCAGCACAAATTAACAAAGGATCGGACTCTCCACGGAGCTTTGGAAGCAAAGGGCAAAATCATTTTTTTTAAATTCAATTTAAATGATTTAGTATCAGTTTGATATATTTTTAACATCTAATTATTGTAATAATTTCTAACAGTTCTTGTGTTTCTGTATATTGGAATCACTTCAAAATTCTTGCAGTACCTGGCGGACTTTGATAGGGGTCGAGCTCTGTTCCCATTTCCCTGGGTATCCCAGAGACAATGCCATACTAATTCGAAGCATCCTTCATAACCCCCTCACCCACCCTTCCTCATGACCAGGACGTAGGAGACAGAGGAGGTGGTGCTACTGAGATAGATAAAATCTTGAGGGCTGGCAGAAAAGATGAATGAAGGGAAATGAGGGCAGAATTAGGGAGCAATGGTTTAGGGTGAGGGGGAAGGGATCTGAGGGACAACTTTACCACACAGTCAGTGATGGGTCTGTGGAACAAACTGCCAGAAGAAAAGGTACACTAACAATGTTTACAAAAATGGACACCAAAACAGCAAATTTCTGTCATCCTTTACTCTGTACCAACTGATCTCTTTCTCTGTAACTTCACTTTGGTCCAGTGTTTTACTAGTACTATGTATGAGATGTCTACTGGTCTGCCCACAAAACAGCTATCACTATATTTTACATAAGTATAACAATAAACTTGAACTTGAAGCCAAGATAGCAGGTTGTGAATGGTCAGAGGGACATAGAGCCATAGAACACTCTAGCGCAGAAACAGGCCCCCATCTAGTCTGTGCCAAATTATTCTGCATAGTTCCAAAGACCTGCACCCAGACCATATCCCTCTATACACCCACCCCCCACCACCCCATCCATGAACCTATCCAAATTTTTCTAAAACGTTGACATTAATCCCTCAATCATCACTTAAACTGGCATCTCGTCCAGCACTCTCACCACTCTCTGCGTGAAGAAGTTCCCTCAAATGTAATCATTTCATTTTTCACCCTTAACCCATGTCTAAATGGAGGCAATTGCCATGATCTCAGTTAAAAAAGCCTGGTTGCCATGGATGAGTTGGGGTGAAGGGCGTGTTTTTGTGCTGGATGTGTCTGCACCTCGATGACAATTAGGCCATGGGGCTGCAGAGAACATCGGGGCGGGGTTCAATGGGAGATTCAGTAAGTGCTGAACTAGGGAAATTTTAGCCTTAATCTCTGATTGAATGAACATCTTACAACCAAAGTCAATTAATTGTTATATTGAACTTCTCTGGTGAGAAGGAAAATTATCTGTCCGGAATATCTCCCTTCAAGAGACTTCAGTAATAGTTTGACCAAGAAAAAAAATCTTCACAAATTGTTCAGTGCACACAATTTCAAAAGCAACAAACTGTTCTGTCAACCAAGTGCATACTTGAACAAATAACTAAAAAAAAACATGTTGCATCAGAATTTATTGCTTTTTGCCTTCACAAAGCTTTTAAACAAGCCAGTGGTAAAATAATTTTTAAAAATCACATGAAAAGTAGACTGCCAGTGAAATGGCCTAGTTCTGCAGATGCACTAGGAGAAAATTCAAGGATGAGTTTAAATATTCATGCCATGTTAATTCTTAAATCAAAACACTTCATTTCTACCTGACAATTCTTAAATCATTGCTGCATTTGGATGTGACCATTTTGCCTATCCAGTCTGAACTGACTCCAACCGGAACAAACCTGTCAGTTCCATTTCTTAAAATCTTTTCATCCAATATAATCCAATGAATTATTCTCTCTTAAGTGTTCGTTGAATGCCTTTTGAATACTTTGATTGATGCTCTTTCCATCACTCATACTTGCAAGAGAGATCCAGAACAGAACTTCTCATCTCCTAAAGAACTATTACTTATATTTCCTGTGGCTTCCTGCAGCACTGCACTGGAAATCTGTGCACCCTGATTCTTTTTTTTAAATTTTTCACACGATCAACCATACTAACCAAAATACACACAAACATTTCCCTCTTGAATATACACAGTGTCATTTTCTCCCTTTTTCCCCCACCCTGATTCTTGAACCATTTGCTATTGATAGAATTACACAGCATGGAAGTACGATCTTTCAAAGCCCTGCTGTCCATCCATCACCCATTGACACCGGTATCATTTTATTATTCCCCTCACTCTCCCTTCAACTCACCTCAGATTCTATCACCTACAGTACCTACATACCAGAGAAAATATGTCGTGACCAAAGGAGCCAGCAATGAACACTTGTCTGGGACATGGGAGGAACCCTGAGTACCTGGGGGAACCCACTTGATTGCAAAGAGAACATGCAGATCCCACTGAGACAGCAGCGGAGGTCAATATTAAACCAGGGTCTCGGAAGCTGTGAGGCAGTTTGCCATTTTTCGCCTCATAGCAAGATATTGACCAGGTCTTGCTCCATGCAGGATGGGCCTGCTTCATTTGGAGAGGTGTTAGAAATGGAATCAAAAGCAACTCTCCTTTCTACCCTTGTGCTTGAAGTATCTTGCCTTGTGGGATTCTGTCTACATGGGTTTAATATTACATGTATTCCTAATATTTGCATTGTTGAACAATTGTAACAAATCCCAGGGATAGGGCTTACAAAAATGAAACTTTTATCCCAGGAAAGCAAACATTTCTCTGATGTCAGCTAAAATTAACCTGGCAGTTAATTTAGCTATCTCTTTTGAAATAAAGCTTCAACTTCCACAACTATTTCAGCATGGTTTAAAAAAAGTCTGAAGCCTTCACCAGGCCTTTTTAAACACTAGCATTCAGTTTCATGTGTCTGAAAATTCATAAGTGCTGAAAAACTCAGGAAAGACAGCATTTGCAGAAAGAGAAAGGGTTACTATTCCAGGACAAAGTGCCTTCATCAGAAGAGAGGATGGTGGAAGGTGAAGTTCTGTATTCCATTCCCAAATTTCAGTCTAATAACTACACTGGATCGATATTCTGGAAGTCACAGATGAATTGACCAGAGATGAATTTCCAATCTTTACATCCCACAGAAGAAACATTGCAGCCAAGTCAATGACACATTGGTGAGTGTGGAATGTAGCAGGAAATGGGTGAAAATAAGAAGCCCAATGTGGATTACTGAGGAAAGAGATAACACACCATTGAGTCATAATTCACACCATGTTCACCTCCCTGAATCTTATCACAATTTTGTCTGTTCCTAGTTCACAGGGGAGCTTGACATTTTCTCTGAGATAAGACCAGTTCCTTGTAGTTCATTTGCAAAATGGTGTGATTGTTCTCCTGCCGCTTTTGTGTCTGGAACAAAGCTCAGCAGATGTTATTTTTTTAAAAGTTACTTTATATGAAAAACATCAGAAAGGAGGGGGTCCCTTTCCCATACACTTCTCCCAATCATCCTGGAAAGATAAAGTTGACTGACATTGAAGGAAAAAAACAACTGGCCATTTCAATAAAATTTGTCTCGACTTTAAATGAAGAAGGAAAGAAGCTTGCAGAAATATTATCTGCAGAATGCTTAGTAGTAAAGAACGACAAGATGGTCACAATTATTTAGAGAGAAAGAGAGCTACCCTGAAGTTAGGGAGAAGAGTTTGAAAAGGAGGGTCTCAGTGCAGTGGAGGAGGAACAATCAATTCACAGAGCGAGAGAGCTGCACAGGAGCAGCAGAAAATAAAAGTTAAGGCAGGGACAGAATGGAGCAGCCATTGTATGTATGAGTGGACAGTATAAGAGTGGGAAATTAAGGCTCTGGCTCAAGGCTTCGGGGAGGAGGCACAGGTAAGTAGCAAGTAAGCCTTTTCTTTGTAGTGGTTACATTAAAGTCTCCAAATTATAGCTAATTAAATAAAATAGGCATGCACGATCAGGTGACGTATTGTAGCTACATGAGGTGGGAGCTGGTGGACCCAGTTGTGGTTCCTGGTGGCCCCATCTGCAGCAGGTGGTGGTTACTCAGGCTCAGAATTGATGACCTGATATCTGAGCTGCAAACACCGCGACACAGTTTGGAGAGGGAAAGGTACCTGGACACTTTGTTTTCAGGAAGTAGTCACAACCATAAGGATAGCTACCTCAAATTCAGTCAGAATCAAGAAGGTGTGACTGTAAGTGAGTAAAGTACTGAGTTCCAAAAGAGAGTGCTCAAGGAGTCTCAGCCCTTGATTTTGTATGACAGATCAGAGATTCTTACTCCCTGTGTGGATGAAAGTGTGGGCTGCAGGAAGGATGAGCAACCTTAATGTAGCACCGTGGTTCAGGAAGTAATTCAAGAGGGATGAGACAAGAGAAATGTAGTGGTAATCGGGGATAGTATAGTTAGGGGAATGGACAATGTTCTCTGTCACAGGGATAGACCATGCCAAAGGCCGTGTATCCTGCCTGGTGCCCGGGTTGAGGACATCTTACCTGACCAGCAGAGGAATATGCAGTGGAAGGGGAAAGATCCAGTTGTTGTGGTCTATGTGGGTACCAACAATGCAAGTAGAACCAGGAAAGAGGTTCTACTGAGGGAATTTGAGGAGCTAAGTTCTAAATTAAAAAGCAGAATCAAAAAGTTGGTAATCTCTTGATTCCCTCTCTTGAGCCACGTGCAAATTGGCACAGGGTCAAAAAGATTAGAGAGTGGATCAAGGATTAGTGTGGGGGTAGTGGGTTCTAATTCATGGGAAATTGAGAAAGGAAGGAGCTATTCCAAGGGGGAAGGATCCAGCTGAACCATAATGGGCCCTGTATCCTGGTGAATTGCATAACTAGGACTGTGAATAGGATTTTTAATGGTGGGGGGGGGGGGGGGGAGTTAACACATTGGAGAAAGATAGATAAGTTAAAGAGAAGAGTCTGAATAAAGTGAAAGCAAAGATTAAAAAAAGAGAAAAGTAAGAGTAGAATGTATAAAACTTAAGTGCAAAAGAGGCAAAGATGACTAGATTTTAAAAACAAAATGAGTTTAAGGGCACTTTATCTGAATGCCTATAGTATTCAAAACAAGGTCAGTGAACGTGCCATAAATCAGTATAAAGTGGTATAATTTAGTGGCCATTACAGAAATATGGTTGCAAGGTGGAGAGGATTGGGAATTAATATCTAAGGATATCAAAATCAGGAAGGATAGGCAAAAGAATAAGGGAGGTGGGAGATGATACAAGATCTGTGAGCAAAATGTGAATCCATCTGGGTAGAGATTAGGAATAGTAAAGGGAAAAATTCACTGATGGGTATTGTCTATAGGGCACCCAATAATAACTCTGCATTAGAACAGGCAATAAATCAAGAAATATCAGAAGCATATGTAAGAATAGATCAGCAGTTATTATTGAGGACTTTAACATGCACAATGACTGCATGAATCAGGTTGTTCGAGGCAATGAGACAAATAAAAAGTATGATGAGTTTCATATACAAATGAAGAGTGTAATAGTTTGGTCTAAAACCAGAGAAACTACAAGGGGATGAGAGAGGAGTTGGCAAGTATAGGCTGGGAATGCAGCCTATACGGAGGAATGGTGGAGGAACAGTGGAGGACTTTCAAAGATATTTTTCACAGTGCTCAACAAAAATCTATTCCAGTTAAAAGCAAGGACAGTAGGGTGGGAATAGGCAGCCTTGGATAACTAAGGAAATAAAGGAACTAAAAGCTTGTGTGTACAAAGTTAGCAAGAGCAGTGGGAAAATGAAAGATTGGGAAAACTTTAAAAAGCAACAAAGAACCATGAAGCAAGCAAAAAGGAAGGGATGGTAAATTATCAAACAAGATCAGCGCACAATATAAAAATGGTCAGAATAAGTTTTTATAATTGTATAAAATGGAAAAAAGGTGTGGCAATGGTGTGTAGAATTAAAATGTCTGGCCACTCGGAGGATCATGCTGTCACACAGACATTGCTGGATGTGAGTTTTCGAATCTCTACTAGCTCCCATTCCAAGTCAAGTCAAGACACCTTTGTTTATCGTTCATACCATGCTCACACGGTAAATACGAAATAGTGTTTCTCCAGGACCATGGAGCATATTTACATAAATATGAGTTAGAATATAAAAAACAAATTGAAATATTAAAATATTTAGATGCATACAGTAAAAGTCCATGGTACACTATGCAAGCCTGATGGCTTGGTCTAAAAAAAAAACTGTTGCCCCAATCTGAACATAAGGACCCACGTGCTATGGTACCTCCTACCAGATGGGAGAAGAGAGAACAGTTGACGTAAGGGGTGTGTGGAGTCCTTCACAATGTTTATTGCCTTTTGCCTGCATCAAGTGTTGTAGATTTCCTTCACGGTAGGAAAGGAGAACCCAATGATATTTTTCCGCTGACTTCACTCTACAGGGTCTTGTGGTCCGAGGTGGTTCAACTTCCAAACCAAGCAGTGATACAGTTGCACAGGATGCTCTCAACACATCCTCTATAGAATGTAGTAAGGATGGGGGGGTGGGAGATGAACTTTCCCAGACTTCACAGGAAGTAGAGGCACTGCTGGACTATGGAGCTGGTATTAAAGGACCAGAGAGATTCTTAGCCAAGTGCACACCAAGTAACTTGATACTCTTAACGACCTCAGTGGTTGAGTCATCACTGGTCAGAGGAGTGTGGTCCTCCGGGCCCTCCTGAAGTCAACGACCATCTCTCTTGTTTTATTAATGTTCAGATACAGGTTTTTGGTTCTGCACCACCTCAGTTCTAAGCTGGTCGATGGTTTCAGAGCTCCCCATGGTCTCAGTCTTCCCTCTCCTGCTGTTATGACCTAGTGTACACTACTCGTCCAATTCTGATCAATTACACTTTCACAGTTTTCACTGTCATCAATGCTGGCCCAAAGCTTCTAATTACTGGGAAATCAACCCCCACTTCCATCATCAATTCAAGGCTCCCCGCAGAGCCATGGACTGCTGACCGAAGTGCGTCGGTTACCGTGAGATTCCCACACCCACCCTCATCTCATAATGTTGCAGCTAGTGTCCTTCTGATTAAGGTTTGGGCATGGTGTGGAAGGGGAACTAGCAGATTACTGCAGCCTTAGTACACCAGTGCAGAATGGCATTGGTTAAAAGCCCACTTGATTTTTTTTCATCAAAAAGGCTGCGACATCATGAGAGATTCCCACTGCACCACATCAGTCTGACAGTAACATTCAGTCTTTTGAGCAGACAAAGAATTGATGGAGGGACTCGTAGGGTCAGATACCATCATAGATAGAATTGGTCAGTCAGTGATTCAGGTCGAGACCATTTATTGAGACATCCAGATACTCCTTGCAAGTGAAAGACCATGTTGTGAAACAATCAAACTAACTTTAAAATTGTCTTTTAATTTAGAGATACAGCATAGTAACAGATACGTCCATCTGCCCTACAAGCGCGCACATCCAGGTGACCAATTACCCTACAAACCTCGTATATTCTTGAAACATGGGAGGAAACTCATGTGTTCATGAGGAGAGCATGCAAACCTTACAGACACTGCTGGATTTGAACCCATGTCACTGGCACTGTAATAGCGTCATGATAAATGTCATGCCATCCTTAATGGTTGATAGATATTTGTGGACAAAGTGGGAAAGGGAAGAAGTTTACCAATGAAATGGGGCCTTTTATCCCACCTCATCCATGATATCTCCCCGGGCTAATGTCACTGGCCTGCTTAAGGCTGCTATCTTTCTACACCATGATTCTCCACCTTTTTCTTTCCACTCATATACCATTTTAAGTAATCCCTGTACCTTAAGTGCTCTGTGATTTGGAAGGGATTGTTTAAGGTGGTATGTGAGTGGGAAGGGAAGGTTGAGAATCACTGCTCTAGACCCAATTGTTACTGAAAGATTTTGCTTGAGAAAAATTGTCATTGGCCCATTTCCTTTGGAGTTATGAAACCATACACATAATGAGTCAATTAGGTCTGATTAAAACAGTGGTTTGCAAACTTTTTCTTTCCACCCAGTTACCACTTTAAGCAATCCCTTCCTAATCACAGGGCACCTATGGCATAGGAAATACTTAAAGCGGTATGTGAGTGGAAAGAAAAAGGATGAGACCCACTGTTCTACACAATTGTCATCAACAACTGACTGTCTCTGAAGGGACTTTGTTTTGGTTCTGTTTTTTTGCAAGACTGTCTGGAGTTTGCCAGCCTTTGATTGACATACAGGAGAAAATTTCACTGTCTCTCAGTTCATGGGATATAACATAACTAAAGCAGTTATCCTACCTGCTGTGTAAATTGAACGTCTGTGCACATGTTTAAACTGGTTGGCATTGACAAGACTTGAGATCTGTTAACAGTGTTAAAGGATCTAAAAGTACTGAGAAAACAATTAAACACTTGAACAGACATACACTTGAAAGCATATATCGTAGCAATATCCACAGGCTGGTGCAGCAGCAAGTGCTCCAGTGATCTGACTTTCTCCTGCGTAAGTTTACACATACTTCTTGCGACCAGATGGGATTCTCTTGGGTGCTCCGATTCCCTCCCACACTGGTCGGTGACTAGATTATTATAATTTACATTGCAGTGTCGGTATGAAATTTGATTTTTTCTTAAATTTAGAGATACAACACAGTGAACGGCCCTTCCAACCCACAAGTCCATGCTATCCAAATACACTAATTAATGTGAAAACTCCATATGTCTTTGAAGGGTAGATGGAAACCAGAGTACACAGAGGAAATCCACACAAACACAGGGAGAACGGACAAATTCCTGACAGACAGCGCCAGATTCAAAACCGGATCACTGGCGCTGTAAAAGGGTTGTGCTATTCATACCACCTGTGTGGCAAAAAAAATCAAAGGGCTGCTGATGGGGATGAGTCAGAGAGAATACATTACAAGAGATCAGGGAACTCAAAGGGGGATATTAATCTGATGACACAGTATGGTACTAAAGGGCCAAGAAAACTGCTTTTGCATTGCATTAAGTAAACAAGGAACAGTGATTTAAACCATTGATTCTCAGAGTGGTATTTTTTTTTCGGTTGCTAATATCCTCTTCCACGTCAATGTTAACCTCATGAGTAATCACAAAGGAAATATCCAAGTTCATAAAAAAAAGAGAAGGAACATTCAGTCCCTTCAAGCCTGCTCACCAATCATCAAAATCATAGCCAATTCACGTCGGCTCCACACTCCAGCACCAGTTGCCTGTCCTTTCATTCCCTGAACATGCAGAAATCCATTAATTTCTGTTCTGAGCAACATGAGAGCTGAAATGTCTGAAGATGGTCTCAAGGAATGCAATAAGACCCCGACTGGTTGGCTTTGGGGGGGCCAACGTTCCGACGAACAGAAAACATCCCTAACAGCTCTTGAACAGCTCCATCACAGGCACGTCGGCTTACGTACCCCCTCAAAAATCAACAAAAGAGGAGCCCTATCTCAATGGGGCATTTTTGATGTATTTTGGGACAAGTGTGTTCAACAAAGGCATGACACCAGAGAACGTGTCTTATTCAAACAACAATCTTCCTCATCACTTCATCAGGATGATGAGGGTTCAAAGCTGAAACACTGACCATTCTTTCTTCTCCCACGAGTTCCTCCAGCAGATTGCCTTTTTACTCCAGTTTCAACCATCGACAGATTCTCCTGTGTCCCCAACATGTCTTAATCACATCCATAATGTATGCAGCAGAGACAATTTTAAAGGATCGTGGCACCTGAGCATAGTGAGCACGTATGGCACTGAATGTGGGGAGTTTCTACCTTCACCCCGTGACCTGTGTGAGTTTGGGTGTGCCAGTTTCCTCCCATGTGCCAAAGATGTACAGTGTTAAAAGGTTAATTGGTCACATTGGTATATTTGGATGGCATAAAGGGCCTGCTACTGTGCTGCATCTCCAAGTTAAATAAATTCTCTCAACCTAGAAGTTCCTTTATAGAGAATGACAGTTTAAGAAATCCTTTCTTTAAGAATTCAGCATCATGGAGCATGGAAACAAGTGTTTTGACCCACCTGAACTCCACTGGTTATCAACCACTCATTTAAACTAATCCAACATTAATCCTGGTTCAACAAGTCTGCAGAGACTAAAGAACTGGAACAATATATATGGATGCTCAAGATTCGCTGAGTTCCTCCTGTACTTTGTTGTGTCTTGTTCCTACATTAACCCCATTTTAAAAAATTCAGCCCACTCATTGACTCCCCTTTGAGCCTACCACTCAGCTCGGGCAATAACCTTTCCAACCCCCACATCTTTGAGATGTGGGAGGAAATCCGCATGGTCACACAAAGAAGCTGCATTCAAGACCTGATATTGCGAGGCAGCAAAGCACTAGATGTACCACTGGGTCACCCATTGAGAAAAGTTCTTCTAAGAATAAATTAAATTGCAAATTTAAAATGTTAGTGCTGCTCCAACAACTTTGGGAGAGATGGAAGATAAGTGTGATGTTGTGTCAGAAGTGTTGGTTGATGGAACCATAAAGTATAGACTCCTATTCTGAAGACCATTCCAAATAGAGGATATGACCATTGTCACTTAAAGTAACACAAGGACAGGCGATGGGAGACAGCGAGCTGTGCACATTCATTGAGAACATGAACAAATAATTAAAGCTGCCTGAACCACAGGGTTCCATATAAGTAAGTTGTCTAAAAAATTATGCAGTAAATGCATGTGTAGATTAAAAGGCTCTGCTTTGAAGATTAGCCCAGAAGAAATGGAAGTAAAGATGTTATTGTATCTCAATGGTCACAATGGCAAAGAATAGGACCATACAACAATACCCTCAGAAAAGACACCTTGAAAATTCAATTGATGGGTTGTGTTACAAGATCAAACCAGCAACCACAAAGAAGGCATATCACACAGGGGTAAAGATGAACAATTACTTTATTAACAAAAATTCACCTTCAAATTTTAATTCAAACCCCCCCCCCCCCCTTTATAACAATGCCCACTGGATACTATGCAAATCTCTATAACAGTGTAAAACTAATAAATTCTCCAGGCTAAATATAACTTAAGTAAAGTCTAAGTTATATTTCCAACCAGCCCACAGAAAAACTTAGACACTAGACACACAAGACTCACAAAACTTTGATCTCAACCGAAGCAAAGATCATAAACAAAATTCAATTTGTTTGGTAAATTGAAGCCAAAAGATCTTAGAGAGAGAGCACAAAATTCAAAGTTGTCTTCTTGTGTTACTTGCAGAGAGAGGAACAATGGCTTGGTCCGGATCCTTCTGGCTGCCTTTGGAATGTTCATCCATTTTTGAAATCCCAACATTCTAAACTATCTTCCAGAGAATGACTCATGTTTTGGGCCTACTTTCACTCCACAGCATCACCCAGTGGTGGTTTATCATCCAAGTCCAGAAATTTCTAGATCATTTTCTGCACATGCTCAGTCCATCTCCCACTCTCTCAGCAGTCCACGTTCACCTGGGCTCTCTAAGGCAAACTGTCAGCACAAAACCACACAACACATAGGCCAATACACAATGCAGAACTCTGTAACAATTGAAAGCACCATGCAACAGAAAAATGATAGAAATATACAGCAGGTCGAGCAGCATCTATGGGAAAGAAACAATGTTGTTGTTTCAGATCAAAGACCCTCCAGCAGATTGAGCAATACCTCTTGTGTCCAGACCTGTTGACTGTTTCTAGCATTTTCTCTTTATTCGCTAGATTTCCAGCAATTGCAGATTCTTTGATTTATGAACACATCACAAACCAATGAGAAATTGAACAGTTGAATTGGTCTAGTTCAAAGAGCCAGCAGCAGGGAAAATTGTTTGAGACACATTTTAAAAACTAAAAACAGAGTTATGTCCATGCAGGTAAGGAAGAGCCTCTCTGTGAAACACAAAAGTTTGGCCTCAGGAAGGTCTATCATGTGAGAATGAAATTAACTGCAGAAGTTCAGGCAGACATACAAACATAGAATGGGAATATTCAATGACTCACAGCAGGGATTACATCTTTGGAAATGGATGCAAGAAATATGGAGGGTTCAAGAAATGTGAAGGAGAGAAATATTAAATTGATCATTGAAGTTGGGTTTCATAGGGAGGCAAAACAAAGAGCTTATCGTTGCACTTTGGGAAGGGAAAACCAGAAATATACGATCCAGCGATCATCAGAGGTGGAGAGGGTGAGCAGATTTAAGTTCTTGATATTCACGATCTTGGAAGATCTTTCCTGGCACAACACGCTAATGGCATCATGAAGGAAGCACATCAGCGCCTCTACTTCCTCAGGAGTTTGCAGAGATTTGGTATGACTCCAGAAAACCTGGCAAATATCTACAGTTGTGGTAAGTGTGCTAACCAGCTGCATCACAGACTGGTATGGGGGCACCAATGCCCCGAGCGTAAAGCCCTCCAAAAAGGTAGTGAACACAGCTCAAGACATTACAGGCAAAGCTCTCCCCACTATCGAGAACATCTAAAAGGAACGTTGGAGAGCAGCAGCAATCATCAATGATACACACCATTTAGTACATGTTCTGTTCTCGCTGCTGCCATCAGGAAAGAGGTATAGGTGCCACAAGACTCGTACCCCCAGTTTTAAGAACAACTGCTACCCCTCCACACTCCTCAACAACAATTTCAATCAGGGATTTATGTAAGGACTCTTACTTTTGCACTTTATTGATTTGTTTTTCTCTGTTTTGCACAGTCGGTTTGTTTACATTTGTTATCTGTTTACAGTTTATTTATTCATATGTGTACATTGTGTACATTATTTTGTTACACAATCAATAAATGATAATTCTGCCTTGCCTGCAGGAAAGATAATCTCAGGGATGTATTTGATGTCATGTATGTACTCTGACAATAAATCTGAAATAAAATAAATAAACTTCATAGGCTAAAATGTAAGCCTGGGAATTATAGGCCTGTGAGTCTGACGTCTGTGGTGGGCAAGTTGATGGAAAGTGTTCTGAGGGATGGTATTTACAAATATTTGGAGGTACAGGGATTGATAGGGAGTAATCAGCATGTTTTTGTCAGGGGTAGATCATGCTTGACAAACCTGATTGAGTTTTTCGAGGGGGTTACAAAAAAAGTTGATGAAGGGAAACCTGTGGATGTTGTCTATTTAGATTTTAATAAAGCTTTTGACAAAGTTCCTCACAGGAGGTTAGGAAAAAAGGTGGAGGCATTAGGTATAAATAAGGAGGTAGTGAAATGGATTCAGCAATGGTTGGATGGGAGGTGTCAGAGAGTAATGGTAGAACATTGTTTGTCCAATTGGAGGCCGGTGACTAGTGGAGTTCCTCAGAGATCAGTCCTGGGTCCACTATTGTTTGTTATATATATTAACGATCTGGAAGTAGGGGTGGAGAATTGGATAAGCAAGTTTGCGGATGATACAAAGATTGGTGGTGTTGTGGACAGTGAGGTAGATTACTGTAGATTAAAAGGTGATTTAGGAAGGCTGGAGGTGTGGGCTGAGAAATGGCTGATGGAATTTAACACAGATAAGTGTGAGGTGTTACATTTTGGAAAGGCAAATCTAAATAGGTCACATGCATTAAATGGTAGGCTATTGAGATGTACAGAGCAACAAAGGGATTTAGGAGTTATGGTAAATAGTATCCGCCGCCTCTCCTTCGCACAAAGATAAGCGTATACAGAGCCGTTGTCATACCCACACTCCTGTTCGGCTCCGAATCATGGGACCTCTACCGGCATCACCTACGGCTCCTAGAACGCTCCATCAATGTCTCCGCTCCATCCTCAACATTCATTGGAGCGACTTCATCCCAAACATCAAAGTACTCGAGATGGCAGAGGCCGACAGCATCGAATCCACGCTGTTGAAGATCCAACTGCGCTGGGTAGGTCATGTCTCCAGAATGGAGGACCATCGCCTCCCCAAGATTGTGTTATATGGCGAGCTCTCCACTGGTCATCGTGTCAGAGGTGCACCAAAGAAGAGGTACAAGGACTGCCTAAAGAAATCTCTTGGTGCCTGCCACATTGACCACTGCCAGTGGGCTGATATCGCCTCAAACCATGCATCTTGGCGCCTCACAGTTCGGCGGGCAGCAACCTCCTTTTGAAGAAGACCGCAGAGCCCAACTCACTGACAAAAGACAAAGGAGGAAAAACCCAACACCCAACCCCAACCAACCAATTTTCCCCTGCAACCGCTGCAACCGTGTCTGCCTGTCCCGCATCGGACTTGTCAGCCACAAACGAGCCTGCAGCTGACGTGGACATTTTACCCCTCCATAAATCTTCATCCGCAAAGCCAAGCCAAAGAAGAAGAAATAGTATCCTCAAGGCTGATACTCAGATAGATGGTGTGGTGAAGAAGGCATTTGGAATGTTGGCCTTCATAAATCAGAGTATTGAATTCAAGAGTAGGGAGGTTATGATGAAATTGTACAAGGCATTGGTGAGGCCAAATTTGGAGTACTGTGTACAGTTTTGGTCACCAAATTATAGGAAGGATATAAACAAAATAGAGAGAGTGCAGAGAAGGTTCACGAGAATGTTGACAGGATTTCAAGGTTTGAGTTACAGGGAAAGGTTGTGCAGACTAGGGTTTTTTCTCTGGAGCGTAGAAGATTGAGGGGGGGACTTGATAGAGGTGTTTAAGATTTTAAAAGGGACAGACAGAGTAAATGTGGATAGGCTTTTTCAATTAAGAGTGGGGGAGATTCAAACTAGAGGGCATGGTTTAAGACTTAATAGGGAAAATTATAAGGGGAACATGAGGGGAAATTTCTTTATCCCAAGGGTGGTAGGGATGTGGAATGAGCTTCCGGCAGATGTAGTTGAGGTAGGATCGTTGGTTACATTTAAGGAAAGACTGGATAGTTACATGGAGAGGAGAGGACTGGAGGGGTATGGACCGGGTGCTGGTCAGTGGGACTTGGAGGGTGGGGATTTGTTACGGCATGGACTAGTAGGGCCGAACTGGCCTGTTCTGTGCTGTAAGTGGTTATATGGTTATATGGTTAAAAGGCTATACAGCCATACTGTTCTGCAATGCTCTATGTTTGATGAAATGCATGTCAAAGACATCCATGCAGTATCGGTCACTTTCAATTTAAATATTTTTATCTTCCCACAATAGTAGCTTCCCGAATTGGTCTTTATGTAGGGATCAACAGCATGACTGTTCACAGTACGCAGTTCTTATGTCAACAAAGTGTCTTTGTTTGTTCACTGAAATTACCAGCAATCATCCAGTATCTTTGAGAGTGAATAGAGTACCGAGACACACCTTGTGTTCAGATGAACATAATCGCTAATATGCACTACAGCTTAGATGAACAATATATCTTGCTTTCCTTTACATCACAATTCCTCTATTCACAATATAGAGATGTGTAAAATGATGAGCTGTCATAATCTAGACAGCTGAATCTCTGTCTCAGAACGCTGTGAATAAAGAATGAAACCATGGCAGATGTAGCTACAGTATTTAAATATTACTTCCACCACTGAGGTAGAGATAGGAGTGCATCACTGGGACAAATTATCCATGGCCCAGAAAATGCTCACAGGCAATTCCACAAGGCTGGCACAGATTATGAATCTGCCCCTTAGCCCCTTGGCTAATGGGTTGCATTACAGGAACCAATAACCCAGCATCACATTTTCAGTGTTGTTACTGTGTCTGATTTCCTAATGGATACAGTAAACGTACAAAATCCTTCTTGGGCTTGACAGTGTAGGTGAAATTAGCAATACCCCAAGATGGAGCAATCAGAACTAGTGGTTACAGTCTAAAATCAAGGGATCTGACATTCATGACTGAGGTGATAAAAATGCTCTTCACACGAGGTAGTGACTGAAATTTTCTATCCAAGCGATCTCCAGAGACTCAGTTGCTGAGTGTGTTCAAACCACAGATCAACAGATTTCTGTAAATGTTGAAGGAATCCTGATGGAAGCTGCATGTTGACCTGGTCTCACTTTAATGAATTTTGAAGATACACCACTCTCTTACAGAAGAAGTTTCTCCTCATCTCTATATAAGTGTGGTGCTTTTATGGAGCTGGGAACCTGCAGCAAATCAAATCAATGTTGCATCTTGACATTAGTACTTATGTATATGAAAATAAACTTGAATAAGTGAGGAGACTCAAGGGGTGAAATGGTCTCAACTTTAGAGGCATTTCTTTCAGAATTTGGACCTTAACAAACGTAGAAGCCAATAAACTTCAGAAGATGTGTACGAACTGGAGAATTACTGCATCGAGCAAGCTTTGAAAGAGTTGGAGTGAAACACGAAAGTCTGCAGTTGCTGTGATTATAGTAAAAACACAAGAATGCTGGAGGAACTCAGCCGGTTACGCAGCATCCAGAGGTGGTGAATTACATGTAACCAGTCTTTTAGCCTGAGCCCTTCTTTAAGGTATGAGCAAAAAGCAGGCAGGTGCCTGAATAAAAAGGGCAGGGAGGAAAGGGCAGGCAGAGGAGCACAGGCCAACAGGCAATTTGCCATAATTGGACATGGATAGGGCAGGAGAGGAGAGGTGAGAAATTAGCGGGTGAGGGGTGGATCTGTGAACGCAGAGCTGGAGGAAAGGAGACAAAGGGAAGAGAAAAACAAGGCCCTTTCATGCAAAGAAAAGCCTGACTGTAAAGGCAGAGTTTCTCTATCCTTAAGTCAGGAGACTTATCTACTTGAATGCGCCGTGGCTGGCTCCAAGGAACCGACTACAATCCCTCTGGGGAAGGATAATCGGTGGAGCGTAGTGCTCCACTGCACCACATGAATGTAACACCGCTGCAAGCAGCGGGTGAGGGGTGGGATGATGGCGCCGTCAGCCGGCAACCCATCTCCCCACTCACCCCTTTCTCTCCATGACCTCTCAAGGCAGGGGTGGTCGGCAGGAGCTGTCATGGCAGGGGCGCCGATGGGAGCTGTCGGCAGTGGGGGCCATCAGGTCAGGGGAAGTCAGCGGGGGAATCGGGGCAGGCGCAGTCAGGGAAGGGGCGGTCAGCGGGGGCTGTCAATGAGCGGCTAGTGCGGGCTGTGGCGGCCCCGCTGGCCACTTCGGCATCTCACCAGGCCGTTTTGGCCTTTGGGGCCATTCTCTGCGGCACAAAATTCGGCAGAGCAATGGCCATCTTCCCTACCCATAATCCCCCATGCAGCTGGAACTCTTCTGGGAAACAGAGCGGTTCCAGCTGCATGGGGGATTATGGTTAGGGAGGATGGCCATTGCTCTGCTGCCGATTTATGACGGGTGGCGCTGCGACACTAGTCATCCTGCTTCCATCGGCTCCGGAAGGCGCTATGAGGCGCCGCTCAACATGAATGCAGTGCAGGAGCAGCCTTTTAGGGCTGCTCCATGAAAGGAAAGTGTTATATTTTCCCTCCACTCTTGTAGCCAGCCTCCAAGTGGAGCCCTGGCATGAACGGGCCTACATATCGAAAAAGAGAGAGAGAGAAAGACAGAGCCAGAGGAAATGAGACATATGGATAGGGGTTGGAGAGATGGGGGAGTGGAGCTAACAGAAACCAGAGAAGTCAATGTTAATGGCATCTGGTTGTCAGGTGCCCAGATGGAATATGAGGTATTGTTTCTCCAAATTGTGGGTCATCCCTTTTTGCAGTGCATGAGATCATGGACAGACATGCCAGCATGAGAATGGGGCGGGGTATCAAAATAGGTTGCCACTGGGAGATCTCCGCAATTGCAGCAGACAAAGCGAAAGCGCTCAAAGAAATAATCTCCCAGTCTGCATCCACTCTTCCCTATGCAAAGGGCCACAATGGGAGCTCCAGATGCAACAGGTGATCCCTGCAGATTCACGAGTGAAGTGTTGCTTCACTTGGAATGATTGTTTAGGCCCCCAAATGGTGGTGAAGAAGGAGGTGTGGGCACAGTCACAGAGTTAAGTACCAAATGGGGGATTGGTGAGAGGGAGTCATAAATGGAGCAAACCCTGCAGAAGGTGGAGAGGGAGGGGGAAGGGAACTTGTGTCTGGTGGTGGAAGCACAGATTAAGTGACATAAATGGTAGAGGATAATATGTTGGAATGTGTTTGGGCTTGGAGTAGAGTGGGGTTGTGAATTCAGACTATCTCTGCATAAAATAGTGGTGAGTGAAAACCTTGGTGCTGTCTGTGTGGAATGTGCAGTTCCTTCCTGTGAACTTGTGGGCTCCTCCTTGCTGAACCACTTCCCTCCCGCAAGCTGATGTGTAGGTTACTTGACCACTGTGAATTGCCTCTAGTGCAGGTGAAAGGCTGGATCTAAGGGAGTTGAGGGCAATGTGGGGACAATTAAAATTAACCCATTCCAGATTATTGCAAATGGATGCTGTGGCTGGCATGGACCCAGTATGCCAAAGGGCTTGTTTTCATCTTACATGGAACAAACTACTCAATTGTCCATATCCTCTTGCGAGAAGCTGTGGATCGTGGAATATAACAGCACAGCGCTGGAATACTTTGGCATGTCTGTGCCAAAGATGATGCCTAACTTGAACAAAAACTCTCCTACTTACACCAAATTTATGTCTGTCTATTCACAGGGCATATTCATGTGTCTATCTAGAAGCCACTTAAGTGCTATATTGTCTTTGCTTCTGGCAGCCAATTCCAGGCACTGTGCAAAAGACATGCCTTACATATCTCCTTTAAACTATTCCCCACCCACCCCCACCCCCGCAAGACTTTAAATGCATGTCATCTAGTGTGTAACTTTTTTTTTATCCTGAGAAAATGATTCTAATGTCTACTCTATTAATCCCACTTATAATCTTATAAACTTCTGCCAGGTCATCCATCTGCTTCCAACACACCAGAGAAAACAATCCCAATTTTTCCAATCTCTCCCCATAACTCACACCCTCTAAACCAGGCATCATCCTGCTAAATCTCTTCTGTGCCCTTTCCAAAGCCTCCACATTTTCTGAAACCACAAATGTACACTGTATCCCAAGTGTGGCCAAATTAAAATTTTATAGTCTAACCAGAGTTTTGTTCAGCTGCAGATGAGAGATCTGTCAAGAAAGCTCATCAGAAATAATGTTTGATCAGAGGGATCTTGCCACAGCAAATTTGCAAACTGTTTGCATTAGGAACAAAGTTCAGACCAGGTTTTACTGCCAGTAACCTTTGAGGATAAAATTATGCACATCTAAATACAAACTTCTGATTACTTATGCCCCACAGTCCCATAAGCAAAATGCCACTTGGTACTCCACTGAGATATTTATACTCCATGACAGTACAAGACCTAACAATCTTTCCTGAGGCATTTTCAAATGTAAAAAAACAATTTCTAAGAGTCACACAGGCAGCTTGTAACCTTTAATGGAAAACTGCAAAACTCAACTCTGAATTAACTTAAAATTAAAGGAGCTTCCTCCAACAACTCCACATGCAAAGGTTACATAATGACCCTGAAATTCACCCACAGTGAAAAGATTTCTTATTGAGCCAGTCTTGAGGTCAGCAAATGTAAATAGCCAATGGGTCAATTATATGTTAGGGAGGAAGGATAAATGGGAACTAAGAGTTATTAGAAGTTTCCAACAATGCACATAAGATTGACAGAGTGCAGAGAAAACTTTTGAGGACATTGGCAGTACTTGCAGAACTGAGTTTTGGGGAAAGGGTAAATAGGTTAGGATGTTTTTCCCTGGAATGTTGGAGAATGAGGGGAGATTTGATGGAGGAGCACAAAATTAGGAGGGGTAGAGCTAGAGGAAGTGCAAGCTGGGTTTTTTTCTACTGAGGTGAGGAAAGATAAACACTGGAGGAAATGGGTTCAGGGTGAATGGTGAAGTATTTAAAGGGAATATTAGGGGGAGCTTCTTCACTCACATACTTTGGATATTCTCCTCTATTACTTTCAGGATTATTTACATTTGCTGAAGCCCATCTTTCCGGTATTATTGAAAACAATACTGTATATGCAGTAAATCTGAAATACAAACAGAAAATGTTAGAAACAGCAGGTCAGACAGTATCTGGGGAAAGTGAAATGACACGAATGTTTAAGGAAAAATGAAATATATTAGAAGTGAGAGGGAGCCTTTCTTTTCACAGAGAGAAGAGAGATTCTTATTTTCAGTTCTGGTGAAGGGACTGGTTCTCTTTCCTCTGACACGTTGGGTGTTTACAACATTATCTGTTTATGCTACATGTAGGTTTTATTTTGCCATGTAATAGGTAATACTTTTCCAAAAATATTTGCATATTTACTAAGTGCTAAACTTAGAGAGTAATTTTCTTTTGAGGCAATTTTTCTATTTCTTCACAAAGTAGGCTCCTTAGGGCATTGAATCTAGTCTGTTCCCAGAACAAATCCATCAGTCCCAGTTTTTTTTTCTTTGTAACCTATTCTCTCTCATATGCCCATTAACCATTTCCACTTTTCCTGCTTCCTTCAAACACTGGGGATGACTTATTGTGGCTGATTAACCCTACCAATTCACATGAAAGAAGAATGTCAGTGAAAACACATGTAGCCAAAGGGAGATCATGCAAACTCCACATTGGCAGTACCAGAGGACAGAATCAAAACCAGGTCATTGGAGCATTGAGACAGCAGCACCACCTGCAGTAAAACAAAGCCACTTGTGCAATGAAAAGGTTAACGCTGCACTCACAAATAGACTTATGGAGAAAATATTGCCTGCATAAATTCACCAATTCTTTCAGTGTCTTGTAGGCTTGAAGTAGATCCAAAGACCTCTCCATATTGCAATACAGGAAATGGAACAGCCAATTTTGCATAGCAAGCTTCCATCAAAAAGCAGCAGTGGAATTATCAGATACGGATGACCCCCATGTTACGGTTTAGTTGCATTCCTAGAAAATTTTCTGTTACATGATTTTATGTAACTAAAGCCAAACTGTGTCATCAATCTGTCAAGAAGCATTACATTCTTTTATGTAAATGTCTCCAATCACCTGTCCTGATCCAACCATACTGACGATCAAGTAAGAACACCAATGCCTCCACTGAGGAAAGTTGACGTGTCACCTGCGTTCCTCAACAGCTTTTACAGTTGTGACAGGATGCACCACCGCATAGTAAGGAAACTTTTCTGCCCAAGACCATGAGAAACTGCAGAAGATTGTGAACATGGTCAGGCCATCACACACACCACCCTCCCCAACATGGATTCCACCTCCACCTCAGAAAAGCAGCCAACATATTAAAGGACTCTTCACACTCTTCTTGTTCTTCCTCTCATTAGGAAGCTTCCCGTGTGTGAAATCACTCATCACCAGTTTCAAGGACATTTTCCTGCTGCCATCAGACCTTTGACCGATTCACACCTCAGTAAAACAATATTCCCCTCACTCCATTCCAACTAATGCCTCTGTAAATCCACACTGTAGTATTTTATTTGCTGTATTTGTGTGTGGTTGACTTCCTCGACAGAACACAGAACATACTTTTAACTGTACCTCTGCAGATGTAACAATGCACAAATTTGAAATGCACGTTGGAAAATAGGTTGTTGATTTATTTATCTATTTTTCGCATAAAATCGCAGAGTGCATTTTATTCTGCATCTCAAACTTTTCAGTCATGATTTGTGAATTTTGTAAAGGTGAAGTTACATGGGAGTCATGTGGAGTCTGGTTTAGCACAGTGTGTTGAAGGATCAATATTAATTAACACATATTGAACACACAGTCATGGAGAAAGTGATTCAGTGCTTGAAGTAGTAGCAATAGATAATCTCTCAGAGCTCTTGAAATGACTTTAAGATGAAGCTCTACAATAGAAAAAGATAATGGGGGGCCTTTAGTTGATGGCAAAACGGCATGAAATTCCATGAAAAAGCCTCTTCAATTGCTTGACCACCCATCTTTCATTCTGAATATGGCGTGTTAAGGGCAACCAGTGGCAAATACTCCTGACACCAGCAAACAAAGAATAATTGCCCTTCCAGCTTGTCTTTAAGTGAAACCCCTCTGTCCCCTGAAATGATTAATACCACCCAGTATGGACAACAACAGGATATGCCTTCAGTGTACCTCATATGTATCTTATAGGATTTGTGAATTAGCGCACAGATCTGCAAATCCTGCCTGTCACAAACAAATGCAATCAGTGTGAGTGGATCGAAATGTGTGTGTGTGTGTGTGTGTGTGTGTGTGTGTGTGTGTGTGTGTGTGTGTGTGTGTGTGTGTGTGTGTGTGTGTGCGCGCGCATATATCTATATAAATATATACATATATATGCATAGATACGTAGTATTTGCTGAGAGCTGCCATTTGGTGACAAATGTTTCATAACCAAGAGGCAAGACAGATTTTGGAGGTAAAAAATATCAATAGTGGTCAGTACTGGTATGGAGGAGAATAGAGAAGTGTGTCAAACAACAACTTCAAGATAATGATAAAAACAAACAATTGCAATATCATGTCAGTCTGGCTCAGGACTATTCTACACCTTGATTTATGCCATCACAAAAGAAATGGCAAATAAAGCCAAATACCCAGAGTGTAGTTTAAGTTGATGAAAGCTTTACTTTTGTATTTTAAACTCTAAAGACAGGGCTTATTTATTGTGGAAAAATCAATGTGCAGCAATTGCATTAAGTGTGAAAAAAGAGCTTGAGTTTGTAAGTTTGGAACTCTCCACGTGAGGAATCGTTGATTGATGAAATAAGCAAAAAGGATTTTGTTGAAAACCCTACAGGAACGTGTTGAAGACTGGCACTACTAAATTGAATTGCCCATGTTCAAATAGCTTTATAGTGTACATTAAACCTGAGAAAGTATTGATTAAAAATTCAAGGAAATAGCATTAGGAAGCTATTTCAAGCAAGCACTTCTTTACCAGAGGAGGCATGACACAATCAGGCTGAATTTCACCAAGTATGTTTCATTTATTCATAATTTTTCTTGAAAATGGGGGAGTTAAAAATCATAAACATTGTTGGGTCTAGAGAGGTATTAAAGCCAAATCAGATATAGCGGTGGACAGTGGGGTGGGGGTGGGGGGTCGGGATGAACAACCAGAATGTGCTTTTTTAGCAACAATCCAAAGGTTTCATTCCTGCCATGAGAAAGGTGATTCCAGACTTACTTAATTTCTACTCTGCAGCTGTCATGATGAAATAATCCAGGCTAATGGTTCTTGACCTCCTTTACACCCGCAGATCAACATAAGTGTTGGGAGACGCAGGTCACAACAGATGCTGGAATATGGAGATAAAAAACAAGCCACAAGAGGAGTTCAGTGGGTCGAGCAGCATCAGAGGGAGAACAAGAATGGTCAATGTTTTATGTCGGACCTTTCAACCAAACAGCTAAAAAAATTATTTGCTAGAGATTGGTGAAAAGGTAGAGGTCAAGGAGCTGGAGTTGGATGAAATCCGGATCATTTGGGAAGCTGAGGATGTGATAGACAAGAGTGAGAGGGACACAATCACACCTAGCAGGCAGGAGGAAGATAGCTGAGTATCAGTCAGGAGAGGGAAAGGGGACAGGCAAGCAGGAGCAATCCACAGAAAGCTGCTGGACTGGATAACATTCCCGGCAGAGTGCTCGGGGGATGAGCGACTCAGCTGGAAGATGTTCTCACCGACATTTTCAACATCTCCCTGAGAAGCGCCATGGTCCCAGCATACTTCAAAGTCGTCACCATTGTCCCTGTGCCAAAGAAGTCGTTTGTGTCCTGGCTCAATGACTACCCTGTCGCACTCAAGTCTACCATCATGAAGTGCGTTGAGAGGCTCATCACGGGGCACACAAAGCTCCTGATGCCCCCATCACTGGACCCCTACAGTTCACATATAGATCTAACCGCTCTACTGACGATGACATCGCCACCACCCTCCTTCTAGCCCTCACCCACCTGGAACATGAGGACACACACATTCGAATGCTGTTTATTGACTTCATTTTGGCATTCAACACAATCATACCTCAGTACCTGATAGGGAAGTTGAGCCTGTTGGGCCTAAACACCTCACTCTGCAATTGGATTCTGGACTTCCTGTCAGGGAGACCTCAGACAGTCTGGATCAGAAACGGTGCTTCCATGACCATCTCTCTGAGCATGGGGACCCCCCAGGCTGTGTGCTTAGTCCACTGCTTTTCACTCTGCTGATTCATGACTGTGCAGCAAAACACAGCTTGAATCACATCATCAATTTCGCTATGACACGACTGTGGTGGGCCTGATCAGTAAGAATGACAAAGCAGTGTACGGAGATGAGGTACAGTCACTAACAGACTGGTGCAGAGCCAATAACCTCTATCTGAATATTTAAAAAGAGATGGCTGTCAACTTCAGGAGAATCTGGGGGGCATTTTCCACTGAAGATTGAAGGCTCTACCACTGAGATCTTCAAGAGTATCAAGTTCCTTGGTGTGGCCTTGGTGGAGAATATCATTGGTCCCTTAACACCAGCTTCATAGCCAAGAAAGCCCAGCACTGCTTCTGCTTCCTGCAAAGGATGTCGAAAGGTCATCTCCCACCCTCCATCCTCACTACATTCTACAGAAGATGAATTAAGAGCATTCTAAGCAATTGCATCACCACCTAGTTTGGAAGCTGTACCACCTCAGACCAAAAAACCCTGCAGAGGATAGTGAAGTCAATAGAAAATATCACTGGGGGCTCTCTTCCTACCATGACGGACATCTACAACACATGATGCATGTAAAAAGCAATAAACATTGTAAAAGACTCCACACCCCTCATATAAACTTTTCTCCCTTCTTTCACCTGGTAGGAAGTACCGTACCATTCGGGTCCTTATTTCCAGATTGAGCAATAGTTTTTTTTTCTCCCAATCAATCGGGCTCCTGTATTCCAAGATCATATGTGTATAGTGCATTGTAGATGTTTATTGTTTACGCCTTAATTTTTTAACTTCCATTTTATATTTATGTTAATCTGCTCCATGGTCCTGGAGAAATACTATCTCGTCTTTATTGTGTAATGCATGGTATGAACAACAAATAAATGTTATGACTTAAATTGAGTGTAAGGTACTCCAGTGGCCATTCCCCTCAATGAGACATATAACGGTTTGGATATTGTTGAGTGGGACAACTACCAGGGACCAGCCATGACAATCTGCACTCTGGCACAGAATCTGGGCCAGTAACTAAGAAAAGGAGGGAGTAGAAAAAATGAGCTGTAGTGATGAGGAAATTCCATAGTTATGGGGACAGATAGAGGATCTGTAGAGAAGATTGAGAATCTCAGATTGCCTCCCAGGGACCAGGGTCCAGGATATTTCAGATCAGGTTCATGGCATTCTTAAGAGGAAGGGTGTGCAACCAGATGCTGTGGTCCATGTTGGAAACAACATGGGTAGGAAGGATGATAAGGTCCTGCACAGAGAATTCAGGGAATTAGTGGTGAAAATGAAAGGTCGGACCTCCAGAGTTGTGACCTTAGGATTGATACTCAACCCACGTGTTAATGAGGTTAGACATAGGAGGATAATGCAGCTTAACGTGGCTAATGAGATGGTGCAGGAGGGAAGGCTTCAGATTTCTGGATTATTCGGCTCTCTTCAAGGGAAGGTGGGACCTGTACCAGAAGGACAGTTTGCATCTGAACTGGAGGAGGACCAATAGCCTTGTGGGAAGTTTTGCAACTGTTGCTCTGGGGGAATTAAAATTGATTTGCATTGGGATTGGAACCAAAGTGCCAGAGCTGATAGTGAAGTGGAAAACAAGAAGATGATGTTAAAAATACACATAAAGGTAGAAATCAAAGGGTTGTGCATGATGGAAATAATGTTTTCAGGTGCATCTAGTTCATTTCAGGGAGTATTGTAGGAAAGGCAGATGACCTGAGAGTGTGGATGGGCATGCGGAATTATGTCATCAGTGGCCATTAGTGAAACCTGGTTGCAGGAGGGGCAGGGTTTGCTTTTTGCTTTACAATTGGGAAATTACATTTGTCAGATTTATTGGAGCGCTTTGAGAATGTGGATCGAGTGAAATTGAAAGGCATTTAACAAGATGCCACATAAAAGCTTACTATTTAAGGCAAGAGCTAATGGAATAAGGGTAGTATCTACTGGCATAAAACATCCCCTGTCTCTCTCTATCCTTATCCCCATGTCTCCAGCTCTGCATTCACAGATCCCATCCCCGATCAATTCTCGGCTTTGCTCTCCTGCTCTCTCTATTTATGCCTACCAATGTCTCTTGTCTGTTGGCCTGAGCTCCTCCTCCCCCCTCCATTTTATTTGTATGCCTGCTTGCTTATGGCTTGACAAAGGGATCACACCCAAAACATTAGTTATAATCTTTGCTTCCTCTGACATTGAAAGGAGATTGTACGTTCTCCTCACAACAGAAAACAAAGTCAGGATAAAAGGTCATTTTGTTGCTAAGCACCACTGACTTCAGCATCACTGGGATGAGTCCTAGGGCCTCAACTATTTAGACTTTCATGTAAATGAATTAGCTGAAAGGACCAAAGTAACGTTGTGGTCTAATTTACTGATGAATCAAAGATAGGTGTAAAGCAAGGTCTGAAGATATTAACCGTCTGCATATTATCATGAAAAGGTTAAGTGAAAAGGCAATTTGGCAGATATGTAATGAGGGAAAATGTGAGCTAATCTAATTTGGCAAATAAAAGACAACGTTGTTTAAGTGGAGAGAATCTACATAACGCTTCTTCCAGGGGGATCTATCTCAAACACAAAATGCACAAAATTAGCATGGAGGTATAGCGAGACATTAATAAGGCAAGTTAAATATTGTACTTCGTTGTAAGTGGGGAATGAATTATAAAAGTATGGAAATCCTGTAATGAGTGTTCATGGCATTGGAGGGAACGCAGCTGGAGCACTGTGTGCAGTTTGGTACACCTCATTTTTTTTTAAAAAAAGCAATAATACTGAAAAGTCAGTAATTCAGATAATATTCATCAGGTTCAAGATTCAAAAGCTTTTTATTGTCTTGTAAAAACACACAAAATTTAGAGGTGAGATGGTTAGCACAACTCTATTACAGTGCCAGAGACTCAGGTTTGAATTTGACTTTGTAAGGAGTTTGTACATTCTCCCCACGTCTACATGGGTTTCCTCCAGGTGCTCTGGTTTCCTCCCATCCTTCAAAATGTACGGGGCATGTAAGTTGATTGGGGTATTTGGGAGACCTGTAACCATGCTGCATGTCTAAATTTCAATTAAATTAAATTTGCCAACTTTTGCCTGCTGTCAAGGCACATTAAGTCATGCCTCCAACAACAAGAGAAAGTGAACCGCCCCCCCACCCCCCCTCCCCCACCACACACAATGCTCCGGTAACCTTTGTTGCTGCACAGTCTCTCATTTATACTCTATTGGTGAACCAGAGCTCCTAGTTCTGAACCTCTGATATGATCAAGAAGCTCTTAGCAGCCAAGGGATTGTTTTATGATGCAGTCTGACAGGTTGAGCCTATAATCATTGAAGTTTAGATGTGACTTAATTAAATGTGTACACTTAAAAGGGGGTTAACAAATATGATGCTTTCATGTCCTGTTTGAATATGGAAAATGTTTGTTATTTAATTAATAATTCAGATATAAGATTCCAGACATTATGGAGGTCATTTATGACTCATTATCTTACTTTATTGTTTCACTCCAATGTAATTAAATTGTCTGACTCGTATCTTTTCCACGTTCTTTATATTTTTTTCAACTTCATTTTTCTTTTAATACTAATCTTATATAGCATCTGGCAATGCGGTTAGGTAAAGGGTTTGAGTTTTTCCCCTTTATTATTTTCTTTTCTTTTTTGTTTTATTGGAGTTTTTTTTTAAAAAGCAATATTTATCTAATTTATAATATGAATTATGCATATGATTTACAATTCAGTTTTGTTAGTGTTATATTGTGGTGGTACAGCACTGGCTTACTACAGAGGGCAACCTCTGTACCTGCAGGAGTGTAAGGGGACAAGACCACACCTTCAGTCAGCCTGAAGGGATCAAGCCCCACCCAGCCGGGTGTCAATCACCCTCCGGGATACAAGCCTACGCTGGCATCCGAGGCCTCACTCAGAGTTGCTGCAGTCACAGCCAGCCTGACTCTGTGGACGACTTTGTGGATTAAAGCCTTTACCTTGTGTGTGTCTGATTCTGGCTAATAGCGCACCACATATATGGAATGTCTTATTTAGCTTGTGTAATTGTACATATTTTTTCAATTGTACCCTTTTTTGTTTGTTCAAGTTCTTTATTAAAAGCAATAAAATAATTTTATAAAGAAAGACAAGTCAGATGCTTTGAGCAGTTTTACATCACAGGGGCAGGAGGACAGTTTAGAGAGAAAACTCAAAAAAAAGGGTAGCCCATTCGAGAAGATGAGAAGGTATTGATTCTCACATGGGAAATTCTCTATCCCAGAAGACAGTGGAGACAAAATGCTCAGAACCCTTCAAAGCTGAGAGAGATTTTGGGGAATTAGTGGGAAAGTAGCCAAGTGTATGCACATTAGATTTGAGATCTAAGCTTAAACTTTGAAGAACCCATCAGTCCAATTCTCCTCACCTTTTCCTTGCAGCCTTGTCTGCCCTTGACCTTATCCATTGTCAAGGTGAGGCCAAATGTAAAATTGAGCAACAATGCATCATATCCCTCCTGAACAGCCTTAAAGCTGATGTTTTTTTTTTCTAGTTTTAGGTCACCCCCATCTCTATCAGGTTCCACTGTTTCTATCTCTTCTTTACTTACTCCTTACCTTCTTTCCCCCTCAAAATATGTAGCATGACCCTTTCTTGCTTTAGTCCCAACCCAAGAGATTGACTGACCATTTCTCCCCACGAATACTGCCTGGACTGCTGAGTTCCTCCAGCAGCTTAAGGTGTTGAACACTGTACCCTTGCTCCTATTTCTTTTGGGGTTTTTTTATTTCCTAAATTGACAGTCACGTCTGTTATAAGGATTCTTCTTCTTGTTAGTTTTCTTGAAGACACCCAGTAGTTAGAAGAATGTCACTATAAATATTGCAGACTGCAGGAATCTGGAGGAAAGAAAAAGTTACTGGAGGATTTTAGGAGGACAGGCAAAATCTGTGGAGAGACAAGGAGAGTCGATGTTTTGGATCATCAAGACCCTTCAGTAACCCCTTCATTCCTGCAATGAAATTAGTGAACATCATCTGAACTACTATTTCATCAGTCTTGATAAGATGTCTTAACCCGAATTGTCCACTCTGCATTTCCCTCCACAGATACTGCCTGGCCTGCTGAGTTCCACAGCAAATCTATTTTTTGCTTCCTCAATATAAATACCCAGCTTTCTTTTCAACAGTTTGCTGCAGTCAGCCCACACTATTTGGGAGGCATTGATTTGCTCCATCAGTAAATGTTGACACTAGAACCAATTCAGGAACAGCTGCTACCACTCAATCATCGGACTGCTGAACAAGACTCATTCAGATACTTAGTAAAGATTCTTAATTTGCTCACTTTTTAATCCTGAATATGTCTCTTTTGTATTTGCACACTCAGTTTGTTTACATTTTGTTCTCCTTGAGTACAGTTTACAATCATTGCTCATTAGAAAATCTGCCTGGCCCACAGAAAATTAAATCTCAGGTTATATTTCATGTCGTGTACGGACTCTGACAATAACTTTGAACTTTGAAACTAAACCATTTCTGTTTATGGCAGACAGAACCATTTGACTATTGATCTCAGGGAGATACCACTTCCCATTAAACTTTTATACACAACTTCTGTTTTCTTTCCATCTAGTTTGTTTTTCGTTCATGTCCATGTTTCCCAAACTTTTTTTTTAAATTGAAACAGATTTTAACCTTGGAGGAACCATAACAAGGAAGAAACATGTCATATAACAGTGTGTCATGTTTCCTATAATTTGCTTTTTGGGTCTTGTGACTCTGAAGTTGGACATGGACCACGGCCACGCACCCTATAAAAACAGTACGCTTAAAAAGAATAACATGCATTTATATTGCACTTATTGTGATCTCTTGATCCTTCAAAATAGTTCACAGCCAAATAAATATTTTGAAGCATAATTATTGTTGGAAACAATGATAGACAATTTGCAGAGAAAAGTCTCACAAACAAGAATGTAATAGTAACTAGAATCTGTCTTCAATGTTGTTGTTTTAGGGGAAAAAATATATTATTCAACTCTTCAACTTGTCCTTGAAAAATTCCATGCAATTTTTGGCAGAGAGCCATTCTTCTGAGGAAGACTCTTAGATTCAAAGGATGATCTGCTTCCACTCCCTTTCTATGGGCTTTAGTGAGGTTAGTGCAGATACTTCTACTGAAGTGATAGGAGGTGTCTGATGATATGGGCTATTGGGTGACTTGTGAGGTGGTGTTAGCTTTCCTTATGTACCCAAGGCTCTGTGTGCTTCAGGTATGATCTCAAGATTCTCAAAACCATCCTGATTGCTCTAAATCTACACTGTGGACATGGGCCAGTGATTCGCAGGAGTCAGATGGACTGCTGCATTTCGTTGAGCAGACTTTGTGAACATCTCCGAATCTTTTCCTCAGTCTATCTGGCAATCTTGTCTCAGATTTGACATCACTCTCCATTTTACTTCAGGCATACAAACAATGGGGCCATCATCGTACACATCTCAAATATGAACACACAAAAAAGAGTCAATAGCCAATAAAAATATCAGAAAGGAGGAAGAAATTGAATAGTGGATGGAAGAGTGAAGCATAATGAAACAGGATAAGGACAATGAATGGAAAGAAGAAAGGAAATAAGAGAGAAAAATGGAAAAGTAGAAGAAATTAGGAAAAAAATACAAAAAATGGTAAAGTGATTAATTAATTCAGAGTTCCTTGTCATGTACATAAGTACAAATACAGATGTAATGAATGTCTTGCTTATTGCAGTTTTCTGGGTACATAAAACATGCTGGCAATAATTTGAGTATAATTAACACACAAGATACCATGACAAAAAAAAGAAATACAAAAACACAAATAAATGAATAGTAACAGCGGCAAATAGTGGAAAGGATATGATGTTCTTTGAGTGCAGACAGATATTTGGTAGTCTTGAAGTCCTGTTATGGTTAGAGTAGTCCAATCCAAGTACATAGATCTGTGGGAAAATAACTCTTTTTGAACCTAGATAAGTTGGACTTCAGGCTTCTGCACCTTCTGTCTGCATGTATCCCTGAGAAAAGAGTTTAGCTAGTGTGATGGAAGTCTTTTCTTATGGTGGCTGCCTTCTTGACACATAACGTTACATGGATGTCTTCAGTGGATGGCCTTGGCTAGATTTGCTACTTTTTGCAGCCTTCTGCATTCCTGGGGAGGATTTGAGTTTCCACTTGCAAACGTTTGATAGAGTATTCGACGACAAGGTGGATGTGCTCAAACTCCTTAGAAAGTGGAGGCAATGGTGTGACTTCATGGTTGCTTTGATGTACTGGTCCAGAAAAGGTCCTCTGATAGGATAATGTAGCTGAAGAGATATCAGGGAGGAGAGAGGTGCAGCTTTGCCCAGACTTAATAAGTTGGCAGGTGGGAGAAGCTATTCGTAATTTGTTGCAAGTCTTTTCAAAATACTCTTTGACATGCGGTGGAATTAATAATAATTTTCATCTCTATAACTAAAATGGTTTTGCTCCACAACAATATACAATGAAAGGAAATTGGTTTTAGGTGGATGACAACTTTTTAAAAAATCTTTATGTATCCATCAGAGTTTTAATAACTAATAAAATTTTGACTTTTTTTTGATTGTCATTAACATGAACTAATTCATCTTAAATTCCTTCCTTTCTTTGCAGAATAACATGAGTGAGAAGCAAATTTATCCAATTTGAGCAAAGCACTGGGCTCTTGATGAAATGGTGTTACTTCCAGGTGCGAAATGAAAGTGAGTGAAATTTGTGGTTTTTTTTTCCATTCTGTTCAAACTGCAATAACCTGCAAATCACATTACTGACTGAATAGGTTCCTCATGGCTCCAAATCAAGTTTGATGCTTCAATCAATTAGTCTTGCAGCTCACATGCCTTGCTACTAGGGTACAATGACATTTGAGAACAATTTAATTTCTGTAAGATTATTTCGATAAACACATAGACAAATCCTGCAGCCCCAAATAAGTCAAAGGTTTGGCAGTGCAGAGCCCAACAATGGTACACTGGCAATATGAAAGGGATCTGCAATATTGTTCAGAGAGGGAGTTGTTCATCATAATTCTGAATCATTTTATGCAATGGGAAAACATAAAATGATTTCAGAGCAATATTTTGAATATTATTCTATCAGAATGGAGTGCAACTTAACTTTTAATTCCAAACTCACACCTATTCCGCAGCAATTCATGATTCCACTGTTCAATATCAATTTCAACTTTATTATATAATCAGATGGTTCCTCTGCACCAATGATGCACAAACATACACACACAATACACAGCACATAAAAGTCACATATAAAGATATATATGCAAATATAAGGACCAAAAATATTTATATTTACTTTAAATTTATACAGTAAAACATCTGGTATCCAGAATCTATGAGGATTGGTAGATGCTAGGTAAGTGGATTTTCCGGTTGCTTGGGACTCACTCATACAACACCTAATTAATACACCTGCATTAATAATAAACAGTTTAAAAAACAAAAGACAAAAATATTATTCTGTACTTCACGTGCATGAATATATAAACTTTAAAGCATTTTAGTTAATTGTCAGTCACATTTAGCTGTCGCTCTATCCACAGGTTCCTCCCACCCCCCCGGAGCCACCCGAAAGAAGAACATCATTATAGATAATTAACCCCCTCCACCCACCGTTTATTGAAAAAAAGTCTCTGTTCAGGTGCCTCTTACTGAGCAGGGGTAAGGAAACATTTTAAGAGAGTCACTCCAATGGCAAACAGCATCAACTAGCTCTTCATGCTGGGCGATGCTATTGCTGTTTCACTCAACTTTATTAAAACAGTTGCTACAAGCAAAGCATAACCAAAATACTCTGCTGTTTGAATATTTGCTCCCATCTTTACCAAAGGTTTATGTGCTATTTCAATTAACATTTACTTTTATAATTTGAACCTTATGTATATTTCACATTTTATTCTTATTTATTTTAATTATTTTTATTTATTTTCCTCAAATTTTTGCTAATTGTTTGAATTCCAAACACCAGGAGTTTTACTGTATTATATACACACACACACATTTATATGCCGAACACTTTTGGAAGCAGAACTCCAGTTTCACTTTTGGGACATGGTCAAGCTTGAAGTTAATGAAGTTACTGGACAACAATAACTGCAATGCTCTGATTTGTAAACCATTCATCTAAATTCAAATCCCATCATTGACACTGGGAAATTTTAAATTCAAGTGAAAACTTCCACTTGTAACAATGAGAATTATGTATCAGATTGTTAATTTACTCATGCCCTAGGGACAGGAATCTACCATGCATATGTGAACATATGTGACTGACTCTTTACTGCCTTGTAAAATTTATCAGCTTAGACTTAGAGGAAGATTGGGGGTGTTTTATCACCACTGCATGCCATATAAATATGAGCAAGAAATGCTGGCCTTGCCACAGCATCATTATCACATAGACTTGAACTTCATGTTTATTATCATATGTCAGAAATGCAGTGATAGACACTGCTTTGTGGGTAGACCAGTAGACTTCTCATATGCAACATGTGAATCACAGTACAGCAGTACAGAGATTAGTCTGATAACAAGGGGAAAGAATCTGCCCTTGAATCCTGGTGCATAATTGCACACTCATGAAACTTCCACCTGAAGGGAAGGTGGTTGGTGGGGGGTGGGGTGCAGGTGAAGAGACTTTGGTTGAGGTGGAATGAGACTTTTACTATGTTGGATGTTTTCCTAAGGTAGCAGGAGTTATAGATGAAGTCGAAGATGGGAGGAGATTGCATGTGGTGGAAAAAGTTCGATACACACCCCTCTGTAGTTTCTTGCAATCTTAGGGGGAGCAGTATCCATACCAAACAGACAGGATCCTATCAATGATGCTGATGCATCACTGATGTGACTGCAGTGACAGCAGCATTGCCTCTGGTGTTGACCTGATAGGAGTGGAGTGCAGAGAATTCCAGCCCTCTTTTGCAGAGTTCTTATGCTGTCATTACAATGACAGCCTCATGCCGGTTAAAAACCACCAGGAGAATGGGGCTGGCAATGTTTCTTTAACATCTAGGAATCCTCAAAGGTTCACGTCCAAGATGGTGCTGCCCATGCATCCAGATTAGACTATCAGAACCCAGCTCCAGGGGATCAGCATAGGTGCATGGTAACACAGCAGGAAACAACCCCACCCCCAACGAGAAGGAGGAGCCTGTGAGAAGACCCAACAGGTTTGAAGGCCATAGCAGTGGACCAGCGGGGGCCAAACAACTTGGCTATGGGCTGCTGGAGACTTGCTCCTAGGAACTAGGTATCGTGTCCAGAATCCATGAGAGGGTCAGTGGTGACCTGAGCTCCCGATGGGTCTCGGACTCTGACAGATTTCTGATCGTATTGGGGTTTGGGAACCAGGGGTGAGGTGGGAGATGGACACTTGGAGCTTGGGTTCACCACTAGACCAGAGAGGTGACAGTGTGACCATGGACATTACAGGAGTTCGGGAGGTGGTGGCATTGGAGAAAGTGGTGGGACTTATGGACACTCCATGTCTCTGAAGAGACTCTCTTTTGCTTCTCTTTCTTTTCTTGGTGGGGGCACTGGACTAGTGGCACCTTTGTGTGTGCCTTTTTGGGGCAAAAAAAAAGAAATTTTTTTTGTCTTTGCAGACATGATGATGGAGGAACCTTGAACCCTAATCACATTCTGCCCAAAGTGGCTGGATTTCCATGGCACTTCTCATCCTTAGAGCACATGGAAAGTGCTTTAAGATACTTTCTGAAATGTAGTCACTTTTACTGTAAAATAAAAACAGAAATTGCAAAGAAACTACAAAAAAAAAGATTCACAAGCATGGTAATAGAACTGAGAGACTGCAGGAACTGGGTCAGCTTGTACATGTTCAGGGTATTTTACTTCCACTCATCTTGATCAGATATCTTTTGATATTGGCCAATGCTGCCCTGGGCAAAAGATGCTGTTTGTGCACCTGATCTGTGCTCTGATAGTCTTTTAACTCACCTCCTGATGCTCCAACACTATCTATTCCAAACACTGCTCATGATCTTCTCCTGAACTTTTCCTCTGCCATACTAAATATTATCCTTAATAAAATGGAAATTTATAAGAATCAAAGATATTTTTTTCCTAATTAGATCCCTGTACTGTATTATTAATTCCTAACTTTCTCAATTCTACCTTTATTTCCCAGTACTGCTGTCTGGAACTGATGAACACTTCATGAATTAGACATTACCTTCCTCTGTTAAATTTGGATGATATCTTCTCACCCCACTGAGTATGGTCGAGTGCACATTCACCTCTTATCTATGGCCTTGATGTAGGCAGTCCCATATACAGGCCGATGATTGAGTGTGAAACGGAGGAAATTACAGAACCATCAGAGAATGAGATGTTTAACTGAGATCCTTCTTCAGATGTTTGGAAAAGAGCCTGTGGCATCTATTTTAATGAAGGTGTCCTTCAGGTCTTGGCCATGATTTGTATTCCAACATTTGTATGTCATTAAAACAGATTAATTGACTATTGCCACATTGTTCTTTGTAGTTTCATGTTCTATGTCCTCTGGCGGATGCATTTTCAACATTTCAACTTCAAAAGTTCTGGAGATAAAAATGTATGGAGCACCTTGAAAAAGGATGAACTAGTCTAAGCTTGACATTCACTCTTGTGATTGCATTATTGGTTGTTCAAATTCCAATTCAAATGCAATAAGACTCCTTAAATCAATAATTTTTGACTGTCAATTATGCAAATATCTCAACCATCTCTATTTATGTCAATGCTAGCACTTCTCAAGAATGCATACTCAATCCCTTATCATACTCCCTCAACACTCACAAGTGTGGACAAATATTGTTCCAACTTCATTTTCAAATTTGTTAATGACATCACAGTTGTGGGCCAGTTATCAAATGATGATGAGATAGAATACGGGAAGGAGATTAGAAGACTAGTGGCATGGAACCAAGATCTCTCTCACTCTCTCTCTCTCTCTCTCTCTCTCTCTCTATGTCCCTCATTAGAACAAAGGAGGTGATGAATGACTTCAAGAGAGGAAGTAGAGACCATACCACTGTCGACATCAATGGCACTGAAGTGGAAACAGAATATTACAGCACAATACAGTACAGGACCTCAATGTTGTGCTGACCTCTATGAACCTTCACAACAAACTGAAGCTTCCCTACTTCACATCCATAATGCTCTATTTTTCCTGCATACATGTGCCTGTATATTTTTCAGAAGTCCATATTGTACCAATCCTCCACCAACATCACTGGCAATGCATTCTAGGCATCCACTACTCCCGATGTAAAGAACATATACCTGAAGTCTCCCCTAAACTCTCCTCCAGGGAAAGAAAATGTGCTGGCTGTCCACCTAATCCTTTTATAATCTTGTAGACCTCTATTAATCACCACTCATCTTTCTTCACTCCAAAGTGAAAAGCCTGAAAAGAGGACACTGTTACAAATTCTTACAATAAACATCACCAATGAACCGGCCTGGACCAGTTAAGAAAGTGTACAAATATCTCTTCTTTCTGAGAAGACAGAGGTTCAGCAGATCCACTTTGTGTCCATCAACAACTTCTACAGGGGCACCATCAAAAGCATCACAGCATATAGTGTGAGAGCATATTTGGCACTATTCAAGTTTGGAAGAAGCTACAGAAGGTAGTGAATGCAGCTCAGAACATCACACATACTTCCCTCCCTTTCATGGCCATCACTGAAATCTCCCACTGTGTAGGAAAGGTAGTCAACAGACCCTGAAGGATCCATCAGACCCTGGACACCTGCTATTCTCCTATCAGTGAGAAGGCACACATCCACAGGCTGAATGAACAGTGCTCTCATGCTTTCCTTGCTTCATTGTTTCATCCAATACTCTGCGAACTATGCTCTTTACAATACTGAAGACAACCGAAGAAGAACCCTTTTCACTGGGTATTTCGAGACAAATAATCTTAAAATTAAAAAAAAACTTTTAGGAGCGTACTTAAGGAAACTATCTATGGCTGAGAATGGAAGACAATTAATGATGGGTCGATTGTTCATTTTAAATTTGACAATGATGGATTTTTAATTTATATATGCTGACTAATCTCATCAAATGAAATCATGCTTGCATGCGCCAATGTTTCTAAGAAAATCCCAAATGTGAACTACCTTAAAAAGGTGTACAATAATAATGGAAATTTTCTTGCCCTTATTCTACCTGCTCCATGTTATTTCTTGAAAGGTGAAAAATGTCTCGGATTCAAAACTTCAACTTCAGCTCACAAATTTGAATTTCTTGATAACTTAGGGTGTAGCGGTTAGCACAACGCCTTTACAGCGCCAGTAATCAGGACCATACCTGGGTTCGAAACCCGCATCCCTGTCTGTATATTCTCCCTGTGTCTGCATGGGTTTTCTGCAGGGGGCTCTGGTTTCTTCCCACTGTTCAAAAAAGTACTGGGGAGTGTAGGTTAATCGGGGGTGTATTAGGGGTAGATTTGGCAGCATGGACTTGTGGGCCAAAATAGCATGTTTCCATACTATATGGCTAAATAAAAATTAAATTAAAGAATAACTATGAGTTTTCTTGCACAACTCGCAGCAAATAGACTTCTGAGAATTATTCATAGTTCCACCAGAAAAATGTCTATTCATGCCCTCCTGTCCTTATTTCTGATGAAGATTAAAAAAAAATCCATGAAGAACAATACCCAGAAAGAACTCATCAGCAACTTTCCATGAAGTTAAATTCATTCCTTTCAAAGAAAGACCCATTTTTGGGCCAATGGAAGCATGATGAATTCAATGACGTAAAATCTGAACCTCAGCTCATTTTTATTTAAGAAACACAAGAGACTGTAGATGCTGGAATTTGAAGCAACAAACAACCTTCTGGATGAATTTTCAGTCAATCAGACACTATGAGTGAGAGAAAATGATTGGTCAACACATTGGGCTGGAACATTTTACCAAGATTATTTTATCCAAGCTCATTTAAGGTGCATGGAAGTTAAGTATGTTGATCTGAAAATACTCCCAAGGACCAAATTCTAAACTAACCAACCCAATTTTAATTCAGAATCTTTCCTCATAATCCAATTGAGTCCTTCCCTAGAATTAGACTACTGTACGTTTTGATTTCATTACTCAGCATGAGAAACAAATTCAGCATCACTTATTAGGAAAGAATAAACTGTAAAATATAGAACATTACAGCACAGTACAGGCCCTTCAGTCCACTATGTTTTGCCAACCTATATATTGTTTATTTCGGCAGATGACACGAAGCAGCCAAAAAAAAGGGGTTGTCCTATAGGCCAGATACTAAAACCATGAACAAAATTCCTCTTAAAGTGCCACTTGATTGGTTGCATAACCCACCCAGACCCTACCCTACAACAAATGTTAAACCAATAAAGGAATTGTAAAATTTAAAAAAACACATCACATACATTTAAAATCCTTGAAAATCACTAGATTCATTGTCTGAGGCAAAGAACCCGGCACGCACACACAGGCCCTCACTGTTCAGAACCATAGAATGCTACAGCACATAAAATAGGCCATTCGGCCCCTCTAGTCTGTGCTGACCATCATCCCCTGACCTGCTCCCATTCCATAACTCTCCAGGCCTCTCAAATCCATCTACCTAATCCAATTTACTCTTAAAACACACGATTGACCTCACGTTATAATGTCATTATATGGGACCCAGTCAGGTGAGTTGGCTTTGGCTTTGTCGTCAGTGTCCCACAATAAATTATCCTCCGTACCATCTATTGCACGAGAGATGTCGCACTTTTTGAAAGATTTTATTACAGTCACTTCTTTCACTTTATCCCATGCAATTTTTTTTGTCACATTACCAGATTTTTCCACCAGCCTACTGTACCTTTAAAATCTCTACTGTGTTCTGGGTTTGACCTTGTCCACTTCAGTGCATATGCTCTGATATTATTTCTTGTGACTATGTAGTAATCCTGCCTCTGTTCGCGTACCCATTCTGCAACATGATTTTCCAATTCTGGCCTACAAATGGTTCCTCTTCTCATCGAACATTGTTTCCTTGTCACTTTTTCTTAAAACATCTTCATTCTTTCTCCACTCTCTTACTCAGTTATGTCAAATGTCCTTGTAGAAGCACAGTTGGTAAATTCCTTAGCCACTTCAATGACTTTTAACTTAAAATTTGCTTCATACTTTCTTCACTTTGCTGGTGGCTCCATGGTAACAATTTGTTTAAAAAAAATTAAACTGGTGAAGACAAAAGCTGGCAACATACTGAACCGTGAATTGCTTTGTGACATTTCTTCACCCACATTCTGGCCACACCCATCAGCTCAGTGAACATGACACCAGCTCAGTCAACACACAGATAGTACCAGTATGTTTGGGGATCATCTTATACCAGTGATATGAGCTAAAACCTGAAATTCAGACTGAAATTGGGGTCTCATCTTATCTAAAGGTTGCCTTATCCACCGAAATATATGGTAAATCTACTTAACAATCCAAACCTTCCCTAATTCACATCCATAAGCAACTATTTATCTTGCACCCATGTGCCAAAGAGTCTTTTAAATATCCCTATTGTACCAGCCTCCACCACCACCCTGGCAATGCATTCCAGGCACCCACTACTCTTTCTGGATTAAAAAAAACTTACCATAGACGTCTCCCCTAAACTTTGCTTCCCTCTCCGTAATTTTTTTAAAAATTTAGACATGCAGAATGAGAACAGGTCCTTCATGCCACCCAAATACCTACAACCCCTGTACATGTTAAAGGTTGGAAGAAAACTGGAGTACCTGGATGAAACTCATTCAGTCATGGTGAGAGCATACAAACTCCTTAAGGCAGTGCCGAATTTGAACCCAGGTCAGTGGCAGTTTAATACTGTGGTGCTAACCACAAGAGAGAGTAGATTTTGTTTATGCTTTACATGATTGGATGCCTTCACTTGTTGAGTTGGAAGTTATAACATAGGACAACAATCTTGCTTTCAATTTCAATAAGATTCCACCTGCATTGAATTCGCCCATCGTTGTTGAATGGAGATCTACCGGGACGAATGCCTAAAGAGGGCACACAAAATCAGTGAACCGGTGCGGACTCGAAAGGCCAACATGGCCTGTTTCCGCTCCGTAAATGGTTATATGGTTATAGTTTCAAAGAAATTTATTTGAGAAAGGGAGATTAGAAAGGTGAGAGGTAAGGTCAGTGAAACAGAAGGGAAGTGAGTGCCTTCAATTAAAGATTGACAACTGGGACATTGCTTCTTTTGTATTGCATTTTCTACCGCCCTGTGCTCCGGGCTTGACATTTATTTATGGTTGTTGAACAGCAGAAAGCAAACCAATTCCTCAATGTAGTTTGGCACAATATGGTAGAAGAATCATGATTAACTTGGCCTGTGTTATATGAAGCATTGCAGTGTGCAGAATCTTTTAAAGAGCTTCCATTCTTCACATTGATTCTTTCATTCTTTATAACCTATTCTATTAATAATTGATTAGGCTTTGTTTTTGCTAAATTATTTCCCAGAATCTTAAAGCTGGGAGCAATCACTGATTTCCACCCCCCCCCCCCTCCCCTGTTCATGATTGCATTCGTCAATTGCTCTGCAGAATTCAATGAGGTAGTGCCAGGTCTAACATGATATCTGAAAAATTAAGAACCATGCCACAATAATTGTATACACATGACAAAGCTCATGAAATCATGGCAGGCATTGATAAGGTGGACAGCTAGAATATTTTTCCCAGGACAAAAGCTTTATGCACTCAAGGGCATGTGGTTAATAGGAAGGACGTTTAAAAGAGATGTGCAGGCCAAGTGGTGGGTACCTGGAGTAAGAGGGGCCTCATCTGACTGTCTACAATGCAACCTTCCAGTCTCATCGCTAAATTTAGTAATTACATACAATGAGCTTTTTCCAGCATTTGAGTTACAGATTTACAGAATCTCTTTGGTATTTTCAGCTTATTATTAAACCTGTGGAATTTGTTGCCACAAGCGATTGTGGAGGCCAGGTCATTGGGTGTATTTAAGACAGAGATTGAGAGGTTCTTGATTAGCCAGGGCATCAAAGGTTATGGGGCGAAGCCCAGGCAGTGGGGCTGAGTAGGAAAATGGATCAGCTCATGATAAATGAAGAGACAGACTCAATGAGCTAAATGGCCTTTTTCTGCTCCTGTGTCTTACAGTCTGATTTTCTCTTTTGGATCTGCAGTATCACCCCCACCCACCTGCCTTCCATCCTTTGCCCTTTCCCTGCACCATTTTATACTTCAGCTTAAAGATTGCCAGCATCTGTGGTAATTTATTTTTATATCCTTAAATTATTCCACTTGCTTGATAGATGAGCCATCATGTTTGTTCCTTGGCAAACCTAGGCAGAGTACAACGAGGGGTTGCAGATTGGCACAGGGCACCAGAAATGGGGAGAACCCTCCCCCATTGAAAAGGAGAAGCAGAGGAGACGACCCTACAGGAGGTGACCACAGAGGCAGACCAGCAAGCGGCTGAAGGAATCACACAAGCTGTGGGTGACTTGCAGTTGCGAGACTACTGGGGGATGCTGGAGAATGACTAATGGGAACCAAGTATCCAAGACGGGATTGGAGAGGGTGTTCAGGAACTGAAGGTTTCCTGATCATGTGATAGGTTTGGACCGAGAGCTTGGGTGGCCAATAGATCGAATAGGAGTCTGTGCAGCTGCAGAAGCTGCGGGAGCGCTGGAGGGAAATCCATGGACACTCAGTGACTTCTCTGAAGGGACTCTCTTTCATTGCTCTTTCTATCATTCTCAAATGGGAACTTGGCAACACCAAGGACATCTCTTTGTCTGCCTTACTCCAGGAAGAAGGCAATTTTGTGTAATATTACATTCTGCACTATGACATGACACTAAAGAAATATTGAATCTTGAATCTTGAAGAAATAAAGCCACACATCAGTCTCTTATGTTATCCCAAATCCTATGTGTGCACTGTACATATGATCTACCGCAATGATCTTACTTGATTTAACATTTTTCCTAAAGGTTAGAATCAAATATTGAAGGTCAAGAACATGAACAAATTTGCAACATGATGTAAAATAGCCCAGTCATTTAATGTCAGAAAAAAAATGAACAGATCAGATTTATTAATGCAGCAAAATTTATAGACTTCAACAGTCTCATTGCTGTGGCAATTGCAATTTTCAAGCCATTTAAATCTGGCACAGCCTTGCTCAGTGTATTTATTGTGAGTTGTTAGTTCAGCTTTATACTTAAGCCCCTACTGTGTGGCAGACAAGCTTAACTGTTACAAAGTCAAGCAAAGTGAAGAAACCTGCACAAAAGGAGATAGCTTCAATATCCAAGGAGAAGGCTCTGGCAAAGTGAAAAGTGTGCCCCCAGAGTTGTTCTGATTTAATTCCTCTCTGAGTAATTTGACATAAAGTTCGGTATGATTCCTTTGAAACTGTGAACACTCGAAAAATTGTCCTGCGAAAGGTGGTAAACAAGAAAATCTGCAGATGCTGGGCTCTGGGACAATACAGAAAAATGCTAGAGATATTCAGCAGGTCAGGAAGGGAACATACTTCAAAGCAGGGATTAGTTTTATTCATTTTTCTGATTCTCTGTGAATTTAGCCCAAAAGAGAGAGAGAAAAAGGTGAAAGAGAAAGAGAAACAGAGAGAGAGAAAGAGAGAAGTGAGGGTGGGGTTTGGGGGGGGGGGGGGGAGAAAGAACTGTGGAAACATTGCTTTGTCACTGATATGGATTAATAAACATATATCATGGAAACTGGCCCTCTAGCTCAACATATTGTCAACCTGAGCTAGACCAATTTTCCAGAGTTTATTCCATCTCACTCCAAACTTTTACTAACCATCTACCCATCCAAAAGTCTTCTAAATGTACACTTCAATCACATCCTCTGGGAACTTGTTCCATCCACCCAACCCCTCAATGAGGAAAAACTTCCAGGTTCAAAGGTTCCTTTTATTGTCACATAATCATGCATTAAAATTTAATATACTTGATACACCAACTTTTGCCTTCTATAAGGCAAACAAAGTCACCATGAGCATTGCCTGGCACCCCAAAACAATAAGACGAAGAGAAGCAAAAGAGAGTCCCTTCAGAGTCACTGAGTGTCCGTGCATTTGCCTTTAGCACCCCCATGGCATTGCCTGTTCAATCCATTGGCAACCTGAGCTCCAGATCCACACCTCTAATGATCAGGAAACCAACAGAACCTGAGACCCTTCGGGAACCCCCTCAACACCCATTCGAATCCCACCTCCAACACCTGATTCCTATAACCAGTCTCCAGCAGCCTGCCACCCATGTGGCTCCTTCAGACACACATCGCCAGCAGTTCGCAGCTTGTGTCAGCCCTTTGAATACGTCACCAACCTCCTGTAGCCTATGTAGGCCCTTCAGCCATTGAGCCACTTGCTAGTCGACTGCCATGGACACCTTCCCTCCAGGGTCTTCTCTCAGGTTTCCTATCTCAGTTGGGAGGAGGAGGGATGGGGGGTATCCCTGTTTCTGTTGCACTGCACTAATCTGCAGATTCCCAAGAATCTGTAACCCCTCATAAAATGCTGCACAGGCACAGACCTCCTTGACTGCAGGATTTTTAAAAAGATCAGTTGGCTCCACCAACAGATTGTTTAAAGCCCATATGGAGCAGTTGGCATCAACACCAGCCAGTAGGACCCTGCAGAGCAGCACTCTGTCTCTGCTCCCTGCTCTCCTGGGCCCGTACCAGTGGAAGTGATGCTGTTACAGCAACTCCAGCAGTGCTGGTTTTTCTTGCCCTTCTGGTCACTCTTAATCTCTGTCCTCTCACCTGAAACCAATGCTCTCTTGTCCTAAAATCATCTATACTAGGAAAGAAGTCTGCAAGCATTCTCTTCATTTGTCCCCTTCATGATTTTATAAACTCCTCTAAGGTCTCCCTTCAGCCTCAAGTGAAAAGAAAGCCCCACACTATCGAGTCTCTCCTCCCAACTAAGACCCTCCCGTCCTGGTAATATCCTAGCAAATCTTTTCTGCTCTATTCCTACTTTGCAAAATGCTTCCTATAGCTAGGTAACATGGGAGAGCTGGTACATAGCGCCACTTCGATGGTTTCAACTGCTGGTCCTAATGCCAGAGGCCGACGGTGTTTGTAAATAAAACTCTGCAACTTAACATAACATAACATAACAATTACAGCACGGAAACAGGCAATTAGGCCCTTCTAGTCCGCACCGAACCAAACACCCCTTTCTAGTCCCACCTCCCTGCACAATGCCATAACCCTCCATCTTCTTCTCATCATAGACCTGTCCAACCTTTTCTTAAATAATACAATTGACTCCGCCGCCACTATTTCTCCCGGAAGATCATTCCACACGGCTACCACTCTCTGAGTAAAGAAGTTCCCCCTCATGTTACCTCTAAACCTCTGCCCCTTAATTCTTAACTCATGTCCTCTTGTTTTAATCTTTCCTCCTCTTAACGGAAATAGTCTATCCACATCCACTCTGTCTATCCCTTTCATAATCTTAAATACTTCTATCAAATCCCCTCTCAACCTTCTACGCTCCAAAGAATAAAGACCTAATCTGTCCAATCTCTCCCTATACTCTAGATGCTTAAACCCAGGTAACATTCTGGTAAACCTTCTCTGCACTCTCTCCACTCTGTTTATATCCTTCCTATAATTAGGCGACCAGAACTGCACACAGAACTCCAAATTAGGCCGCACCAACGTCTTATACAATCTCAACATCACCTCCCAACTCCTATATTCCATGCAATGATTGATAAAGGCCAGCATACTAAAAGCCTTCTTCACCACCCTATTCACATGAGTTTCTACCTTCAGGGAACGATGTACCGTTACTCCTAAATCTTTCTGCTCTTCTGTATTCCTCAATGCTCTCCCATTTACCACGTACGTCCTATACTGATTCTTCTTACCAAAATGAAGCACCTCACACTTATCAGCATTAAATTCCATCTGCCATTTTTCAGCCCACTTTTCTAAGCAGCCCAAATCCCTCTGCAATCCTTGAAAACCTTCTTCATTATCCACTAATCCACCTATCTTAGTATCGTCTGCATATTTACTAATCAAATTCACCACCCCATCATCTAGATCATTAATGTATATAACGAACAACAATGGGCCCAATACAGATCCTTGAGGCACACCACTGGTCACCGGCCTCCAATCTGACAGACAATTATCCACTACCACTCTCTGGCCTCTCCCTTTCAGCCAATGTTCAATCCATTTGACTATCTTAAAATTTATACCTAAAGACTGCACCTTCCTAACTAACCTTCCATGTGGTACCTTATCGAAGGCCTTACTGAAGTCCATATAGACAACATCCACTGCGCTACCCTCATCCACATTCCTAGTCACCTCTTCAAAAAATTCAATCAGATTGGTCAAACATGACCTTCCTCCCACAAATCCATGTTGAGTGCTCCTGATCAGACCCTGTCTATCCAGATGTTTATAAGTACTATCTCTAAGAATTTTCTCCATTAATTTACCTACCACAGACGTCAAACTTACAGGCCGATAGTTGCCAGGCTTCCTCCTTGAACCCTTTTTAAATAACGGAACCACATACGCAATGCGCCAATCCTCCGGCACTATCCCCATATCTAATGACATTTGGAAAATTACCGCCAGAGCCTCTGCTATTTCCTCCTTCACTTCTCTCAATGTCCTGGGGAAGATCCCGTCTGGTCCCGGAGACTTATCCACCTTTATATTCTTCAAAAGCCTTAAAACTACACCTTTTGTAATCTCTATATTCCCCATATTTACCCAATTTGCTTTTTTTATCTCACATCTCCCAATATCCTTCTCCTTAGTGAATACCGAAGAAAAGAAACTGTTCAATATCTCCCCCATTTCTCTAGGCTCCACACACAGTTTTCCGCTCTGATTTTCTAAGGGACCAATTTTGTCTTTAGCTTTCCTCTTACCATTAACATATTTGTAGAACTCTTTTGGATTAGTTTTCACCCTGCTTGCCATAGTTTTCTCATACCTTCTTTTAGCTTTCCTAATTCCTCTCTTAAGATTCCTCTTACATTCAATGTATCTTTCAAACATCTCCTTAACTCCATGCTTCTTATATCTAATGTACGCCTCCCTTTTTCTTCGAACCAAGTTTCCAATATTCCTTGAAAACCACGGCTCTCTCAAACCTTTTGCCCCTCCTTTTAACCTAACAGAAACATAAAGCTTTTGCACTCTCAAAATCTGATCTTTAAAAGACTTCCATCTCTCTACTACATCCTGCCCATAAAACAAATTGTCCCAATGCACACCCTGCAAGTCCTTTCGCATCTCCTCAAATCTAGCTTTTCCCCAATCAAAAACCTCAATCCTTCGCCCTGATTTCTCTCTTTCCATAATGACATTGAAGCTGATGGCATTATGATCACTGGACCCGAAGTGCTCACCAACACTAACCTCCGTCACTTGACCCATCCCATTTGCCAACAGTAGATCTAACACTGCTCCTTCTCTGGTCGGCACCTCTACATATTGTTGTAAAAAACTATCTTGCACACATTTCACAAACTCTAACCCATCCAGTCCTTTCACAGAATGTGTTTCCCAATCTATATGTGGAAAATTAAAATCTCCCATAATTACAACCCTGTGCTTATCACAAATATCTACTATCTCCCTACAGATTTGCTCCTCTAGGTCTCGGTCCCCTCCGGGTGGTCTACAATACACCCCTACAAGTGTAACCTCTTCTTTCCTACTCCTCAGTTCCACCCAAATAGCCTCCGTGGATGTGCCCTCTAATCTATCCTTCCTAGGCACCGCTGTAATATTTTCCCTGACAAGCAATGCAACCCCACCTCCTCTTGCCCCTCCGACTCTATCACACCTAAAACAACGAAACCCAGGGATATTCAGTTGCCAATCACATCCCTCCTGCAACCATGTCTCACTAATCGCTACCACATCGTACTTCCAAGTATCAATCAACACCTTCAGCTCATCCACCTTTTTTACAATACTCCTGGCATTAAAATATATGAATTTCAGGGATTTCCCAATTTTTAATCCCTGTTTTCCCTCATCTTTAAGAACAACATTATTTACTTTTCCTGCCAATTGCCCTTCATCTTCTTCCAGAGCATTTCCCTTCTCTATCACCTGCCCATCCATATTCAAATACTTACTCCAAACTTTCTTTGTTTGCATTCTAACCTTCTCCTTACTGCTCTGTACTATTTTGTTCCCTCCCCCCAACCATTCTAGTTTAAAGGATCCTGAGTAGCCCTAGCAAATACCTCTGCCAGGATTCTGGTCCCCCTGGGATTTAAGTGTAACCCGTCCTTACTGTACAGGTCACATTTCCCCCAAAAAAGGTCCCAGTTATCCAGAAACTTAAAACCCTGCCCCTTACTCCACCCCTTCAGCCATGTGCTAATCCTCCACCTCATTCTATTTCTATTCACACTGTCACGTGGCACAGGGAGTAATCCAGAGATTACCCCCTTTGCGGTCCTTCTTTTTAACTCCCTACCTAACTGCCTGTACTCACTTTTTAGGACCTCTTCTCTAATTCTCCCTATGTCATTGGTACCTACATGTACCACGACCTCTGGCTCCTATCCCTCCCACTTTAGGACACGAGCAGCAACATCCCGGACCCTGGCACCAGGGAGGCAAACCACCATCCGGTTCTCCTTGCTGCGTCCGCAGAATCCCCTATCCGTCCTCTTAACTATGGAGTCTCCTACCACAATTGCCCTCCTCTTCCTTTCCCTCCCTTTCTGAGCTACAGGGGCCAACCTCGTGCCGGAGGCACAGCCACTGTCACTCCTCCCAACCTTGATGTCCCCCTCAACAGTGCTCAAAGAGGCGTACTTATTGCTGAGGGTTACATTCACAGGGCTCGTCTCTGGCACCTTACGTTCTTTTGTCCCTCTCCTAACAGTTACCCACCTTTCATCCTCCCGTGGCCCTGGCGTGACCACCTGGCTGTAACTCCTGTCTATGACTACCTCTGTTGATGGTGGTACCTGTGCTTAGCCATGACCACAAGGGAATGGAGTCTCTTGGGAGCAGCAGATCAGCGCAGGAAATCAGAAACAGAAAAGCAACCCACCCCCTTGAGGAGAATCAGAAGAGATGAACTGACCAGGAAGGTGACCACTGCAGCAGGGGGCTCAGAGGGTGAGGGACTCACATAGGCTACAGGCAAATTTGTGGTCATGGGGCCTGTGTGCTATCGCAGACTGGCTCATAGGATCCAGGTATAAGAGCCAGTTTTCAAGAGGGTGCTGAGGGCAACAAGGGCTCCTGAATGGCCTTGGGCACTGAAGGCTTCCTGGTCATATAGCAGGTTTGGATCTGGAACTCAGGTTGCCAGTGAATTAAACAGGAGTCTATGCAGCTGCAGAGGCTGCAGGAGCACTGGAAGCGAATCCCAGACACTCAGCGACTCGGAAGGATCTCTCTTTTGCTTTTCTTTTTCTCTTACTGCAAGGGGCGTCAGGTGAAAGCTAATGGTTACTCTTGGTCTGCCTTAAGGCAGGCAGGAGACAATTTTGTTTAAAATTACCATTGTATAAAAATAAAGGAATATTGAATCTGGAATTGTGAACTGCATACAATACTCCAAGCATGGATGTCGTAGCAAGACATCCCAGCATTTGTGCATAATGCCCTATCAATGGAGGCAAGCATGTCAAATGAATTCTTCGTCATCCTGTCCACTTGTGTTCCCACTTACAAAGAATTATGTTGTCTCCAGGGGCCCTGTCTTTTGCTGTTTAAGTCCTGCCCTGGTTTAACTTCCCCAAATGCAACACCTGGCACTTACTGCATTAAATTCCATCTGTCATTCTTTGGCCCATTTCCCCCTTCATCTGTATCCTGTGGTAATCTGAGATAACTTTCTTTACTCGTCCGCCATTCCGCCAATTTTGGTATCATCCTGCATTCACACTCAAATCAGTAACACTGATGACAAGCAACAGAGGAGGCAGCCCTGATCCCTACGGCTCACCACCAGGTGACAGGCCTCCAACCTGAAAAACAGCCTTGCACGACCACTTTCCGGTTCCTTCCACCAAGCCACTTTGGTGTCCAATTGTCCCTGGCTCCTCGGTAATCTAATATTTTAAGGCGAGATGAGGAAAGCTTTAAGGTGAGAAGGAAAAGATCGAAGAGAGACATAAAAGGAAACTTTTCTCACTCAGAGTAAGGTATCTTTGTGGACTGAGTTGCTAGAGGAAACAGTAGAAGCAGGCACAATGACGATGTTCGAAAGACATTGGGACAGATTTATGGACAGGAAGAGATTTAAAAGGATATGAATCCAATGCACGCAAATACCAACAGAACGCTGGATGAGCTGGGTCGAAGGGCCTGTTCCATGCCAAAATGCCACTTTTTTTCTTGCACTAGCATTACTGTGAATACTTATGATTTACCTAACTTTTGTATCTATTATCTTTTTTTTTAAATGTAATGTAATATATGCTATTATAGTTGTCTTTCTCCTTTATGAAGTATCTGTTTAGCTGCAGCAAGTAAGAATTTTGGTGGATCTGTACATTTTACAATGTAAATGACAATAAACGCATTAACATGCTGTGTGGCTCTGACTCTCTGGACCAGCCTACCATGTGGAACTTTGTCAGAGGCCTTGCTGTCATTCTCTCTGTTCCCTCGGGTGAAAGGAAAAGATTCCAGTTATATTATTTTGATGCAGTGCAGATGTGTTCTACCTCATCTCTTGGTCAGCGTTTCTCAACCTTTTTACCCTTGAAATAGTTTTCATGACTCAGGGAACCCCGCATTAAATTTATTATATACCATTATTAATATCTATCTCTTTTCTATTGTTATCATAGTTCACGTGGTAAGCATTGTATTTTTTTTCTTCAGTTAACTTGTTTAAGGAAAATATGACCTTTTTTTGTCAAATTTATTGGCAATGCAAAAAAAATCAGACTGCTCATTTATGAGGCCTCACACTGAGGTTTTCATTTGCAAAAAAATCTGTAAACACACACACAAAAAAAAACATAAATAACCAATACCACATGCGTGTAAAACAAATAAACAGAATGAAAGCAGATAACTATTACAATAACATCGTCTATTGACAATGTTGAAAAGGCAGGAGATAAATCAAGGTACTATGTCCTATGAACAAATATATGGACCAAGAAAATGTTATTTTCGAAGCTGATTTAGTTAGTGAAATTTGCACCTCTAATGTGAAACCTGTGCTTGTCTTTTGTTACACAAATACTTAAATCGAGGTTGAACTTTAGACAAACACACACAGATTTCATTTTCAACTGAAAGGAGACGATTTCTGTCTCTGCTTTTGATACTTGTTAAATAGGAAAAGGCTTGCTCACACATGTAAGAGGTTGAAAACTGCAGCAATATTTTTTTTTGCTTTCCTATGAACGGTAGGATACTCTTCTTTCACAGAAATCCAGAACTTTTGTCCAGAGATAGGTCAGTAAATCTCATCTTGAGTGTACGATCAGACTGCAGCTCACCAAGTTCTTCCTCTTCTTTGAAAGTCAAGTTCTCAGGGTGACCAAAAGATTCAAAGTATGGATCCCTCACCCAATCATACACTCAAGATTTCCTTTTGCAACGTGATTTTTTCCAAAGATTCAGATTCCTTTTAAATGCAAGAATCTTGTCACTTGAAGTCAATACATTTTGTCTGGGGCCTTGCAGTGACTTGCTCAGCTGATTCATGTGATGAAAAATGTCTGCTAAGTGAAGACTGTTACACACTGGCGCCATATAGATATCGCTAAATACATTCCCTATGATTATTATAATTTTAAATAATATAAGAGGTTGAAGCCTTTATTATAATAACCAAGGATTTTACAACAATATGTTGTCCGTGTACAATAAAATTATGAATATAAAATTAAACAAAAATTACTCAAAAATGCATTAGCCTATTTATCACTGTTTCTCGCGGAACCCCTAGCAATCTCTTGCAGACGGGTTCCGGGGAACACCGGTTGAGAAACACTGCTCTTGGTCATTATGGTTCCCTCCTCAATCAACCACCGAAACAGAACACCCTGTAATTATCCCATTATTATTTGTGTGAGCCTGCTATGTGCAAAGTGTCAAGGTTGTTTCTACTTTACAGCAGTAAACTACATTTTAAATTTCCATTTGATATGAATTTCTTTGGGATAACTTGAAAGCAATATCAAAAAAAATGATTTGAAACAGTCCTCTCTCCTGATGGACATTTCTTCGTGGGAGAGGTTGCAGCAATGTAGAGCCCTTGGTCACTAAATACACTGTTTAAACTTCACCCTTTGTCATTTTCCTCTTAAATTGGCCACCTCACAGTCGAGTGAACAAATTCTGACATCGATACCAGTTAAGTGGCTCATTAGCTCCCAGAGAGGAACTCAGGGATCTTTATTGCAGATACATTGAAGATTGATCACTAATCTCATTGCTGCGAAGAAAATTGCATTCATATAATTCGTTTCATAGCTGCACTATCTGGAAATCATTGATTGAATTGAGAGAACAAAAGAAAATATTTCTCCTTCAATGTAATCATTTTGTGCTCCACACAAAAGTATTGCTTTCGCAACCAATGAGTGGCTGGAGGGAGTCAAAGACTCAAGTGGCATCCCTGGGCGGAATAGAAATGGTCAGCCAACGTTTTGGGTCAGGGCCCTTTTATCGAAATTAAAGTAAAAGTAGGATAATACTCTGTATATGAAGGGGTAAAGGAACTTGGATAGGCCCAAAAAGTGATATGGTATTGGACAAAAAGTGAGGAGCGCAGGGACAGAAAGATGAGAGCCAATGGGCGGTGGGGGTGGGGCTGTAGGAGAGGAAAGTAAGGGCAGCAGCAGGCAAAGAGATGAAAACAGTGGAACTAGAAAGATGTGGGTGTCATCTAACATTACAAAAATCTATGTTCGTCCTGCTTGATTCAAAGCCGTCCAGGAGGACTATGCTGTGTTGTTTCTCAAGTGTATCTTTAGCCTCATCCTGACAATGCATGAGGCTTACAACAGGCAGATCAATATAATGCTGGTGAAGGGAATTGAAATGGTTGGCTGCAGGAAGCTCAACCTTAAACCCACAGGCAAATGTATAGGAGTTCAGTGAAGCAGTTACCAATGCCTGTGCTTCTTGCTGTGTAAGTGTTAAATTTACTGAGCAAGTGCATTAACCCTTCAAAGATTTGTGTGAAAATACCATATTAACAAACATAACATGGAAATTTGGTTCTTGTTGCAATCCATAAATGGTAGCTCAATGGCACCACTCTCAACTTCCATATGAGCTTCAGTGATTTTCAAAGAGATTTACATATGTGTTACCATGCATGTAGGATATTGGCTCGTGCATTTTAGTAAAAAGAAGCCTGGGGATCTCCACCAGTTGTGGGCTAGAGATCTGAACTTTAAATCTTTTTTTTCTTTTATTGCTTTGCCAAAATTGAAAGAACAGTGTACCTCACAGACTGTGGTTAAACAAGAAAGACTGCAGACTGTGGTGCACTTCTCATCGTTTTTCTCTTCTAACTTCTCATCCATATCCTCCCATGTCTTCTCTCCATGATCCTTCCTCCCTCCTCTTCTCTCCTCCCCCCATCTTTTCATTCAGGGGCTCACCTGCTTTTTGCTCATACCTTGGCCCAAAATGTTGGTTACCCTTTACTTCTGATAGATGCTACATAACTTGCTGAGTTTCTCGAGCACTTTTACATCCTGCAGCACACAGTCTGCAGGAAGGCAGCTCCCAACCACTTTTGCAAGGGCAGTTGGGGATGGAGAATAAATTACAGCTTTGCTTGTGACACTCACAGGTCAAGAAAATAAATGCTAAAGGCCAGGTTTAAACCAATAATCTTTTCTTTCTCACAGCAAGTAAAAGATTTATTAACGATGAAAAATTATTCAGTATTTCATTAAAGTTTAATTGGAATGCTGACGTCTTTGCAATATCTGGTCTGAAAGAATATTGCTCTGTTCACTCAAGTGCGTACAGGCAATTATAACAAATATTTTCAAAATAGGGTAAACAAAAACTGCACAGGCCAGTTTCAAACCACTCTCGGTAGTATCCATTTTGAAGTCCATTTTGGGGCTATACCTTTGAGTTCCGTCACCTTAAGTTTTCACAAATCAATTGTTCATTTGCACTGCACGTATCCAATTAGTTTAGCAATAAGGTCAGTTCCCAAAATTAAAAAGAATTTAACCCATCACAATGCTAATACAAGAACTAATTTATTCAAGGGAGAATCCCCGGATTGTAAATATAGAGGAGAAGTAAGTGGTTAACAAAGTGTTAACATGCCATCATGAATGATACAGGTATCAATTCAAGATTACATATTTTTTTAAATTGTCTCAGTGTGGTTCATATGAAATATTTTAATACATGGCAAGCAATAAGAATTTAGATCTCAGCATCCAATTCTATCCTTCTTAAGATTGAATCAATGTTTTAGCTTGGAGTTTTGAGCTAGAGAGAAGAAAAAAAACAAATTGACCTGTTTCTATAGTAACTGATGAGGGAATGCTCTGCCACTGCTGTCTGTATAACCCGCTGTGGCAGCAGTTTTTTTTTATTTTTCAATATTTTTATTGAAATTGAAATTCCACATTAAAAAAAATACAGAGTACATAAAATGCATATTAAAAGTTAAGAAAAAATAGAAAAGTACAGAATATACTACACTGGCAGTAGCTTCAAACTTGGAACCACATTGTCTATCTCCTTCCTTGAAAATCAACCACTTTGGAAATGAAGCCATTTCCTTTGAACACCTGGTGTTAACAAAAAATGTTACCTTCAAAACTCTCATGGAAAACTTAAAGTGTATACATCAATTTAGATTATCAAGTGCCAGCTCGGTTTTTCTAAGCAGAACATTATTGGCAAACCCAGTTATAAAGAACCTGTTTAATATGCAGCAAATTGTTGGAGGAAATGATCAAAATTCTCTGCTCGTGTTGCTGGCAGAGTATTATGAGTGATTGGTTGTGAATAAAAAAGGCTTGCATCAATGCAGCCTCTCTCACAACCTCAGGATGTCCAAGAAACCTTTGCAGTTCATCGTGTTCTTTCCGAAATGCAGCCTCCGTTGTGATACAGGAAGTCTGGCAGAAAACTCCAGCAAACTGTAATATGTTATGTAATGTATCTGTAGCAAATGCATAAATAAGTAATGTACATGGGTAGCTCCACAATCTCCGTCAGTACCAGAGCACCACTGGGCTGCATTCTTAGTTTCCTACTCTATTCACTATGATGGCATGACTCAGTATGACAACAGCACCCTTTACAAATTCACTGACGATACCATGCTAGTGGGTTGGCATAAAATTGAGTCAGAAGAGTCAGGGAGATTGAAAACTTGGCTGAATGGTGCACCAACAACAACCTCACACTCAATATCACCAAAACCAAGGGGATGATTATTGACTTCAGGAAGAGAAAACCAGAGATGTGCAATCCATTGCAGGATTAGAGATGGAGAGGGTGAGCAATTTTAAGTTCTTGATATTCACTCTCTTGGAGGATCTTTCCTGGAACCAACACACTAATGACATAGTGAAGAAAGCACGTCAGCACCTCAGGAATTTGCAAAGGTTTGGTATGATACTGGAAACCCTGGTAAATTTCTACAGAAGTGCAGTGGAAAGTGTGCTGACCGGCTGCATCATGTTCTGGTGCAGGAACACCAATAACACTGGGCTGAAAGCCCTGAAAGAGGTAGTGGATACAGCCCACAACATTATAGGCCCAACCATTACACAATCGAGAACATCAACAGGGAACGCTGCCATTGGAGTGTAGCAGGAAAAAAAAGAATCTCAGGGTTGTATGTGATGTCATGTATGTATTTTGGCAATAAATCTGAACATTGAATCTGATTTTTTTTTAATGACACATTAGAAAAGAGATATAGAGCTATTAGGAAAGAGGTATAGGTGCGATAAGATTCATAACACCAGGTTCAGGTACAGTTGTTATCTCTCCGCCATCAGCCTCTTAAACAACTGAATCTACCAGAGACTCATTTAACAACTCTTACTTTGCACATTATTAATTGCTGAATATTTATTTTTCTATCTTGCACATTCATTTTATTTACATTTCCTTGCATGATTACAGATCTCTCCTTTGTATATGTATCTTCTTTTCTTGAGTACAGTTCACAGTTATGGATAAGTAGTAATTCTGTCTGGCCCCACTGAAAAAATTCACTAATGTAATGTCATGTATGTACAGACTATGCATTTGAATTTTGAACATGAGCTCACATGTTGATGTCACCCTTGTTCTGAAGTCTTGTTGCCTCTGAGAGATTATCATGTTGTCCTTACTGCAGTCAGACTAATGATAATGAGAATACATGGTCACATACATAATACAATATATAGGAGCACCAAAATTCACTTCCTGCAGCTACAGAGGTACGAGCATACACCAATTACAATGGTGTAAATTAAATGACTATGCTATGCCTAAACAGAAAAAATAAGTAAATATAAAGGGTTAGATTCAAGATTCCTTTATTGCCATGTTCAGAACATGCAATATTACACAAAATTGCCTTCTGCCTGCTATAAGGCAAAGAGTTGCCATTAGTGTTGCCCCTAACAGTAACAGACAAAAAAGAGATGCATAATGTGTTTTATTCTGCTGTACCCAGGTATGCATAGACTTTCCGGTAATACGCACAAACCAAACCCTTTCACTGCTCCTCAGTCTATGTGACAATAAACTTAATGTCCCAGTACCAGATCACTTTCAAATGCTTGTCACATTAATTATCTGATAAACTATTTTAGTGATGTTAGTTACAGGATGAATAAAATATGGTATAAATATGTAGACCATCAGACATTGCTCAAGCAAAGGAAATATTTACACACACGCACGATATATTGTATGTATCTCACACACAAATGTCAACTTTGGATTCCTGAGACTGAACTTTGAACTAACGTTCCAGAATTGAGCCTAAACTCTAATGGCTTGAGGTCTGCCACACACACACACACACACAAACACACACACACACACACACACACACACACACACATATCTAGATCAATACATCGCACACACATCGTGGTCATGTACTTATCTTCATCGGGAGAAGTGTCAGGATCATTTGTGGCAGTGAGCCAATGAGAAGGTCAGAGGAGTTTAGTTGCTGGTGTTTGGGGAGTTGAAGAATGCAATGATGTGTCTAATGAATAATAAAACAAAATCAACTTTATGTTGTGCTGAAAGGAACTAGTGAGTGTTTTCTTTATTTGTTTGTAAGCTGTGTAAAATCAGTGCCCTTACAAGTGGTGAGCTCACAGTACCTTCTAATTTAAAATGGATCATGATGAGGTTGAATCCTTGCTGGACTACTAAAAGAATCTGATAAGTCTGTGTCCAAAAGACCATTAACTTTGGGAGATGATGCTGTGCATGTTTTCAATGATGTGAAGAGAGCACTTGTGAATGGTTGTACATCAAAACCCCAATGCTTTGCTCTCCCTTACCACACAGATGTATCCGTCAGTGCTGCGGGAGCAGGGTTAGAATAATGAGTCTGCAGGCAATTGGAACCTCTGGTATTTATTTTAGCCAAGCTGCCACTGGATCAGACAATCAATAACATGTTTGGTCGAGAACTCTTGGCCATCTATCGTACACTGAAACATTTCCGCTATTTATTGGAAGCTCAACCTTTCATCATTTATGCAGACCACCAGCCTCTTACACATACTGCGAATACAAGCACATCTCTACTTGCCCAGAGAGATTTGGCACTTGGACTTAATCTGACAATTTGCATTAGACATACAACAGCTCTGAGGACAAGCGAATGTCGTGGCCGATGCCCTGTCCAGCCACAACATTGACGCATTGCATACAACTACTGCTATTGATTTCTCCGCCATGGCTCACGCACAGGACAGCACACCGATCCCAATCTCATCCTGTACCACCAAATCCACTCTGGTCTCCATCCTCAAGATGCCGACCCTTAATGAATTAGGTGAAAAGTTAGTCTGTGATTTTTCCATAGGAAGGCCGAGGTCTTTTGTCCTGATGATTATGAGGTGGAAGATTCTGAGTCTCTTCACAATCAGAATCAGGATTTATTGTCATGAACAAGTCATCAAATTTGGTATTTTGTGGCAGCATCAGAGTGAAAACATACAATTTATAACCATTTCACAACATTAATATAAAAAAAATATAATACTAACTATGATAATGAACAACAAGTAAGGCAGTGTCTTTGGTTCAGGAATCTGATGGGGAAGAAGCTGTCCCCGTGCCACTGAGTGGTCATCTTTAGACTCCTGTACCTTTTCCCCTATGCTAGCAGAGTGAAGAGGGCATGGTCTGGGAGGTGAAGGACTTTGAGGATCGATGATGTTTTTTTTAAGACACCACCTCATGGAGATGTCCTCGATGGAGTGAAGTCTGGTCCCTGTGATGTCGCAGGCTGAGTTAACAACCCTCTGGAGTTATTCTTGTCCTGAGAGTTGGTGCCTCCATACCAGGCAGTGATGCAACCAGCCAGGATGATCTCCATGGTACACCTATAGAAGTTTACGAGAGTCTTCAGTGGCATATGAAACCACCTCAGACACCTCACAAAATATAGCTGCTGGTGAGCCATCAACGTGGAGGCTCCAGGACAGATCCTTGCAGATGCTGATACCCAGGAATTTGAAGTTCTTAGCCTCTCTCCACTACTGAGCCCTCGATGAAGACTGGGTTGTGTTCCCTAGACTTCCTCCTGAAGTCCACAATCATCTCCTTGGTTTTACTGATGTTGAGCGCAAGGTTGTTGTCATTACACCATTCAACGAGCTGATCTATCTCCCTCCTGTACACTTCCTCATTGCTGTTTGCGATTCTGCCGATAAATATGGTGTCATCGGCAAACATGAACATGGTGTTGGAATTGTGCCTGACCACACAGACATGGGTGTATAACGAATAGAGCAGTGGGCTAAGCACACATCCTTGGGGCGTGCCTGTGTTGATGATCAGTGAGGAGGAGATGTGTGGTCTTCCGATGAGAAAGTCAAGGATCCAGTTGCAGATGGGGAATAATGGTATTGAAGGCTGAGCTGTAGTCGATGAAGAGCAGCCATCTGTATGAATTGCTGTTTTCAAAATGAATGGAGAGTCAGTGATATTGCTTGCATCTGCTGTGGAGCGATTGTGACAATAGGAGAATTGCAGTTGGTCCAGATCTTTATTAGGTATGTGTTAACTCTGGTCATGACCAACCTCTTGAAGCTTTTCATGACAGTAAAAATTAGTGCCACTGGGCAGTAGTCGATGAGGCAGCCCATGCTACTCTTCTCGGGTACCGGGATGATTGATACCTTTTTGAAGCTGGTGGGAACCTTTGACTGCCACAATGAGAAGTTGAAGAGTCCAGCTAGTTTGTTAGCACAGATTTTCCACTACACTGCCAGGTATGCCGTCAGGGCCTAACGCCTTGAAGGTTCACCCTCTTGAATGATGTTCTAATATTACCCTCAGAGACAGATATCACAAGGTCCTCAGACTTTTCAGGGATTGTAGTAGGCACTGTTTTGGTTCTTCTTCACAAAGTGGGCATAGAAGGTGTTCAGCTCATCGGGTAGTGAAGCATCACAGCCATCTATAGTTTTCACCCTTGCTTTGTAGGCTGTAATGACCTGCACTCCCTACTATAGCTGCCATGTATCTGTCTCTGTCTCTAATTTCCTCCAGAATTGCCACTTTGCTTTGGAGATGGACTTCCACAGGTCATACCTGAACTTCTTATCAAGATTTTGATCCCCAACCTTAAATTGCCTCATTCTTGTCCTCAGCAGGTTGCAGATTCTCTGATTCATCCAGAGCTTCTGGTTGGGGAACACCTGGTATTTGTGTGTGGGCACACTCCCATTCACACAGTCTTGATGAAGTCGGTGACACCTGTTGAGTTCTTGAATATGTTTCAGTCCACCGATTCAAAGAAGTTCTGCAGATGCTCCTCCATCTTCCTCGATCACACCTTCACCATCTTCATCAATCTATCGCATCCTGGTAGAAGAGCATCAATCAAACTCGCTATGGAATGTTTTACCTGGCCTCATATTAAATGGGTTGTTGGATTATGGGCAAAGATCTGCTTGCCGTGTCAATGCTCTAAAGTCTCCAGACACACAAAATCCAAGCTGGGAGATTTTGTTGTTCCGGATTCCCTTTTCCAGCACGTGCACCTAGACTTCATAGGCCTCACCACAGTTCGGGGCCCCAAACAGGCCTTTCAAGTGACGCAACCATTGTGCATCCAGAGGACTTATTTATTTCATCTGGTGCTCCTTTTATGGCAGTGGTTCTCAACCTTTTTTATTTCCACTCAAATACCACTGGTAACTTTTTCTTTCCACCCACAATCCCTTGCTAATCACAGAGAACCTATGGCATAGGGAATATTTATGGCATTCTCTACATCGGAGAGAATTGTCGCACACTGAGAGATTGCTTCGCTCAGTCCCTCCTCTCTGTTCGCAACACCGACCTCCCCGTGACCAACCATTTCAATTCTGAGTGACACTCCCGCACTCACATGTCTGTCCATGGCCTTATGCATTGTCCCATCATGACCACCAACAAATTAGAGGAACAACACCTTACTTTCCATCTGGGCACTCTCCAGCCAGATGAGATTAACATTGACTTTATTGCCTTCCACTAATACTGCTTGCCTTTTCTGTTCCTCTCCCATTCCGGTCCTGCCAATTCCTCCACACATCCCTCCTCCACCCATCCCTCCTCCCCTCATTGCTGCTGTCCCCTCTCTCCTTTCTCCATCTATCATCTCCTGCCTTTGCCACCCCCATCCCTCACTTTTGTTCAGATGTTTACGGGCATTTTCTCATACTTTGATGAAGGGTTCAAAACTAAAACATCGATTATGTATCTTTTCCTTTGCTACATAAAGGACACTGTTTGACCTGCTGAATTTCTCCATTATTTTGTGTTTTTACTTCAACCACAGAATCACGATTTTTGTCATTTACTTCCTAGTGAGCCCTTTATCTTTATTAGTGTACTATTAAGTATATTACTAAAGCTTTATCTGTAAACCTGGATGAGGGGGTTAATTATGACAGCGGCACAGTTAACGTAAAGGCTAGAGCATCGCTGGCAAATGGGCTTCATATTTAAAGGAAGGCACACTGAGGGCCTGACCAGGGAATTGCATGGAAGCAAGTTGGGTTGTGCCGAGGGCATGACTGGCACACTTTCGTGGAGGTGAGCTGGGTTGCCCTGAGGGTCTGACCAGGACACCTGCATGGAGGTGAGTCAGGTTTCACTGACAGTCTGACTGGGACACTGCTGTGAAGGTGAGCCGGGTTGCGCTGAGGGCCTGACCGAAACACTTGCATGGAGGTGAGTCAGGTTGCAACACTGCAGCACTGTAACACTGTTACAGCACAAGCGACCGGTGTTCAAATTTAAATTTAAATTTGGTAAGTTCTGGGAATTATTTGATTAAAGTGAACCCTACATAATTAAATACTACAATAGTGATTTTTTTTTCAAATTACTTTACATTTTGCACTGTGTTTTGTCTTTTAAATAGTGTATTCTTAACGCAGGTGTATTAGGCAATGAAAGTGTGAGTCTCAGTCAACCAGAAAATTCACATTTCCAGCATCCATAATCCCCATAGGTGCTGGATAATGGGAATTTTACTACATACATATATATCCCAGTATCAGATCACCTCCAAATGCATTACATGTTAAGTTGGTTACAGAATTAACTAAGCACAGTATAGGACATTACTCAAGCTAAGCCAAGCCAATGTTTATAAAGGGAATATTCTGACTTTTAAATTCATGGCAAACCACATCAATTTTGTGTCATTGTCGGTCCTTCTCAGCACCCCTTTGTCTGTAATAAAATTGGATGAATTCATCAGCTGTGAGTAACTTTTGGTCCAAATACACCTGGCATCACCCATCCAAAAAATGACTGGCATGGAATCAGTCTCACAGGATAGATGAGGTCATTATCTTTCTGACAGGGATAAATCATCTTCAAAAGAGTGCCAGGGATGTTCTCTTCCATTTCCTTCCATTCAGCAGGTCAGGCAACATCCATGGAGAGAAATAGTCAGACAACATTTTGGGCTAAGAGCATTTGTCACAAGTTAGAAGGAAGAGGAGAGATGGTTGGCATAAAAAGGGGAGGTGCTCAAATGAGGATGGAATGGAAGGACAGACAGGAAAGGACGGAGATGCTGTAGGATCCATTGAGTCCCTCCAGTTTCACTCAAGATTCCAGCATCTGCAATTCTTGTGTTTCTCTCTTTTACTAGTGACTACGTTTTGTTTTGAACTCTGAGATAGTCTGCTGTGGAAACTGCTTATTTATGTTAATCCTATCAGATCCAGTTATAAGCTCAACAGGCTTTCACTCACAAATATTTTTTTTCCTTTTTGGAGAAAGAGCCCCCAAATATCTGCACCTCCTCAGCCTGGTCAGGGCGAGTCATGGGATGTATGGGATGTTATCGTGCTATATCTCCAAACAAAATATCACAGGCACCATTTGGAGAGCTCATCCCAGTTTCTTGCCACTTCTTTCTTTATATTAAATAAAGACTCCTTTATATTTTACTCTTCAGATTGCTTTCATGTTGCCCCAGAATATTTTCCTTCTGTGTTGCTGCCATTGTGCAGAAAGATCCCACAAACCAGCATGGTGTTCATGACCATTTTTTTTGAGTGAGGGGTAACAATTGGCCAGAACACAGGAGAACACAACGACGGGTGGCATTTCCTCAGTATTGTACAGGATATCAACAGAGATTTTTGATCTCAGGATTCTGCTGCAGAATATGGACATTGACCTTCTCAATCTTCTTAATGAGACACAAGAAGCTATCTCTCTTAACTGAAAACTCTTATTTCTCCAAAATGTAATTGTTACTTTTAACTGTTACATTAAAACGTTAGAATACATTTTGGCCACTGTCATGATTAACCTTGTTACTTGTCTTTACCAGATGATTTATTTTACATCTAAAGTAGCCCCTGGAGAGTGGGGACTTCTTTCCAGTGTCTGCATCAGGAAGGAAGTACAAGAACGTCAAAATCAGGAACTGGCAGGCTGGGAAGAAGCTTCTTCCTGCAGGCTGTGAGATTGATGACTGATTTCTTGCAATCAAGTAAATTAGTAAAAAATATTTAAATATATTTGTGTTATGTTGTTATGTATGTCTGTGATTTTTTTTGCTGTGTCGTGTGTGTGTGTGTGTGTGTGTGTGTGTATATATATATATATATATAGAGAGAGAGAGAGAGAGAGAGAGAGAGAGAGAGAGAGACACACACACACACATAGATACATACATTATATACAAAAAAAATTCTTACTTTCTCCAACCATGTAGGTACATCAAATTACCAAAATATGCCCAGAAAGAGATAATAAATATAAAATGATAGATAAATAATGACAGCGCAAGAAAAAAAAGTAAGAATTCAACAGTGCAGACAGATCTTTTAGTGGTCCCAGAGTCCTTGATTGAAGGAGTGCAAAGAAGATTTACTAGGGTGTTGCCAGTTCTTGAAAAACTGCAGGGTGAGGTTAAACAGGTTATGACTTTATGCCCTGGAGTGCAGAAGAATGAGGAAACATTTCATAGAGGTACACAAAATTATGAAGGGTATTGATAGAGTAACACAAGTTGGCTTTTACCACAGATGTTAGGTTAAAAGGCATGGATTAAGGATGATGGAGGATATTAGTGGGAATATCTTCACAGAGTGGTGGAAATGTGTAATGAGCTGCCAGTGAAGTGGTGAATCCTGGCTCAATTTTAACACAAGAAAAAATTGGACAGGTACATGGATGGGAGGAGTTTGGAATGGGAATGGGATCTAAATTACATAATTGGCATTGGATACCCAATGGTAGAAAACAAATGATTATGGTGATGTACACAACAAATGTTATACCATTTGTTCAATGCATCCTGTCCATCTGCAAATATGTGGCGGTTTCCTGAAGCAAATACTATTGATATTAAATGGAGCATCTGGCTCAAGGGATGGCTGCCTACGACTCCCATGTCTTATGTTCGAACATTCCGAACAAATGCAGGCATTGCCTTCAGTGTTGAATTTAATTAGAGTTGCATAGAGTCCCTCATATTTCCATCTGCTCACCCCCTACGCCCACCCCCATATTCTACCACTTACCGACAAACTAAGATGAATTTACCATGTCCACGTAATCTACCAACATGTAAGACTTTGGGATGAATGAAGAAAACGGGAGTAACTGGAGGAAACTCATGGAGTTGCAGGGACTATGTGCACATCCAAGATCAGGACTGAACACTGGCCTCTGTGACAATGAGTCAGCTCTGCGTCACATAGGCCATGCCACATTTAGCCCAAAAGATCTATACTGATTTCTATGCTCCAAACGAGCTTCCACTCATCTTGTCCTTTCGCCTTTGTCTTGTTACCTTGCTTTCTCTGAGCACTTGTGTTATTTGGCTGAACCAAGTCCCTTGTTGCTGTATTCAAAGGCAAATATATATTTTAGATGAAAGAGAAGAAAAAGGTTCTGGTGGGATTAGCCTGTCCATCTCCGATAATTTTTCCAGAAGAAGAAGTAACCAAGAGATCAAGAAGCCACCTGATAATGACAAATTTAACTAATTTATGCTCAACACTCTTGAAGATGTGTGATATGCCACTGATTTATTCTTGCAATGCACAGGTGCATTTCTGTTGGCAGATACGACAAGCACCATATTGCACAGTAACAGTAAATACATCTATTATCTGCACAAAATTGCTGCAAGGAGACAGGATTAATATCAAAACTTCCAAATCATAAGCAGTTAATTTCTACTGCATTCATTAACATATTTGGGGACATCTGAGATATAGCCATCGATCCTACCTTATCTATTGTTGTCAGGTTTCCTGCAGCTCAAAGTGAAAGCATAGCCTTCTTAGTTACTTGCAAGTCCACAACACCCTTCTGCCAATTGCCTGACAAGAAAATTGTGTGGCAAAATAATAAATTATATTTTTTTCCTATCTCCCAAGTGATAATAGTTTAAATGACTAATGGTGCCAAAGAGAGACATGGACCAATCTCTATTTAATTTTTAGCTCACTTGCGCATTGAAACCCAGAGGACAGACATCTGCTCCAACATTGAGACCAGCACAACAATGTGGTGCTGAGAGGAGGGGTCATTGATTTATAGAAGACCCTTTCGGTCTAGTGCACAATATCTTCAACCTATTACCATCAAGAAGAAGGTACAGGATCATCAAAATCAGGCCTGCCAGCTTCTTCCCACAGGTTGTGAATCAGATAAACAGTATCACGGATGGCAGTCTCTTCAATCTGAGGCGCCTGCAAGCTCACACCAAGACACAAGAGCTACTTGTCCGTGAACTACTCTTTGCAGACGATGCCGCTTTAGTTGCCCATTCAGAGCCAGCTCTTCAGCGCTTGACGTCCTGTTTTGCGGAAACTGCCAAAATGTTTGGCCTGGAAGTCAGCCTGAAGAAAACTGAGGTCCTCCATCAGCCAGCTCCCCACCATGACTACCAGCCCCCCACCACATCTCCATCGGCCACACAAAACTCAAAACGGTCAACCAGTTTACCTATCTCGGCTGCACCATTTCATCAGATGCAAGGATCGACAATGAGATAGACAACAGACTCGCCAAGGCAAATAGCATCTTTGGAAGACTACACAAAAGAGTCTGGAAAAACAACCAACTGAAAAACCTCACAAAGATAAGCGTATACAGAGCCGTTGTCATACCCACACTCCTGTTCGGCTCCGAATCATGGGTCCTCTACCGGCATCACCTACGGCTCCTAGAACGCTTCCACCAGCGTTGTCTCCGCTCCATCCTCAACATTCATTGGAGCGCTTTCATCCCTAACGTCGAAGTACTCGAGATGGCAGAGGTTGACAGCATCAAGTCCATGCTGGTGAAGATCGAGCTGCGCTGGGTGGGTCACGTCTCCAGAATGGAGGACCATCGCCTTCCCAAGATCGTGTTATATGGCGAGCTCTCCACTGGCCACCGTGACAGAGGTGCACCAAAGAAAAGGTACAAGGACTGCCTAAAGAAATCTCTTGGTGCCTGCCACATTGACCACCGCCAGTGGGGTGATTTCGCCTCAAACCGTGCATCTTGGCACCTCACAGTTTGGCGGGCAGCAACCTCCGTTGAAGAAGACCGCAGAGCCCACCTCACTGACAAAAGGCAAAGGAGGAAAAACCCAACACCCAACCCCAACCAACCAATTTTCCCCTGCAACCGCTGCAACCGTGTCTGCCTGTCCCGCATCGGACTTGTCAGCCACAAACGAGCCTGCAGCTGACGTGGACATTTACCCCCTCCTTAAATCTTCGTCCACGAAGCCAAGCCAAAGAAGAAAAGAAAAAGAAGAAGAAGAAGATCCTCTTACTGTAAAAAAGCATCCCAAATATTTATATATATATTCATTTTGATTATTTATTGATCTTGATGTGTTTTTATGTGTGCACCGTGGTTTGGAGAGACGTTGTTTTGTCATGTTATATGTGTACAATCATATAATAATGAATTTAAACGGCCTTGAACTTGAGGAGCTTCTTCCCATCTCTCCCTTAGCTTAATATAGGGGAGGATAGGCATGCAAACCAGGATCCATGGTTCACCAATCCTGAGTTAAAAAGTAAGTGCAAGATTTTTACTTCGTTTTGAAAATAACTGGTGACAAAAATGCAACAGTGGCTCCAGATAATAGCTTGAATGGCATACATCCTTTCACTTGCTTCGCCAAACAAATCACCACTGACTCCTTCCTCACTAGCCAGCTCATCTTGGATATGCATAGTCCATGGATTTGAGAGGTGAGCTGGACTCCATGCCGAGTCCAGGAGTGGAGCACAACATCCTGAGCTTAGGGGCTGGATAAACCCGTTTTAGATCATAGAACATCCCAGACAGCACAGATCTTTTAGCTTACCTGTGAACTAGAGAAGAAGAAGCAGGTAGGTGCTTGTTTAAATCTCTCCATTGGCACATTAGCTGCTGTCAGTAAAAGGAAGGTACGGTCAAGTGGAGCTGCCATTGTGTGAGTGGCCCAATGTTGGAGTAGGAATTTGAGGCTTTGGATCGGGAGGCTTTGGTCAGGTGAAGCTGAGGTGGAGATGAAAGTGTTGAGGCAAGTTCAGGACAGGTGTTTCTAAATCTTTGCTCTTCAGTAGGAATGGCAGCCAGGGCAGGGACATGGTCCTCCTGATTAATGTAGATAGTCAGAGAAGCCAACAGTATTCCTGATGACTTCATCTGCGAGAAGTATACTCACTCAAATGTAGCCCCTTACAGATAGCATTAGGGAATTGGAGCTGGATATGGAAGAATTCTGGATAATTCTGTAGGCTGGGGGGGTGATAGATAAGAGTTACAGGAAAGCAATTACATCTAGGAAGCAGGAGTAAGGTAGTGGGTTAACAGTCAGAAAAAGGAAAGGGAAGAGGACCCCAGGGCAAGGGACCCTTCAGCAACAAGTATACCCCTTTGGATATTATCTGGACCAGACAGCAGCCAGACCAACAGCACCAGAGTCTGCCCTGAGCTACAGAAGGGAAGGAGGAAGTTAGGTAGAGCAATAGAAATAGGGGACTGAGTAGTCAGGGGAACCAATAGGAGATTCTGTGGCCACAAAAGAGACTCCAGGACAATATGTTTCCTCCCATTTCCTTGGGTCCAGGAGGCATCTGAGCATGTGCAGAATATTCTTAAAGGGGAGGGTGAGCAGCCAGAGGTCATGGTACATATTGGCACCAAAGGGATGGGCAGGAGTGGGACAGAGATCCTCCAAAGTAAGATTAGGGAGTTAGGAAAGGTGGTCATCCCTGCATTTCTTCCAGTGACACGAGCTAAAGATGGTCAGAACAGGAAGATATTACAGACAAATGTGTGGCTGAAGAGATGCTGCAAGGGATAGGGTTTCAAATTCTTGGATTATTGGAAAGTTAACTGGGTACGGGGCGACCTATACAAATGGGACAGTTTGCTTCTTTACTGGAGGGGAACCAATACCATGGCAGGTGTGCTAATGCTTTTGGGGAGGGGGGTGTTTAAAATAGATCTGCAGAGGGGTAGGAACCAAAGTAAAGAAATAGAGAAAAAGGTGGTTGTGGCACAAGTTGGTAGAGAGTTTCTGTGGAAGGACAACCAGATATGCCAAATTTGCAGCCACGCAAAGCAATAGGGACACAAAGTCAAAAGTAACAAATAAAGGGCTAAAGGTTTTCTATTAATTTCATGCAGCATTAGAAATAAAGTGGATGACCTTGTAGTACAGCTACATGTTGGCAGGTGAAATGTTGTGGCCATCACAGAGTCATGACTAAAGGATGGATGTCATTGGGAGCTTAATATCCAAGGGCACACAGTGTATCGAATGGATAGGCAGGTAAGCAGAGATGGTAGCATGGCTCTGATGGTAAGGAAGAACATTAAATCAACAGAAAGAGATGACATAGAATCAGAGGGTACAGAATCATTGTGGATTGAATAAAGAAATTGCAAGGGTAAAAATACACTATTGGCAGTCATGCACAGGGCTCCAAGCAGTAGTTAAGATTTGGACATCAAGTTACAACAGCAAATAGTAAAGGCATGTCAGAAGGGCAATTTTATGTCATGGAGGATTTTAACATGAAGTATATGTGTGAAAAAGAAAAAGTGTATATCATGGCTAATGTGATTTATGGTGTGAAAAATAAAAAATTTAAAAAAAAAATAGATTAGGAAAACCAGGTTGGGATTGGATCTCAAGAGAAAGAATTTCTGCATCAGTGGTTCTCAACCTTTTTCTTTCCACTCATATACCACTTTAAGTAATCCCTATGCCATAGGTGCTCTGTGATTGGAAAGGGATTGCTTAAAGTGGATGGTATGTGGGTAGGAAAGGAAGATTAAGAATCACTGAATCACTAGATCCAATTGCTACTGAAATATTCTACTTGAAAAAAATTGTCATTGGCCCGTTTCCTTTGGAGTTATGAAACTGTGCATATAACAAGTCAATTAGGTATGATTAAAACAGTAGTTTCCAAACTTTTTCTTCCCATCCACATACCATCTTAAGCAATCCCTTACTAATCACAGTATAGGGAATACTTAAAGTGGTATGTGAGTGGAAAGAAAAATGTTGAGAATCAATGGCCTACGAGATGGCTTTTTAGAGCAGTTTGTTGATGATCCTATGAGGGGTTCCACTGTACTGGATAGGGGGGTGGTCTAATGCACCAGAAGTGATTAGAGAGCTTCGAGTAAAGGAACCATCAGCCAGTGATCACAATATGATTGAGTTCAATTTGAGATTTAACAAGAAGAAACTAAAGTCAGATGTGTCAGCATTTCAGTGAAGTAAAGGGAATTACACTGGGATGAGAGAGTAACTGGCCACAATAGATGGGATGGAGGCACTATTCAGGAAAATGGCAGAGCAGCAATGGATGGAGTTTCTACAAGAAATGAGGAAGATGCAGGATAATACATAACAAAAAAGAGGAAATATTTTAATGGAAAAATGTCAGAAGCTTGGCTGACAAGGGAATTCAAAGCCAAATTAAAAGCAAAAGAGAAGGCACATTAATAAGAAAAAAGTGGGAAGATCGAGGATTGGGAAGTGTTTGAATACTTGCAGAAAGTAACTAAAAAGTTCATAAGGAGGGAAAGGATGAAGCATGAAAGTCGGATGCAAAATAATATCAAAGAGCATATAAAAAGTTTCTTCAAGTGTATAAAGAGTAAAACAGAGGTGAGAGAAGATATAGGACCACAAACAAATAACACTGGAGAAATAATAACGGGAGACAAGGAGATGGCAGAGGAACTAAAGGCGTATTTTGCATTAGTCTTTACTGTGGAAGACATTAGCAGTATCAGGGAAGTGCGTGCAGTTATTATTTCAGGGGGGAAGGTGATCAGAAAGCTGAATGGTCTAATGGTGGTTAAGCCTCCCAAACCAGAAGGAGTGCACCCTCGCGTTCTGAAAGAAGTAGTGGGAGAGATTGTGGGGACATTGGTAATGATCTTTCAGGGATCAATTGATGCTGGTAAGATCCTGGAGGACTGGAAGATTGCAAGTGTCACCCCTTCTATTCGAGAAAAGAGGGAGGCGGGGAATTATAGGTCAGTGGTTGGGAAGATGTTGGAGTCAATTGTTAAGAATAAGATGTCGAAGAACTTAGAGCCACATGATAAGATAGGCCCAAGCCAGCATAGTTTCCTTCCAGGAAAATCTTGCTCGTCAAACCTATTGGAATTTGTTGAAGAAGTGACAAGTAGGCTTGGTAAAGGAGATGCAGTGAATGTGGTGTATTTGGATTTTCAGAAGGCTTTTTACAAGGTGATGTGCATGAGGCTACTTAACAAGATAAGAGCTCATAGCTTGGGTAGACCATTGGCTGATTGGCAGGAAGTAGACAGTTGGAATACAAAGATCATATTTTGATTGGCTCCCAGTTGCTAATGATGTTCTACAGGGGTTGGTGTTAGAAGCTGCTTCCTTATTTGTTGGATATTAATGATTTGGAAGGATGGAATGAATGGCTTCGTGGCCAGGTTTTCAGATGATACAAAAGTCGGTAGAAGAGCAGCTAGTGTAGACTTAGACAGATGAGGAGCATGGGCGAAGAGGTGGCAAATAAAATATAATGTTAGAAAATGTATGGTGATGCATTTTGGTGGAAAAAGTAAATGGGCAGACTTTTTATATGGGGAGAAAATTGAATATATCAGGTGCAAAAGGACATGGGAGTCCTCGTGCAGGATCGTCTGAACATTAACATACATGTCGAAACATTGTGAAGGAGTCAGATGCAATGCTGGCATTTACATCAAGAGGAATGGACTATAATAGCAGGGATGTGACGTTGAGGCTTGATAGGGCACTAGTGAGACCTCACAGAATATTGAGCAGTTTTGGGCTCCTCATTTAAGAAAGGGGATGCTGACTTTGGAGAAGGTTCAGTGGAGGTTTACTGGATGAAAGGGTATTTGCCTGTACTCGTTGGAACTTAGCAGAGCGAGGCCAGAACTCATGGAAACATTTTGAATGTTGAAAGTCATGGGCATAGAAGATGTAGGAAGCTTGTTTCCCATGGTGGGAGAGTCAAGGAAAGAGGGCAAAACATCAGGATTGAAGGGCATCCTCTTCAAACATAGATGCTAAGGAATTTCTTTAATGAGAGCATGGTAAATCTATGGAATTTGTTGCCACAGGTGGCTATGGAGACATGGACATTGGGTGTATTTAAGGCAGAGACTGATGGTTCTTGATTTCAGGGCATCAAAGCTTATGGAGTGAAACCAGGGAAGTGAGGCTTAGTGGGAAAGTGGATCAGCTCGTGATTAAGTGGCAGGACAGACTTGATGGGCCGAATAGCCTATTTCTGCTCCTGTTTCTTATTATTTTATGGTCTTATGCTCATACCCACAACCCTCAATTTTTCTTCCTGTCTTTTAAATGTTGCTTTTTTACCAGCCTCCACCACCAGCCTTGACAATGCATTCCTACTTCTCTCTGAGTAAAAAACTTACTGCTGACATCTCCTCTAAACTTTACTCCCCTCACCTTATACAGATGTCTTCTGGTATTTGCTACTGACACCCATGAAAATGGTCCTGGCTCTCTACCCTATTGATACCTCTCATAACCTGTAGATCTCTATTAAATTACCTCTCATCCATCTTTGCTCCAAAGGGAAAAGCCTTAATTCTGTTAACCTTTTGCCTCACAGTCACATTCTCCAATCCAGGTAACATCCTGGTAAATCTCTTCTGCACCCTCTTCATTGCTTCGACATCCTTCATGTAATGAGGCGATCAGAACTGGACACAATATTCCAAGGCCCATTTTTGGCCTCTTGCTTTTACACCAGAGATTGTTCCACTTGTAGCAGAGCCCCATTTATTTAAAAAGAGGTACCAATTTGATGTGAAAAATTTGAACCAGGTTAGTGCTCCATCCTTATTTCACTGAATCCCAACATTTTTAATGAAATTACAGGGATTAAGATGTTTGGGATAATTTTTCAGATTTTTTGAGTTATTTTTAAATATTTACACGTGCATACAGTCTTGAAATGGCTCACATTTAAAAATAATTAACATTTCCCTATGACTCTAAAATAAGTTGCCAAAAGATCACCATGATCTTGTGTGAAAGGGCTTGTGAAATTCAATGACCGTCACCATTGCGAGTCCACGTTTCAAAGTTCCTACTGGGAGCCAGCAGCAATTCTCGCAACATTGGGAGAGAGAGACAGACAGAAAAAGATGCACTGGCTTAGGTGATAACAACACTACCTCCCATAACTTTCAACTCCTTTATAAAGGAAAATGACCTCAACTAGTGTGGTGGTGGTGTGGTGGCTGGTTAGAGTGCTGGACCATGAGTTCAAATCTCACCACAGCAGCTAGCAAATTTGCACACATATCATTGAGTAATCTATGTATAACATATTAAAGAACTGGAAACTATGCTGTTGCAAGAACATAAATGGTTTACTAATGTCTGCTTCATACCTAATAGGGTTTGTAAGTGATTCCAAACCCAGGGATGTGCCCAATTCTGGTCAAATATCTAGTAAGTACAAAAGAAAGGGACAGCGATCACAACTCCATTTCCCTCCAATTTTTAGATCATCCTGACTTGGAATTATAAATTGATTCTTCGCCATCACTGATTTGGAACTGCTATAAACAGCACTAAGGGAGTATACGGCAGTGGTTCAAGAAAATAGTACAATGCCTCAACTTTGTCAGGTGTTTGCAGACATTTGGTATGACATTAGAAACCCTGGAAAAATTTCTAAAGATGTGTGGTTTAAAGCTGCATTATGGTGATGCATCATGGGCCTGGTAGAGGGACACCAATACCCCTGAGTGGAAAACCCTGCTAAGATAGAGGAGATAGCCCAGGACATCACAGGCAAAACTCTCCCCACAATCAAAAACATCTACAGGGAACACTGCTGTCAGAGAACAGCAGCGATCATCAAGAATCCACACCACCCAACACATCCTCTGTTTTCACTGTTACCATTAGGAAAGAGGTATGGATACCAAAAGACTCACACCTCCAGGTTCAGGAACAGCTGCTACCCTTTCACCATCAGACTCCTCAACGACAAACTCAATCAAAGGCTCATTTAAGGACTCTCACTTTTGTGCTTTATTGATATTTTTTCTCTGTTTTGGACAATTAGTTTGTTTATATTTCTTCCATTTCTTCATTAGTTTACATGTATACATATCTTCTTGAGTATAGAGTTTTTGCACTACCAATAAATGGTCATTCTTCTTTGCCTGCAGGAAAAAGAATCTTAGAGTTGTATGTGATGCCATGTATGTACTTTTACAATAAATCCGAACTTTGAACTTTGAGGAAGACAGTTTGAACCATCTTCTCAAAGATGATAATTGATGACCTTAGCTTTGAAAAAAAAATAGAAATAACATCTTAGGAATGGAATTGTTTCAATTTAGAGAAACAGCAAGGAGCCACGGTCAGAGCGGCAGGAAAGCCGTCATGTGCACAAAGTGGCGGGCCTTCTGGACAGTGGGAGTAATGAGACTGGGGAGGCGGGTGACTGGGAGACATGACAGCCTCAGCCTGATGTCGGAGGATGATTCAGTCAGGGAAGAGGAGGAGGAAAACCCATCAGAAAGCAAATCAAGATGCCAGACAGTGGTGAAGAAAAGGCAGGAAATGAAGGAGGCAGGGGACTTGATGTCCTCTACAAGAGACATTATGGAGGCCATTGGGCAGATGAAAAAGACATTGGTGACAGGAAAAATATGATTAAAGAAAGATTGGATAACTGGACTGAAAGAGTAGTAGTCATAGAAGATAGAATGGAAAAAGTGGAAGAGAGAATAGACAAGATAAAAATGAAATAGATGCATGGATGAGGGAAAGGGAGAAGATAGGGAGAAAATGGACTCCTTGGATAATTTTAGCAGATGGAATAATATAAAAATAGTAGGGGTGAAGGAAGATGTAGAGCACACATGTCGAACTCTGGCCCGCGGGCCAAATTTGGCCCGCAATATAATTATATTTGGCCCGCAAGATCATATTAAATATATATTAGAGTTGGCCCGCTGGCCGCCGCGCCAGTATAGCACATGCACAGCAGCAAGCACCACCATAGCAGTTTTTAGCACTTCCACAGCAGGCACAGCAGTCACCGATATAGTTAACGGGAAAGTTCATTAGATATTCACAGCGGCGCCGATACAACGGACCCGCTGCCTAGCTCCAACGGACCCGCCGCCTAGCTCCGACGGACCCGCCGCCTAGCTCCAACGGACCCACCGCCTAGCTCCAAAGTCTCCTTGAGCTTCATCTGTGGGTGGGTGCTGCTGGGCATCGGACTTTCCGCTGGGGTGGAGGTCGCGGACGAGTTCCACCGCTCTCACGGTATTCCCAATGAGATGGCGAGACCAGCGGGGACTCCTTGGGTTGTTGGCGGCGGTTGCGGCAGGCGGAGGCGGGGGCGGAGGAGGGAGAGGGGGCGGTGGGGGGATGCCGCTCGGGTTTGCTGGCTGGGCTGGGGAGGACTCCCTGCAGACCTCCGCTCCCTGGCATGCTTCTCGGCAACGTGCGATCCTTGGCTTAAAGGCTAGAGAGAAATATTATTTATTGAATATTTTGTTTCTTATTTGTTAATGCTTCTTATGGAAAGAGTTTAACCAAAACTATTATTAAACATTTATTTTAATAAGAAAAAGTTTAACATTACATATGTTGAGAGAAAACATGCAGATGTTGTTGAAAATTGTCAATAAATATTTAGTTCGGCCCTCGACTTAGTCCAAGTTTTTAATTTTGGCCCTCGGTGAATTTGAGTTTGACACCCCTGATGTAGAGGGAAGAGATCTGATGGGATTCTTCACAAAATAGATCCCAGAAGTACTGGGGTAGGATAAAATTGAGGGGGAATTGGAGATTGAGAGGGCCCACTAGTCTCTTGCTCCCAACATCTGGACTAAAATCAATTACCCTGCTCCGTCCTGGTTAAACTTCTTAATTACCAAGACAAAGAGTGGATATTGTGGGCGGCAGCAGTTGGAGCAAAGGAAAGTTGGGGGTGGGGGGAAGAATCATGGACACTTATGAATATATATATGCCCCAAATTTTGATGATGAGAAATTTATACAAAACATATTTTTGAAAGTAAAAGAGGGGTGTGAGAATGTTTTGATTAGAGGGGATTTTAACTTTTGTCTGGATCCAGTCTTGCACAAGTCGGCAAGAAAAGTCACAAGGGCCAGGGCAGACAAAATTGCCTAGACCTTTATGAAAGAATTGAATTTAACAGATGTCTGGAGAAGGTAACATTCAAGAGACAAGGACTATTCCTTTTACTTGAAGAAATAGAATTGACTTATTGTTGGCATCAGCCCAATTGGAGGGTAGAATAGTGGAGACTGAATACACAGCTCGGTTACTGTCTGACCATTCACCCTTGACTCTATCTATTGTAATGCCTGATTAACAGGCCACAGCATATAAATGGTGCCTTAATTCATTGCTGTTGGGAAAACCAGAATTTTGTAGCTTTATTGGAGCTCAGATAAATTTGTTCTGTGGCATGAACTGTCCTTCTATTGCAAATATTTTCTTATTTTGTGATACACTGAAAGGTCATTTAAGGGGCCAGATAATTGGACGTACCAAAAGTATCAAAAAGGGGCATATGTAAAAGATAAACAACTTGGAGCAGGAAATAACCCAATTGGAGAAACGACTTGAATTTAATGAATAAAAAGCTCAAATACAACACAAAGCAAGATAGAAAAGATGATCCTAAGATCTAAACAATGGCATTTTGAGCTGGGGGAAAGGGCCCATAAAGTCCTGTCTTGGCAGGTGAGGGTGGAAGAGGTTTCAAAACAATTATTATAATTTAAAAGGAAGAAGACAAAATTTCACATAAACCAAAGGAGATAAATTAAACATTTAGAAAATTCTATACTTAAGGTGGTATGTGGGTTGAAGAAAATGTTTGAAAACCACTCTTTCAATTGACTCGTTATGTGCACAGTTTCATAACTCCAAAGGAAATTGGCCAATGACAATTTTTCTCAAGCAAAATATTTCAGTAACAATTGGGTCTAGAGCAGTGATTCTCAACTTTCTCTTTCCACTCACATACCACCTAAAGCAATCTCTTACTAATCACAGAGCACCGATGGGATACTTAAAGTGGTTTATGAGTAGAAATAAAAAGGTTGAGAACCACTTTCTATACAGAGCTGTATAAATCAGAAACAGTGGGAGACCCTGCTAAAATAGATGATTTCTTGCTTACATTGGAACAACCCAAGATTGGAACAAAACCAATGAGAGGAGCTGAGCACCTCTTTCTCTAGAGAGGAGATTGAAAAAGCCCTAGGTTCATTGCAGGCTAACAAATCACCTGGGAAGGATGGGTTCCCTGCTGAATTTTATCAAGAGTTTAAGAATCTTGTGGGGGCTTGGCAAGATGGCGTAGAGTCTGGACGTGTAATCTAGACCTCTCTGGCCAGACTTTTAAGTACCCATTTTTTAACCCTTTGTTTTCAAGTTTAAACTTTTTAAATTTTAGTTTACAGTATTAAGGAACTATTATGGATATTAATGGTAAAAAGATTAAACCTCAAGTGCAGAAGAAGTTACATTTTTGAAGTGCTAAAGATTTGGGACCTAAACGACTTGATACAGCTTCAGGTTTAATTTCTTCAGTGTCTAAACCACAAAGACTGCCTGTGGGAGCTGAAAAAAAAATGTCTACTACTCACCAAATGAAGGATGGCACTGGAATTACCCGTTCTCTGGAAGAAGGTGCGTGTTCCCAAGAAGTGGATTCTGATTCTGGAACCCTTTCAATTTTAACAGAGGGAGCACGAAGGAAGATGACTCCATTGTTTGAAATGCATCAAGAAGCATTTCAACCTGAAGATATCACGTTCCTCCATGATTTTGCGCAAAAACAACGAGCTGCGGGGGGAGACCAGCGGCGAAGTCGGGGTGCCGTCACTGGGAGTCCAGACCCGCAGTAAAACCTCTAAAATGCCTTTTGTTGAGTTGCAGCAGGAGCTGCAGTTACCTGGTTCTGTCACTACATCAGAGAAAGCAGGGCTGAGCTTTTCTGAGTTACAATGTATGCAGTTAAATGCTGTCATTCAACATTTAATGAATGAGATGGTTCAAATGAATGCTAGTATAAGTTCAGAACTGAATACAGTTAAAGCACGTGTGGTTGCATCTTATGAAGAATTTTTAAAATTTCAGACTGCTTTTTTGGACTGTAAACAAGAAATGGTTTCTAACACAGAAAAAGTGTTGAAGGTTGAAAAATCAGTCATAGAATTGGGAGAACGTGAGAAGGAGTTAGAGAGGAAAATAGGCTACTTGGAGCATCAAAGTAGAAGGAATAATGTGAAAATTGTTGGTTTGCCAGAAGGTATAGAAGGACAAGATCCTCTTCGTTTTTTTAAAGACTGGATCCCACAAGTACGAGGGCAAGAATTTTTTTCAGGAGGCTTGGTACTGGAAAGAGCTCATAGAGCTTTAAGAAGAACACCTTTACCTGGTCAACCACCGAGACCTGTAATAATTCAATGTTTGAATTATTTGGACAGAGAAGCAATATTTCGACTAGCAGTGAAAAATGCGAGACAACGACAAACTCCGTTATTGATTCAAAATAGCAAAGTTTTTTTTTTATCCTGACTTGAGTCAAGAGGTCATTCAACGTCGACGTCGATTTAATCCAGTTAAAGAAGTTTAGTGGCATAAAGGTTATAAGTCTACTTTTCACTACCCGGGAGTGTTGAAGGTGTTTTATGGAGACCATCAATTTCATTTTTTTGAGAATGATTGTGAAGCAATGATTTTTGCTGATTCATTCCCAGATATAAGAGGACAAAGACGTAGTCCACCATTATCTCCTAAAGAAAAATCTGGTTATTCTGGAAACGGAAGAAATGGCAGAAATGGGAAAAACAGGAATGGAAAGAGTCCAACTTCTTCTGAAATGGGATCTTTGAGATTGGAATATTTTCGATGAATAGAAGAATTTTCTTATTCTTATTTTAATTTTTTTGTTATTATGATATTTTGATGTTATTCATTGTTCGGCTGGGGAGGGAGAGATTTGCTCTAAGTTCTTTACTAGTCATCAGCCACTGGTGGGTGACCCAGACCCAATTTTTGTTTAGGGATTACTACCTTTTGGTAGTTTTGTTTTTGGGGTGGGATTTTTTATTTTATTTTATTTTTTTATTTTCATTTTAGTTAGCTTTTAATTTGTGATTTTTTTTCTCCTACTGGAGGGCCTATATACGTTGATTTGAGTTTTCATATAAAGATATTATTGGTATTTAGTAATAATAGTAGATATGTCAAAGTTGAGGTTTGCTACTTTTAATGTTCGAGGTTTAAACAGTCCGATCAAGCATAAGTGAGTCTTGGCGTATATTAAGAAAATGAAAATTGATGTTGCTTTTTCACAAGTAACACATTTGAATGTGAAGGAAAGTATGAAATTAAAGAGGGACTGGGTTGGGCATATATATTCTTCTTTATTTAATTCTAGGGCTAAAGGTGAAGCAATTTTGATACATAAAAATTTATCTTTTGAATTACAATCAATGGAGGAAAAGGCAGGATGTATTCTTAAATTGAATTATAAGATTTTTAGTTAATTTTGGACTTTATTTAATATTTATGCCCCAAATGTAGATGATAAAATATTTATTTCAGATGCATTTTTTATGTTTGGGTCAGGCTAATGATAATATTTTATTTGGTGGTGATTTTAATAGTGTTTTGGAACCTTTATTAGATTAATTTTTGAAGAAAGTTAAGAAATCTAAGATGGCAGTTCAGGTTCAAGCGTTGATGAAAGATCTTAATTTAGTAGATATTTGGAGACGACTTAATTTGACAGAAAAAGATTTCTCCTTTTATTCATCTAGACATGAATCGTTTTCAAGGATTGACTTTTTTTTAATATCGGCACAATTACAAGGGAAAATACAACAAATGGAATATAAAAGTAGGGTGATTTCAGATCATTCTTTGTTATGTTTTACATATGCAACTCTGAGAAAATTCAAGTGGCCTATCGTTGGAGGTTTAATACAATGTTTTTAAAAAATATGGAATTTATTGATTTTTTGAAAAAACAAATTAAATTTTTGTTAAAGAAAATTCTAATTCTGTTCAAAGTAAGTTTGTATTATGGGATGCTATGAAAGCTTATTTGAGAGAACAAATAATTAGTTATGCTTCTAAAATAAAAAAAATAATCAATTAAATCAGAGTCTTGAATTAGAGAAAAAGATTGATGAGTTAGAAAAGGAATTTCAGAAAGATGTTACAGAAGATCAGAAAATAGAATTATCTAGGTTGAAATTCGAATATAATACTTTGCAATCTTATCAATTTGAATGTGTGATTAATAGGACTAAACAACGGTATTATGAATAGGGAGAGAAAGCACATAAGGTATTGGCGTGGCAATTAAAGAAAGAACAGGTTTCGAGGACTATTAATGCTGTTAGACGGAATTCCCTTATTACTTATAAACCTCGTGAGATTAACAATGAATTTTGTTCATTTTATAAAAAGTTATATACATCTGAAGAAAAACAAGAAACTGGATCGATTGATTTTTTTTTATCACAGTTGAATTTGCCGATATTAGAGGATGCAGATATACAGGAGTTAGAAGAACCATTTACTGATTCGGAAATTAAAATGGCTATGATGGAAATGCCGAATGGTAAATCGCCTGGTGATGATGGATTTTCGGTTGAATTTTATAAATTTTTTTACGATGATTTTTCTACAGTGTTTGGGGATGTATTACGTCAAGTTGGAGAACATTATGAATTACCTGAGTCTTGTTCTAGTGCTTTAATTGCAGTAATTCCAAAAAAAGATAGAGTTCCTTTGAAAGTATCTTCATATAGACCAATTTCACTGTTAAATGTAGATTATAAAATAATAGCTAAAATATTAGCTAAGTTGATTCATATGGATCAAACAGGTTTTATAAAGAATAGATATGCTTCAGATAATATTCTGTGTGTGATTAATTTGATTAATAGATTTTGACAATCTTCAGATTACCCGATGGTGATATCTTTAGATGCAGAAAAAGCATTTGATTGAGTTGAGTGGAATTTTTTTGTTTAAAGTTCTGGTTAAATTTACGTTTGGTCCTTTCTTTATTGGTTGGATTAAGGCTTTATATAGTAAACCGGTAGCTAGATTATTGATGAATGGTTTGATTTTGGAACCTTTTAAATTGACTCGATCAACTCGTCAAGGTTGTCCTTTATCACCAGCTTTGTTTGTGTTAGTGATTGAACCTTTAGCACAGCTGATAAGACAAAATACACAGATACAAGGTTTGAAAGTTTTAGATGAGGAGTATAAAATTAATTTATTTGATCATGATGTATTGGTGTATTTAACAAACCCAGCTCAGTCACTTTAGCACTTGAATGTGTGTTTAATACAATATGGATGTCTTTCTGGATATAAAGTTAATTGAGAAAAAAGTGAAATATTACCAGTAAGTGAAGGAGATTATTCAGTTTATAAGAATATTATTAATTTTAAATGGACTGATCGAATTAAATATTTGGGTATAATTTTGAATGTTAATTATCAATCGTTATATAAATTAAATTATGTTCCATTAATAAAAATAATTAAAACTGATTTGATTAAATGGAAAGATTTACCTATTAATTTATTGAGTAGGATAATACAATTAAGATGAATATTTTTCCACGTATGCAATATTTGTTTCAATCTATTCTGTATTTACTTGATAATATTTTTTTTAGATTTTAATAAAATGGTTAGGGAGTTTTTATGGAGAGGTAAATTTTCGAAAGTAGCTTTGAATAACTTAACTTGGAAATATGAATTAGGGGGATTACGTTTACCACATTTTCAAAATTATTATGAAGCAGCCCAACTTACATTTATTAGTTCATTGATGGATTTGGAATGGCCTCCTACTTGGGCCAAAATTGAGATGGCAAATATTTCTGAATTTAAAATACATCAATTTTTGTTTAGATGGAATATAAATTTGTTACAGCAACATAATGTGCCTATACCAAAACATCTAATGAAGTTATGGATAAAGAAAAAGAAGTTGATAGGCTCTAGGGGGAATTATCGGCTTTGACTCCATTGTATAATAATCAACTTATTTCTTTTTCAATACACAATCGAAGTTTATTGCATTGGAGATTTAAAGGTGTGGAAAACTTGGGAGATTGTTTTAAAGAGGGTAATTTTTTATCTTTTAATCAGATGAGGGACAGTTTTAGTATTGATAAGAACTCTGTTTCTTTATTATCAAATTTGATCTTTGGTGAAACGTAAGGTAGAGATATGATTTTACCTGAAATGACTAAATTTGGGATTTTTCTTATGAAGGTACCAGAGAAGGGTTATATTTCATCTATTTATCAAATATTACAGGATGGTATGGATAAAAAGGGTTGGTATAGATCTAAAAGTAAATGGGAAGCAGATATTGGTTTTATATTTTCCGAGGATGATAGTGTAACTAGATTGATAAATGCACGTTATCCAATGATTAACTATAATTTTTTACATCAGTTATACTTAACACCTGAAAAATTAAAAAAAGTATGGTTTTCATGAATCAGATCTGTGTTTTAGATGTGGTAATTCTGTTGGAACTTTTTTTCATGCTGTTTGGTCATGTGTACATATACAATCTTTTTGGAAGAAAATTCAATTGTTTTTAGAATACCTGCATAAGATTAAAATACCTTTAGATCTGACAGTATTTTTATTGGGTAGTTTGCAACCTTTGAAAGGTTTGGGATTAGATAAATTTCAACTTGCTTTTGTATATTTAGTTTTATCTGTAGTGAAAAAATGTATTGCTAGTACGTGGAAAGATAAAATATGATTGATATTAATAGATGGCATAATGAGACGAAATATTGTTGAATAATGGAAAAAATTACATTTGTTTCGTGTGATAATTATAGCTTTTTTATTAATAAGTTGTTGTTATACTCAAAATATTTACATTTCAACTTATATTGATTAGATATTAATATGTATGTTTAATTTTTCTTTAATATTTTTTTCTTTTTTCTTTCTTTATGGCTCTCTTTAGGTGAGTTGGCTGAAGGGGGGGGTTTCTTTTCTTTTTTTTCTATATAAAAAAATAACATTCATGTTTATGGTTAATTGTTGTATATGTTATGTACTATTTGTTTTTTGAACGAATAAAGAAAGTTTAAAAACAAAAGAGTTTAAGGATCTTTTAATGCCCCTTATTATGGGGGTGGTGGACCAGACAGCAGAAACACATACCCTCCAGCAGTCTTTCTCAACAGCAAATATTGTGGTGATCCCTAAAAAAGTCAGGGACCCATTGAATTCCTCCTCCTTATAGGCCCATTTCATTATTGAATGTAGATTATCACAAAAACACTGTTTAATAGGTTGGCTCAATATTTACTGAAGTTAACAAATCCAGATCAAGCTGGATTTGTACAAAAGACACAATCAACAGAACATATATGTAGATTACTCAATATAGGCATCTGGCACAGTTAAGGGTAGATCCAGATGTGGTCATAGCTCTGAATGCAGAGAAGGCCTTTGACAGACTGGAGTGAGTGGGATTTTTTTTTCAAAGAACTGGAGAAATTTGGCTTGGGACAACCAGTTATTAATTGGGTATAGACGATCTGTCATAAACCCCAGGCTAAAATGATTATGAATGGACAAATGTCTCCAGTGTTGCAACAGGGTAGGACCAGTAGGCAGGGAAGCCTACTGTCTCCAGCATTGTTTATACTAACCATTGAACCATTGGCAGAAGCCATTCAACGGGTCCAGATATAAAGGGGTTAAAAGTGGGCCTGGAGGAGAATAAAATCAAATTATTTGTGATGATGTGTTAGTATATTTGACTGATGCGGGGTGGGGTCGCTGGTAAGGCTGAGGATCACATTAGAGGATTATGGCAAGATCTCTGGATATAAATTGGATAAGAGTGAAATTATGCCATCGACAAAGGGGTATAACAGACAATAACAACAAGGGAGTCAATTTAAGTGGCCACAAGAAGGGATTAAATATTTGGGGATAAAAGTAGATAAGGATTTACACAATTTATATTGATTAATTTATCTCCCTTTGCTCCGGAGGATAGAGAAAGACCATGATAAATGGAGGACCCAACACATATTTTTGGTGGGAAGGGTTAATTGTATTAAAATAAAAGCGATGCCAAAACTACAATATCTATTTCAGTCCTTGCCCATTCCATTGCCCCAGGGCATTTGTAAGATGCTTAACGGATGTGTCAGTAAGTTATTGTGAAACGCTAACATGGCTAGAACCTCCATGCAAAAGTTGACGTGATTATGAATTGGAAGGCCTGAAATTGCCAGATTTTAAAACAATACTACTGGGTGGCCCAGTTGAGGTTTATTGCTTCACTCTTTGAGTGAGGTGGTACCCCTTCTGGGCACAAATTGGTCTACACATGGTAGGAGAAAAGAGAGCGGGAGAGTTTATATATAAGTGGAACATCAAATTAATATCAGAGAAAACAGATAACCCCATATTAAAATATTTAATTCAGACATGGAAAAAAATAAATCAATGTGTCAGATGAAAGGTGGGGATATCTCTTAAAAGGCTCTTGACCCAGAACAAATTAATACCCACGACTCTGGATAATAAGATCCTGGCGGGTATATCAAGGATTGTTATGTGCAAGGGCAGCTCATGTCATTCAAACAGCTGAGGAATTTGCCTAATAAAACTTCCTTCTGCTATCCTCAGCAAAGATCTTTCTTAATGGATAATTTGGGACCAACTATAGCCTTACCATGTGTAGTGACATAGAGAATCTAATTTGAAAGGGGAATATGCGTTGGTTCTTCTCTACAATGTATCCCCTATTCCAAAGTGAGGGCCCAAAGCCAGGCTTACACAGGTTGAGTGAAAGGTGGGTGTTATATAGTCAAGATAATGTGAACCATTTGGTAACCATGTCAGAGTACACTCGTCTCACTGTAGTAACTGTAGTATACCACTGTAGGGCATATTCTATACAAGTGTGTGAACAGATTTCTTAGATGGTGGGAGACATCAGTAAGTAAAATCCCTTCTGTTATTTGAATCTTGGATCTCTAAATTATCTAAGAAGCCTCCCAGTAATGCAAGAGACATAAAGTGGTGGCAGCGCTATAGGAGAACAGGAATAAAGCCATATAATTGATTGTAAGTCATGTCGCCTCCTGTTGGAGCTCTGCGCAGAACAGCGGCTTGTCATTACAAATACCCTTTTTCAGCAGAGGGACGGCCTGAAGACTACCTGGATGCATCCCCGATCCAAACACTGGCACCTCCTGGACTACGTCCTGGTGCGAAAAAGAGACAAACGAGATGTGCTCCAAACCAGGGTTATGCCCAGTGCGGAATGCCACACTGACCACCGGCTGGTTCGCTGCAAGCTCAACCTTCACTTCAAGCCATAGACCAGGAACAGTTAAGCCCCCGAAAGAGGTTCAATGTTGGAAACCTGCAGTCAGACGAAGTGAGAGGAAACTTCCAGGCAAACCTCAAAGCAAAGCTCGAGGATGCAATCCGCCTCACGGACTCATCCCCTGAAACCTTCTGGGATCAGCTGAAAACTACCATACTACAATCCACTGAAGAGGTACTGGGCTTCTCCTCCAGGAAAAACAAGGACTGGTTCGACGAAAACAGCCAGGAAATCCAGAAGCTTCTGGCAAAGAAGCGAGCTGCCCACCAGGTTCACATTACAAAGCCGTCCTAGCCAGAGAAGAAACAAGCCTTCCGTCGCACATGCAGCCATCTTCAGCGCAAACTCCAGGAGATCCAAAATGAGTGGTGGACTAGCCTCGCCAAACGAACCCAGCTCAGCGTGGACATTGGCAACTTCAGGGGTTTTTACGAGGCTCTAAAGGCTGTGTACGGCCCCTCACCTCAAGTCCAAAGCCCGCTGCGCAGCTCAGACGGCAAAGTCCTCCTCAGCGACAAGATCTCCATCCTCAACCGATGGTCAGAACACTTCCAATCTCTTTTCAGTGCCAACCGCTCAGTCCAAGATTTCGCCCTGCTCCAGCTCCCTCAACAGCCCCTAAGGCTAGAGTTGGATGAGGTCCTCACCCGGGAAGAGACATATAAGGCAATCGAACAACTGAAAAGTGGCAAAGCAGCAGGTATGGATGGAATCCCCCCCAGAGGTCTGGAAGGCTGGCGGCAAAACTCTACATGTCAAACTGCATGAGTTTTTCAAGCATTATTGGGACCAAGGAAAGCTGCCTCAGGACCTTCATGGTGCCATCATCATCAGCCTGTACAAAAACAAATGCGAGAAATCAGACTGCTCAAACTACAGGGGAATCACGCTGCTCTCCATTGCAGGCAAAATCTTCGCTAGGATTCTCCTAAATAGAATAATACCTAGTGTCGCCGAGAATGTTCTCCCAGAATCACAGTGCGGCTTTCGCGCAAACAGAGGAACTACTGACATGGTCTTTGCCCTCAGACAGCTCCAAGAAAAGTGCAGAGAACAAAACAAAGGACTCTACATCACCTTTGTTGACCTCACCAAAGCCTTTGACACCGTGAGCAGGAAAGGGCTTTGGCAAATACTAGAGCGCATCAGATGCCCCCCAAAGTTCCTCAACATGGTTGTCCAACTGTACGAAAACCAACAAGGTCGGGTCAGATACAGCAATGAGCTCTCTGAACCCTTCTCCATTAACAATGGCGTGAAGCAAGGCTGTGGTCTTGCACCAACCCTCTTTTCAATCTTCTTCAGCATGATGCTGAACCAAGCATGAAAGACCTCAACAATGAAGATGCTGTTTACATCCGGTATCGCACGGATGGCAGTCTCTTCAATCTGAGGCGCCTGCAAGCTCACACCAAGATACAAGAACAATTTGTCCGTGAACTACTCTTTGCAGACGATGCCGCTTTAGTTGCCCATTCAGAGCCAGCTCTTCAGCGCTTGATGTCCTGTTTTGCGGAAACTGTCAAAATGTTTGGCCTGGAAGTCAGCCTGAAGAAAACGGAGGTCCTCCATCAGCCAGCTCCCCACCATGACTACCAGCCCCCCCCACATCTCCATCGGGCACACAAAACTCAAAACGGTCAACCAGTTTACCTATCTCGGCTGCACCATTTCATCAGATGCAAGGATCGACAACGAGATAGACAACAGACTCGCCAAGGCAAATAGCGCCTTTGGAAGACTACACAAAAGAGTCTGGAAAAACAACCACTGAAAAACCTCACAAAGATAAGTGTATACAGAGCCGTTGTCATACCCACACTCCTGTTCGGCTCTGAATCATGGGTCCTCTACCAGCATCACCTACAGCTCCTAGAACGCTTCCACCTACGCTGTCTCCGCTCCATCCTCAACATTCATTGGAGCGACTTCATCCTTAACATCGAAGTACTCGAGATGGCAGAGGCTGACAGCATCGAATCCACGCTGCTGAAGATCCAACTGCACTGGGTAGGACACGTCTCCAGAATGGAGGACCATCGCCTTCCCAAGATCGTGTTATATGGCGACTCTCCACTGGCCACTGTGACAGAGGTGCACCAAAGAAGAGGTACAAGGACTGCCTAAAGAAATCTCTTGGAGCCTGCCACATTGACCACCGCCAGTGGGCTGATATCGCCTCAAACCGTGCATCTTGGCGCCTCACAGTTCGGCGGGCAGCAACCTCCTTTGAAGAAGACGGCAGAGCCCACCTCACTGACAAAAGACAAAGGAGGAAAAACCCAACACCCAACCCCAACCAACCAATTTTCCCTTGCAACTGCTGCAACCGTGTCTGCCTGTCCCGCATCAGACTTCTCAGCCACAAACGAGCCTGCAGCTGACGTGGACATTTACCCCCTCCATAAATCTTCGTCCGTGAAGCCAAGCCAAAGAAAGAAGACATGGAAATATGAAGGGGAAGAAGAGAAAAAACATTACTGAAAAAAAATGGCTGGAGCAACAGCAGTTCACGCAGTGATGGACGGGGAGGCTGAAGACATTGTTGAATCATTCAAAAAGTTTCAGCAGAAGTGCAATTTAGCATTCAAGAGCTATTTTAAAAATGCAACAGCAGAAGAGAAGGTCAGTTATATACTTCTCTGGACAGGGGAGCGAGGCCTTGACTTATTTAATAGCTGGGAGCTTACAGAGGTGGAGAAAAATGATCCAGAGTAGATATTTGCAGAGTTTGCTTCTCACCTTGAACACAGGTCTCATCATAGAATTAATCGCTATGAATTTCAGGGCTTAATTCAAGAGACTGATGAAACTGTTGATAACTTCCTAACTAGACTAAAAATTGTTGCAGCAAAATGCAGATTTAAGGATATAGAGGAAAGATTAGTTGATCAACTAATATGGGGTAGTTCCCATCCTGAAGTGCAAAATGGGGAAGGAGAGCTTGAAGCTGGCCGAAGCTATAGGCACAGCCAAAGCCTTCAAAGCCACGAGGATGCAAATGAAATCCCTATCTATGCAGACCCACCCACAGCAAAGAAAAGGAAGGGTTGATGCTATAAAGTGCACACCCCCATGTCCTGCAGGAAGTGTGACAGACAGCACTCCTTCAATGACCAAAAATCACCCCACATATGGTTCTGAATGGACAGCCTATTGTAAAGCAAACCACTGACCGAAGATGTGCAAGTCCACTATCAAGAAAACAATAATACCAGTGAAGAGAAAAAACAAAAAGAAGATCCATCACATAAAAGGAAACAACAATGAAGACTGACACCCAGATACTGGATATAGAATCCATACACCTTCATGAGATGTCGGGTGAGATGAAAGAAGGAAGCGAGTTGCACACAGGCATCCAAATACAGAGAAAAATCCAGAACAAGCCTACGATATTTAACATAAAGGTGAAGCTGGATACTGGATCACAACACAACATCCTTCCACTCAGATTCTACTGCCAGATGTTCCCAGAGAACATAATAAAAGGTTATCCAAAAGACGGTGCATTGGAAACAGCAAATATCACATTAAAGGCCTATGGTGGACCCATGATCAAAAAGCTAAGGAGAGCTAAGAACAACGGCTGCCATAAGGGAAAGAATATCCTCTGTATGTTCTACGTAGTAGATGCAGATGGACCAGCAGTTCTAGGTCTGGATAGCTGCCAGGAGTTGCAGTTAATCTCTCTCAATTATGAGATCCAGGTGAAGAAGTTATCCAAAAGGATCAACAGAAACACACAACAAAAAGAGGAAATGATTTCCACAGAAGTACCTGCCAAGCCATGGGTGCAGACTTGTTCACTGAAAATCAAGAGTTGTATTCCTACTTTAAGCTTCCATTTGTCAAAAGGGTGAAAGACTTGAGAGTATCAACTATCACCTCAGAAATGAGAGCAGTCCTTGCTGAACAAGGAATACTCGAGCAAGTAATATGTGACAATGGAACATAGTTCACATCACAAGAATTCAAAAAGCTGGCTGCAGAGTATGGGGTTGTTATCACTACATCATCCCCATACTACCCCAAAGGTCATGGGTTCATTGAAAGACAAGTGCAAACCATGAAATGCAACCTAGTTAAGTTTCGCGAAACAAAAGACCCATACCTTGCTCTTCTATCATTAAGAGCAACACCTTTAAGGGCTGACATGAAGTTCCAGACAGAACTTCTAAATGGCAGGAGATATAAAACAACTCTGCCAAGCAAAATACACCCTCCTGAAAACCAGGAGGAAAGCAGAAGAAGACTGACTGACACGCAAGAAGAAGGATGCCAGCATTATAACAAACATGTACAAATATTGCCAGAACTCTTCAAAGGGCAGCATGTGCATATTCAAGAGCCGATGCTGAAAACATGGACCGCAGCACAGGTCATCAGACTCCAAGATCATACACCATTGAGACAGACTGGCAATCAGCTGAGGATGAACAGAATTCCCATCCAGCCGACACAAGATGTGATGAAGCTGAAAGCTTTAATATCAGAAAGGCCTGCAACGCCAATATCATGTGAGGTATCAAGTGAAGAGACCACAACCACTCCATACTGAAACATCAACACAGCAGTTGTCAGGTGAAGCACATCACCTACATGTGTACCAGCAACACAGAGACCAACAGCTGAAGCCAAACCACAAGATGGCAAACGAACCTACTGCTGTCAGTGTGATATCAATAAAAACTATTTTTAAAAAAATAGTTGTGTAAAAAAACTAGTGTACAAGCTCAGTTACTTAAATTGCACTAGAAAGAAAGTAATAAAGGACAATAAATTTTTCTTTATCTTAAGAAGGAGGGATGTTATATAGTCAGGATAATGTGAACTATTTTGTAACCGTGTAAGAATACACCTTTCCCATAGTAGTGCACCACTGTGGGGCATACGTATATATATGAGTGTGTGAAATGTTTCCTGAGATGGTGGAATGCATCAGTAAGTAAAGTCTCTTTTGTTATTTGAATCTTGCATTTCTAAGTTATTTAAGAAGCCTCCCAAGTAATGCAACTGACATAACAGTGGGACTTGGACTTGGATATAATCCACAAGCGGTGCTGGTCAGATCTGAGTTTGGACAGCATGTCAGCAGTTATTAATGACAGGTATAGGTTGGTGAAACACAATTTCCTGCATCAAACTGTACCTCACACCACAAAAATTACATAAATCTAAATCAGAAATCTTGGAAATGTGCTTTAAATTTGGTGTGTAGATTGGAAACTTTATCCACTCAACCTGGATATCTACAAAGGCGGGATCCTTCTGGGAAAACCTGGGGGACATTTTGAAAAATATTACAAAGGTGGATTTTCCACAGGATCGGGAGTTTTATCTTTTGGGAAACATTATGGATGTAGAAAATTATATACAATTTGAGGAAGAAATATGACTCCGTTAGGGTGTGGCAACCCTATCTGCAGCACATTGGTGCACAGATGTAATTATACTTCTTTTAGATAAAGGAAATACTACAACCATGGCAGTGGTAGAATGCTCAAGATCAGTGAAGTGGGTCGTGGAGCAGGCAACGTGCTCTTGTATTTTGTTCCTTATCCTTTAATTTTGGGTTTCTTTGGGTTTTTCTTAAGTTCTCTTAAGGGTTTTTGACTTTAACAATATTTTGTTCTTTGTATTTGTTTAATTTATATAATCATTTCATTTTTGTATCAGGGTACAAGACGGAGGGGAGAGGGGTGAGGGATAAAATAGACTCTGTATGATATACACTATTGTTGAAAAAAAACGTATTTATTTGGATTTTATGAGTCTTTGAAAATCAAAAATAAAATATTCAAGAAAAAAATTAGAGAAACAGCAAAGTTACAGACCCTTCCCATCCATGAGGCCATGCCATCCAAATGATCAATTAACTGACTAATCTTTGGAACATCGAGGAGGAAACACACATGATGATGGTGATGGTGGTGACGGAGGAGGAGGAGGAGGAGAAGGAGAAGAAGAAACAACTAGAGCAGTAAATTAGTTGAATTTAAAAAAAAAGACAACAAGTACATCAGAAAGATAAAAGTTGGCCCAAATGCCCTGTTTCTGTGCTGTATAACTCTGTGAATCATGATGGTTCTATGAATCTCTCAGCATTACAATATCACGGAGCCCATGTCCATCACTCAATGTCCTCCACAACTCCCCCATGTGAAAAGTTAGTGGGTCGAGGAGAGAGATGGGAGTGCCTACAGCTGGTGGTGGAAAGCCAGGTGGAGCATCAGTGAAATTAGCAGGAGTCAGTTAGCGCTCTCTGTAAGGAATCTGTATGTTCTCCCCATGTCTGCGTGGCTTTCCTCAGGGTGCTCCGGTTTCCTCCCACCCTTCAAAATATACTGATATCATAGATTAATTGGTGTATTGGGGTAGCACAGGCTTGTTGGCCGGAAGGGCCTGTGGCCTTGGTGTAAGCATTAACAAAAAGACAATTGGCCTGCTCACCATGCCTGATGTGTAGGTCACATCTTAGGCAGCCTGTGCACCATTTAGATCAGCTGACAAAATGGATGTGCGGAGGAGGAATTTGCCTCAAGCATTACCCAAGATGATGATGGATAACTTATTAAATAACTCCTCAGAGGAGGCTTCTGATTCTGCGAAAATGATGAGTGCTGTCAAACAACATCATCCTGAATCAGGACACATTCATTTTTTTTTGTTTAGAAATACCTGTTTGTGCTCTTGTGGGCCAGCACAATGCCATTTGCCAGCTTTTTAATATATATTCGTCACTGCTAATGGAAGCCATCTCCATTTACATATCCCTCAAGGTTCTTTAAGGCATTTACCATCATTTTATTGAGAATTCCCTCAACTCAAAATCCAACAAGACCTAAATAAAGCCAATTCCCTGGACTCATTTTGGGCAGAAAGAAACTCATTCTGCACCATCCAGTTAATTCCAGTCTCTGTAGAGGTCAGGAGGTGGTTGGGGCAGGGATTGTGACCAGGGATAGAGTGACAAGAGGAAGAGAGGGGAAAGCTCGAGCCAAGCCAGGTCTGTGACTGCAGTTTCCCAGTTACGCAAAACACACTGACTCAAAATAAGAATTATACATGCCGCAGAAAGAAAGAGGAAAACAAAAGGAAGAGAAAGTTACATGAATAGAGTAATAATTATTTGTAGTTTGTTAGTAGAGTTGGTTTGGGTGATACGGGAAGATTCAAGAACCTGACAGCTGTTGAAAGAAATTTAGAGGTGTTAGACTTCAGGCTTCTGTGCCTTTGCCTGAAGCTTGTAGCAAGAAGAGATGGTGACCAGGGTGATTGGGGGAGGTGGGGTGGTGTTTTGTGACATTAGGCCCTTTCAAACTGCCATGTAAAATGGGGTTAGCGCCCCACTCCCGCAGCAGTTAGAAAGGGTCTGACCCAGTCATTGTGGTCGTAATCCAACCAGGTCCCTGACCTACCTCGGAGGTAGTAAGGGAACCCAGTTAAACTTAACTAGGTCGCGTCCACTGGCGACATGAACAGGATAATGGCCGACCATGTTACTCCTGTGATATCAGCACTTGTGTGGTGGGGTCACGTGGAAACGCCTGGCTGAAGTGCCTGCCACGTGATTGGGGTGGGGGGGGAGAGGGGCCGCTGCCGCGGGGCCCGGGTGGAAGGGGGGGGAGGATAGAGAGATTGCTGCCATGGCAGGGGTGGGGGAAAAGGTTGCTGCTGCAGGGCGAGAGGTCGATGCCGGGAAGAGGAAAATGGTCACTGCTGCGGGAGGGAGAGGTCGCTTCCATGGTGGGGGGGGGGGGGGAAAGGGGTCAGTGCTGCTGGGGAGACAATGGGGGTCTGTAAACTGCCGCTGCTGCGAGCGCCATTCCGGTTTGCAATGACAGCTCAACGTTCGCAGCAGCGGGACATTGCAGGCGGGGGGGGGTTGCGAAATTGGTGGGATGGGTGTTGATTCATGATGGGGGTGGCCAATGATGGGGAATGGTGGTTGACTGGAGGGGGTGATGATTGCCGGTGGATGGGTTCTGACATGGGGGGGGTGAGATTTACCGATAGTTCCCCTGAGTGTGTAACGTGTCACTTACTGCATTATCGCGGGGATGGGATCCGCCTTAAATCGCTGGGTTGGCAATTTAATGGGTCGATCCCTCTGCAGTTTAAAAGGTACTTCCAGCACCTTTGCCCCAGAAATTGCACCTGGGTCCCAGGAGAACTACCCAGGCGCTACAGCTTAAAAGAGCCTATTAAGAGACAGTGCTTCTCTTCAATGTCAACAATGGCCAGTACTCATGATGGATATGACGACATCTGCCACTTACTGCCGGCTTCAAGGCCATGTGAGTTGCCTGTGTGGTTTTTGCACATTCTCCTCACGATTGCACGGGCTTATCTCTTAGGTTTCCAGATTTTCGCACATCTGAAGGATGTATCAGCTGGTGGGATCATTTACTCCTGTTGTGCATGTGAGTGCTAGTCTCTGAGGAGAGCTGAATGTGGTTGGTGTAGGTTTGATGGGCTGAAGGCCTGTTTCTGTGTTGCATAGAGATACAATTAATTTTTAATTTGAAAAAAAAAGTAATTTCAATTTGAAAGATTTTTAAGTGCCTCTTGAATGTTTAAAAATGGTTAAAACCAGTGTAAGGTTTCACAGCCATCAAAACTCTTCCTTCAGATCTGTTGTCTGTCAAAGTCTATCAGGGCTGCTCCAGACAGGATGCAAAGTGAGGACATGTTGGCACCTGATGCCAGGCACATACGTTGATTTCCAGAGCACAGAGGGAAAGCATAGACACGGCAAGACAGGAGGCAGCAGTTCCTTGTGGTAACTCAGTCGTGCATGATTACTGTAGAATGACCGTTCTACATTTCAATGTCCTGACTTGAAATGGAAAAACACAAAACTGCAGTTGCTGGAATCTCGAACAAAGAATCGCTTGAGGAACTCAGCAGGCCAGACAGTATCCATGGGTAGAAATAGTCAGTCAATGGTTCTAATCTGAACCATTTATCATGACTAATGGTAAGGAGATAATATTAATGGTAATACGTTTATTGTCATACACATTGTACAATGAACATATGCACTGAAATTCTTACATGCTGCCACTGAATTTACAATAGAAAACCAATTGAATTAAATTAAAAGGGACAATAAATATATGAGATCGATAAGTGATCCTTGTGTAAAAAGTGACACAATAGTGCAGATACTCCTTTGGTGCTGTTGGAGCTGTCCATGATTAGTGCAACAAGGTGTAAACTCAGGGGTTTTCCTCTTTATATGTATGTAAAAGGGAAATGAAGCTGGTGGGGGTGGGGGGGGGAAATAGAAGTGATAAGACAGATGGTGTGAAGTTGGAAGACCATTAGGAAATGGGAGAGGAGGAAAAGTTAGAGAGAGGGGTTAAAATAAGTACAGGAGTAGTTAAAGAAGAGACAAAAACATTGGACCTCGATGGGGGGGTGGGGGGGAAGGTTACCTAAAATTTACCTAGACTGTTACTGACACCTCTTTCTGCTTCTGTATCCTGTCTAACTCAGGGAACAAACTATCCACAATGATCCAGTGCAAACCCACTAATTATCACAAATTCCCATCTTGTCCTTGTGAGGACACCATCTCCTCACAATTCCTTTCCCTCTGTTCCCAGGATCCAAAATGTCATCTTTCTTTGGTAAATGCGGATTGCACCATTCTGACAATGATAAAGACCACCCCTGATTCACCTCTATTACTCATTCCTTTGCCTTTACCCCACCTCCCTGTGGACAAGTCAAGGACAGAATCCCTTGGTCCATCACTTTCCAGCCTACAAGTCTCTGCATCTGACACATTATCCTTCAACACCTGCCAATGTCAGCGTGATCCCACTTGCAACCACATCTTCCTCTCTCCAGATTACACAGGGATAAGTCTCACCAAGACTCTATTGTCCATTTTATTCCCTCCCATTCAGTTGTCTACCCCCCAAAAGGCACTTCCGGCTGCAAGTATTGAACACACAAAACTTGTCCCTACATCTCCCCACCCTAACCTCTCTCTCGAGGACCATAAACAGACTTTTAGATGCTTCATCTGCATATCATCCAACTTAATCTACTGCATTCAATATATTTGGTATAATAGTCTCTACATTGCTGAGACCAAGCTCAAATTGGGTGACTGCTTCGCCAAAAACCTATACAGCGGTCTAAACCAGTGGGTTTCAAACTTTTTCTTTCCACACACATCCTCCTTAAGTAAACCACTGTTTTAATCATACCTAATTGACTTGTTATGTGCACAGTTTCATAACTCCAAAGGAAATGGGCCAATGACAATTTTTCTCAAGCAAAATATTTCAGTAATTGGGTCTAGAGCAGTGATTCTCATCCTTCCCTTCCCACTCACATACCACCTTAGAAATCCCTTATTAATCACAGAGCACCTAGGGCATAGAGATTACTTAAGGTGGTATGTGAGTGGAAAGAAATGGTTTGAAAACCACTGGTCTCAACTTGAGCTTCTGGCAGCCAACCATTTTAACACACTTCCCCCAACTATTCCTACAACAACATGCTGGTTCTTGGCCTAATCCACTGTCAGAAGGGATCAAAACAAATTCAAGGAACAGCACATCACATTCCTCTTGTACAGTCTCAAACATAATAGTGTGCATGTTGATTTGTCTCATTTCCAATAACCCCACTCCCATCTGGTTTCACAAAATGCTTGACGAAGGGCTGAGGCCAAAAATATTGATTATATATCTTTACCTCCTATGGACGCTGCTGCTGAGTTCCTCCAGAATTTTTGTGTATTTACTCCAAACACAGCATCTGCCAACTTTCTTATTTCATCCCATCTGGTTTCACTGTTTCCCTCTCTTCTTTGCCTACTGCTGCACTTATTTTTCCTCTTCTAACATTTTTTCCCATCCCTCTTCCTAACGATCTCTCCCTCTACCTGCCTCTCCAATTTTCTTCTGTCCCATCATCTCTGGGCCCCTCCATTGTCAGGAGGAAGGAAAACAAACTCAAGGAACAGTACATCATATTCCTCTTCCACAGTCTCAAACATAATAGTGTGAACATTTATTGTCTCATTTGGTCCCCCGTTATATATGTAAAATCACTACTTTACCTTGGGTTTTCTTAAAGAGTATTGATCCCAAATGTGGACCGACCATTTCCACCCACGGATGCTGTCTGACCTGCTAAGATCCTCCAGTGGTTCTTTGTCTCCCCAAATTGAAATATTCATTGTGAAATCATGGCCAGTCAGCCACCATGGACAAACTCTATACTAGTGACAGGTTTTGAACTCTGTATTTGGAATTTATTCCATCAAAGCCAAGGCAGGTGAATTTCTGGAACAGAGTGCTGCTGTGCTTTTGCTACCATTTATCAAATTTAGTGTGAGTGAACAGGGTTGATTTTTAAGCAGTTATATTTTATTCTTTCTTAATGGATCGTGTCTGATCAATATTTCCTCTTGTTTATGCCGGATACTCAGCAGTTTTTTTTTTACCTTAGTTTTATTATTTCAAAAGTCAATATGTGTTTCATGGATATTTTCACATCCCCCCTTCTTTTTCATTTTGAAAATCAGGGTCATGTAACATAGCCAGGCTGAAAAATGAGTCATGAACCAAGGTCACAGATCATCAAAGCCATTCCAAACCCACCTGCAAAGAACGTGCATGGCAGCTGTTTATATTATTCCAGGCTTGGCTTGATATCAAAGACTAAGACAGACATCCAAAAGCTCAAGTGTATCGGAAATGACACATTTATAGTCTCAAATGGCAGCCTAATTATGGCTCAATTTGGCTCTCATTTTCTATAATGTGCACCTTCTCTAACTGGAGTACAAATCTATTCTTCGCCATCCGGTTTATTTCCTTGCAAAGAATAATTATTTTCTGAAAATAATTGCTCATGCATTAAAGGAACTTTGTGCAATTTGTGCAGCCGTTACAAAAGTGAATAATCTTCTGGAGAAAGTATAATATGACTAATTGAATGACAATCCTCTAAAATAAAATTACCTCATGAGAGTTTCAAACAAGAACACCTATATCAGGTTATTTTCCATTGACTACAACTCTGTGATCAAAACCATCATAGCAGCAAAACATGACCAAACTAAAGGATCTGGGACTCTGTTGGTCCCTCTGCAACTGGATCATCAACTTCCTTATCAGCAGACCCCAATCATTCAGGATCACCCACATTCACTCCTTCTTACTGAACATCAATACAGGAGCATCTCAGGGTTATGTGATTAGTCCCTTACTCTATTCCCTGTACATTCATGACTATATAGCCAAGTTCAGCTCCAAAGCAATCTATTAATTCACTCATGACAGTAACATTGTTAGCCGAATAACTGGAAATGATGTCAGAATACATCAAGGCAACCATTGCAGAAGGCACACCAATATCTCCTCTTTCTAAGAAGTCTAAGGAGATTGGACATGCCATGAGATACTCTATCAAACTTACACAGATGAACTCTGGAAAGTATACTAGGTGGCATTACAACTTGGTGTGGTCATTTGGAATTGAAATGGTCGGCCACTGGGAGATCACTGTCATTGCTGTAAACAGAGCAAAGGTGCTCAGCAAAGCAACCTCCCAATCTGCACCATTTTCTTTCATATAGAGAAGGCATCACCTAAAATTTATCCCAGTGGCCAATCATTTCAAATCTTCCCCCCACTCCCACACTGATATGTCTGTCCATGGCCTCATGCACTGCCAAACCATTACCTAATATTCCATCTAGGCACTCTCCAAATGGATGGCATTAATATTGGCTTCTCCAGTTTCTGTTAGGCCACTCCCCAGTCTCCCTCTCTTCACCATCCCTCTATCTCCTTTCCTCCAGGTCTCCACTCCCTTCCCATACCTTATCATTTCTCAGCTTTTTTCTCTTGTGCCCACCTCCCATATTCTCTACCTGTGGGCCTGTGCTCCCCCTGCCCCTCCCCCCCACCATTTTATTCAGGAACCTGACTGCATTTTGCTCATTCCTTGATAAAGGGTTCACGCCCGAAATGTTATTTATGTATCTTTAACATTGCTACATAATGAACGCTAACGTGGCTTGTTGAGTTTCTTCTGCAATTTTATGGAAACTACAATCACAGCATCTGCAGGCATTCTTGTTTAGCTCTACAATTTCGTACTGCATTGAAATGCATTCAATCTAAAGGACTTCAAACTGAACAAAATATAGATGCTGGAATTCTGAAATTAAAAAAAATGTAGTACTTATGGGTGGAAACAGAACCAGTTTGCATTTCCGGTTTGAGACCTTCCATCAGATCCAGAGATCACTTTTCCCATGATTTCTGCCACCAAATTATCACATTGAACTTCTCCTCAATGTTAAACACTACAGTGAAACGTACATGCCAAGCCTTCATTGGAACTGCAGAATTTTCTCCCCCTCTGAATTCAATGGGAGACTGCTAAACAGGGTTAGGGTTGAAACATGACTATATCCTTAGCAAAGTTATTTTTAGCAATGTGTTTTTGATACAAAAGTCCTTGAAACCTTAAATGTGTAAATCAGTTAACTTATTAATATGAGATTCCCTTCTGAAGTTTTATTTCTCATATGAATATTCATTGCAATGAAAACCAGTTCTGCACCATGCCATTCAACAATTGCATTATAATCATACTCAACCCCGTCACTACAAAAACAATTGAGCTGGCTATACCTTATAACACATGCCTAAAATGACAGAAACGTGAAGCAAGACGATCCATTCGCACTGCTGAGGAAGAAAAAAAAATGCTTCAAAGTTTACCATTCTGTTACATTAGTAAAATAGATAAAAGAATATTTGTGCTGGTGAATTTCTCAAAATGCACCAGAAATAAAACAGACCATATTTTCCATAATCTGCTAAAAAGAGCTCCAGGCATGTAATCATACATACTTTGAGTGCTAAATTATAAAATCAGCAATACTGCTCATCATCATCAAGGACCTATCAATGTTCTCTGCAAATCCAATTAAGGGCAGCAAACAATATTCAGAGAAATAGAAGTTAACTCTGTCCTGAAAATTAAGCCATTTCAACATTAGCGTCAGGCTCCTTAAACAGAATTACACAAAGAGCAGTCAATGCATGTCCGTGTCCTGAATATATAATAGAGGTATAACGTGAAGACATACTGATTCATCACTCAGGCATCCTTCCAATGAAAGTAAAATAGACAGATATCTCCAACCATTTTTCCATCACAATTGTTTTAAGACGTGCATAATTCCTGCCTTAACATTGCTGAAGGCAAAAATAAATGGTGGCCTCTTGTCAGTTTGACTGCCACTGATGTTACAATAAGGAGAACATCAAGGCCTTCGAACACTTGTCACAACCAGTGGTAGCTTCAGGTACAGTATTCCTGCTTGAGGTGGTTACATTTGGGTGGCTTGGTTAGTGACAGTGACGCAGATTAGAATCCAGCGCTCTCTGTAACAAATTCTACCCGTAACCTATGTGGACTTTCTCCAGATGCTCTGATTTCCTCCCACACTCCAAAACAAATGGGGCTAATTGGATGTAAGTGGGTGTAACTGAGCAGCACAGTTAGGGCAACTTGATTACAGACCAGCAACCTGGATTCAAATGCAATCCGATCTATAAGGAGTTTGTACATTCTCCCCATGAACTGTGTGGGTTTCTTCCAGGTGCTCCAGTTTCCTCCCACCCTCTATAACCCTTGATTGAAGGGTTAATTCAGTGTCATTAGGTGGTAGGGGTTTCATGTGTCAAAAGGGCCTTCTACCATACTGTATTGTTAAAAGTTTAAAAACAATGAAATTGTTCATTCATACATTTCCTGATGTCTTGGCCAATAGATCATCACAGAAAATATTAACATCCACCTCTGATAAAATCTTGAGGGGTCTTTGGAACATGAAAAAAAAGTCGTATTCCTGGAGAAAAATCAGAGAAAATTTGGATGTGGAATTGAATTTTAATCGAACTTTTGAATTAAAACTGGGCAGTTCTGACTCTTCAGCAATAATGAAAAGATTCATGTCAGTTGTTGATTGTTTTCCAGGATGGGCTGAGATGTAGACATTGATTTATGTACCTATTAAATTTTCACAGTGATGTGCAGAAAGGTTCACTTTTGCTTTCGAGCTCTCAGAGTCCCAATTCAAGCCAGATTCTCAAAAATCGCATTTGATTCCAGTCTGAGGTTTTGAGAAAGACGATTCAAGACTTCCAGTGATATCATGAAAGTGGCAGTTGTGTAGTCAACTTGCTCATCGAGAAACCCTCTTTAAACCAGCCAAATATAAAATAAATACTCTGTATTAATTCAAGTATTAAATGACTGAATGTGATGAGCCAGCAGAATTAATGAGTGCAGAGGAAAGGGAGGGAGTGGCGAACAAGGACAGATGGAAAAGGCACCCCACCATCCCCCACATGACAGCGGTGAGTCTGATAAGGAAGAACCATTAATTTTCTCTGAGATCTGCGAACTGAGAAAAGAAACAAAGTGGCGTCAGAAGATATTAAACTGAGGCTAGCGAGAGTGGAGGATAATATGAAAGATTTATCTGTTCAAATTGAAAACCTAGAGGGGAAACTGAAAGAAATGGAGGACAGAGTAACCTCAGCAGAAGACAGAGAGGCTAAGCTGGCAGAGAAATGTTTAGACCTGGAAAATAGATCAAGATATAAGAACATGTGGATTTACAGAGTTGCAGAGGGAAAAGAACTGACAAGACAGTGTGTGACTAAACTCTTAAAGAAATCACTAGAACGGCCAGAAGGTCTAAATATCTCTATCGAGAGAGCACATAAGTCCCTTGCAGACAAATCGAGAGTGGAGTAAGCCCCACCACAATCTATCATAGTCAGATTTTTAGGCTATTACACAAAAAATATCATGTTGCAGCAGGCTTGGAAATAGTGGCAGATAACACATGTGGGGGGACAGAGTGCATTTTGACCAAGACTACTCTCCAGAAATTCAGAGAAAGTGCAAGGAGGTACGACAGGCGATTAAACAACCGCAGGAGAAAAATATCAAAGCCAAGTTTCCACTCCCAGTGCAGATCATGATTTTTCTAGACTCTGGAGTTAAGGTTTTCAAGACTCTGACTGAGGCAGCCTCCACACTAGAACAGATCTCAGAGAGAAGATGAATAGAGAACCTCTACAGGATCACTGGTCAGTGTCAGCAGAGGAACCAAGGGGAAGACTGTCAACTCCATTAAAGGAAAACCTTTACATTTTCCTTGGCACCATAGGAGAAGAACTATGGACAGGTATGAAACAAGTACAGGATTAAGGGTCGAATGGAAAATAAAATCAAAAGGCTATTGTCTTTATTGAACAGACAGGAAAAAATGTGCTATATATATTGATTTGTTGTTTTAAAGAAAGTTGGCTGTGTCATGTTTAACAATATGTACTAGGCTGGTTTTGTATTTTATTTTTGCATTTTATTTATAAGCAATATCTAAGAGAGGGACTGTAGAGGGTTTTCTCAGAACAGGGGGTTGGATATTAAGCACAGAGAGAGTGGGGTGAGCCAGGTATTTAGTGCCTTCTATGGAAAAAGGAGAGGGGTGACCACTTTATTCAATAGGAGTGTTGTCTTCTCTGCAGAAAAAATGATACAAGACACACTGGGGAGATCTGTCATGGTAATCAGTGTATTAAGTGGGAAAGGTATATTGATACTGAATATTTATGCTCCAAAGGAAGTTGATTCCTCTTTACTTGGATACATTGCGAATATAATTGCAAATAATGCAAATGTTGGTGGAGACTTTAATGCAGTTCTGGATGGGAGGATGGATAGATCACCGTTAGTATACAAGCAATCTAAAAGATCTGAAACATTGAATAATATGTTAGGGGAGTTGGAGTTAGTAGACCCATGGAGACACAGACACCCAAAGGGTTTTTAGTTTCTTCTCAAATGTACATGTGAGTTATTCATACATAGATATGTTTTGTGTTCCTAAACAATATATGTAAAAAGTAGTAGATTATAAAATAGACTCAATAACAATCAGTGACCATGCACCTATAATGCTCACCCTAGATTTAGAAAAAGTTTTAAATATTGAAAAGCAAATTATTTCTCTATTGACTGATCCTTTATTGACTCAGGAAATTAAACAATGTATGAAGAGTATTTTGATATCAATGATAAAGGTGAAGTTACATCGTCCATCTTTTGGGACGCTGCTAAAGCAATAATAAGGGGTAAAATGATTGAAATATCAAGTAGAATAAGAAAGAACAGGTTGAAGAAACAATCAGACCTGGAAAGTAAAATAAAGGTCAGTATGTAAAAATAACAATAAAAATGAAGAACTCCTCAATGAATAAAGACAAAATAGACATGAATTGGATGAGTTCTTGACACACAAAGAAAGCTGAAGGGGCCCTGAGGCATTCGAATCAAAAATATTACGAGAAGGGAAACAGAGATGGTTTCCGCTTGCATTTCAGCTGCGTAAAGAGCAAGCTAACCAAGTGGTCTCCAAAGTCTTTCACCTGGGCTCAAGGAAGTTAGTTTGAGAAATAGCAGAAGCATTTGTATCATTTTATGAAGAAATCATACAGAGGGGAAGATTAAAACTACCCTCCCTTTACCAAGAAGACAGCGTGTATAAAAGTACAGGAAATAAAGGAAATTATTAATAAACTAAAGAATAATAAGTCTCCAGGGAGCAATGGGATTCTGGGAGGATTCTACGTGTTATAGGGAAGAGCTCTTCCCAATTCTAGCTAAGATCTATAATTATGTCCTATTGGAGGCTTCCCTCTCCATTATTCATAGGATGGTAAAGACCCCACTAAGTATGAAGGCTATAGGCTAATAAGTCTTTCATGTAATGATCAAAAGATACTTAGTGCTAAAAGTTGATTCACCCTGATCCAACAGGATTTATATCTGATAGACATGAGCCAATAACATCAGGCATGTTCTTAACTTAGTTTAGATGCACAAAAGGCTTTTGATAGAATAGTCTAGTTCTATCTCAACCATACATTACATAAGATGGGGTTTGACCTGAAATTTATAAAATAGGTGAAAGTTTTGTATTCAAACCCAAGGTCAAGAGTGAGGGTGAATGGATGTTACTCTCAGCTTTTCAGGTTAAAATGTAGAGTTAGTCAGGGAGACGGTTTGAGTCCCCTGCTCTTCGATATATGCTTAGAGCCACTTGCTGAAATTATTAGGCAAGAGGGTTATATAAAGGGGATAAATGATGATCGAGATGGAACATAAGATATACCTCTTTCCAGATAATATCATGCTGTATGTGGCCGACCCTATTTCTTCAGTACCTCACATGATAAAAGTTTTAAAAGAATATGAAGAAATATCTGGTTATAAAATTAATGACTCACAGCTAGATAACCAGGTCAGGTTTCATTGGTCTAGAGAGGGCTTCAGATACCTAGGCGTTATTGTCACTCCATTCATCTTAAAACTGTAGGAAGCCAATTATGGAAAGTTACTGAAGGAGATAAAGGTAGATATGCCCAGATGGGAAATTCTCCCCTTACCATTAATTGGTGGAATTGAACTGTCCCAATGAATGTTTTGCCAAGATTGCTTTTTTTTTCCAATCTTTGCCGAGAGGAGTTCCTATGATCACATTTAAAGCTCTTGACAAATTGATATCAAGATTTGTATGACAAAATAAAAAACTTAGAATTAAATTTAAGACTTTGATATTGTCAAAACAAAAAGGAGGCCTTAATTAGCCCAACATTAAATATTACTACTGGGCAGCACAGCTGAGGACCCTGATAACATGGATAATAAATGATAAAGAAACGGGTTGGGTGAAAATAGAACAAAATTCATGCAACTGTATTTCCCTGGAAGGGCTACTATTCCTAAGCCAAGCAAATTGGAAGAAATTAAAAACAGACAATGATTGGATTAAATTCACATTGAAAACCCTGGTTGGTTGTTAGAAAACAACTAAACTTTAAAAAAAAATTATATTCAGAGCATTAAAAAAAAGTAGCTATCCCAAAAATCAGATCTGGAAAGGTAGTTAACGGCTTTAGAAAATGGCCGGAAAAAGGGCTAACTTGTGGATCAGTTTTTTTGTGGGAGAAATTTGCAATCATATGAACATCTTCAGAGAGAAATTGGTTTGTCAGGGATGGAATTTTTTTTTAAGATTCCCTCAAATGCAGCACTACTTACAGATACATGCAGATTGGGAGCAGATATGTAAAATATCATCTACACAAGAAAAGATTTTCATGCTGACTATGGAGGGAGTGATAAAGAAGAACCTGATAGCTCACTTATATAGATGTCTTCAAGAGAATGTAACAGAAAACACTATGGAAATAAAACTGAAATGGGAATTAGAAATGAATACCTGTATTACAGATGAAATGTGGGAAAAGACATGCCTTCATGGTCACAAGGTAACAAACAATCCAACCAGTAGGGAGTTTGAATGGAAAATTAAAATGAGAGTATTTAAGACTCCTCAGGTGTTGGTGAGATACAGCAACACCTCAGAATTATGCTGGAGTGAATCCGGGAAGATTAGTGATCATACCCATAGTTTTTGAAGCTGTCCCAAACTTTACCAATTATGGAGAGAGATACTCAGGTGGAAATTAAGCAAATCCTGGGGGTAGACCTACCTTTGGAGTCATTATATTTTATAGTGGGAGTGACTCCAGAGGCTATAGATAAGAAAAACCAGACATGTTTACTTGGGGTGTTGCTGTTGATCACAAAGAAGATGATGTCAGAATTATGGAGAAATGTGAAACCAACAACTGTCCAACAATGGAGGGAAAGGTTAAAAAGTGCATATTTGATGGAAAGTGTAACATCTAAACTCCAACAAAGGACTGATGTTTTCAACATTAAGTGGCCACCAGTAATACTAATTGATTTAAGGATATAACCTCTCCATAATCTCAGTAGTGGGGAGGAGTTCAACCAGTACCCTCTATGTGTATTTGGAGTAACGTATGCAGATGAGATTGTAATATATAGTGATGACATAGTGATAAATTCAATAAGATTTACTCTGACCCTCTCCTATTTAAGACTGAAACTGTCACAATGGGTATCTGAAGAAGGGTATGATTATATAGCTGACTGCATATTGGTTAGAATAAGGTTAACTGGGTGCCTAAATCTGTGGTGCCTCTGTGAACAGAACTTGAATAAGATAGATTGATGTGCTGTATACATCTGTTATGTGATCTATGTATTTTGTTTGTATGATCACATAATATGATTGCAGATGGAAATAAAAGTTCAGTTCGAAAAGAAAATACGATTCAAAAGAAAAATTGAAAATACTGTAGTTCTTTATTGGAGCAACATTTAGCTCATTCTGTATCGTTACCTTGCCTTCAAAAACCACATCTGGGATTATTGTAACTGAGTGGTGTTTAGCGTTATTAATTAATCAAGTGGTAAGTCTCACTGGCAAGCAGTAAATCACCAATTACTTCCAGTCCAGATGGATGAAAGTAAGTTAACTTATGATACAGTACCACCTTTTAAAACACTACATGCGTGTCTAATTCAAGTAACTCTTAAGACACCTTTTGACACAAGTACTTTGTGACAAACGAGTAATTTATGTGGTGTCAAACACTTTAGTTGACAAACTGACAGCAATATTTTATAAGCAACAAAGAGGTTGTGCAAATTTGCTGTGATGGTAAAAGTGCATAGAGGAGGAAGCAGTCATAAAATTCACAGGAAAGCTTTTATAAAATATATTCCCAAGAGGTTAATGAGACAGAGTTTTGCACCCTGGTTTGAGTCAAAGTCAATGCTGAGTCATTGCATTTATGTTATTCCACACCATCTTAAAGACTATTTAAATGGAGTTCCTCTAACCCTAAAAAGACTTCTCCATGTTTTATCTCCTGCTTGACTTACCAACTGTTCCCAATGTTCACTTTTTCATTGTCATCACACAAAAGCAATCCAGCCAACATCAAAAGATCAGACATTCAAAAGGACTTATTTATCTGTGAAACGTTTCCAGAGCTCCTAAATCAAAGTACAGAGATTGGGCTGCGCTCAACTAAAAAGAAGGTGGTGGAAATCGTTCAAATATTAAGGACAGTGGTAGTATCTGTTTTAAGGAAGAAAGGCTGTTGATTCCCCGATTCAAAGCTTTTTGTATTAAACGCAGAGAGTTGTACAGCATGCAGACGGAGTATTTCTCCCAACTCGTTTAAGGTGCCTATCTGAGCGAGTCCCATTTGCCTCCCTTGGATGCACAACCCTCAAACCCTTTCCTATCCATGTCCTTGGCCAAATGGTATTGTAATGTAACAATGGTACCCACCTCTGCTCTTTCCTCTGGCAGCTCATTCCATAGAACCACCACCCTCTGTTCAAATAGGTTGATCCTCAGGTCCCTTTTAACTCTTTAAACTTATGCCCCCTTTGTTTCAGATTCTCCTAGCCTGGGGAAAGGACAATGATGAAAACAAAATGCAAGACTTCCAATTCTACAGGACCCTTTCAAGATGTCCCAAGAGCTTCAAAAGCCATTAATTAACTTTGAAATGTGGTCACTGTTGCGATGTTTCAATCTCCATTACCAACTTGTACACTGTTAACTCTGGGGAAAAAAAACAACAGTGATAAATGAGCGGCAACGAGAAACTGTAAAGGAGGGAGATAGATCAGCTCTATGAGTTGTGAAACATCAATAACCTTGCACTCAATGTTGCAAATCCAAGGAGATGATTGTGGACTTCATGAGGAAGTTGGGTAATACAGCCCAGTCCTCATCAAGAGCTCAGTAGAGTAGAAAGTCAAGAACTTCTAATTCCTGGGTGTCAATATCTTCAAGGATCTGTCCTGGAGCCACCATGTTGTTGCAAACATGAAGAATGCCTGCCAGCAGCTATTCTTTGTGAAGAGTCTGAGGAGATTCGGTATGTCACCGAAGACTCTCATAAACTTTAAGAGGCGTATCGTGGAGAGCATTCTGGCTGGCTGCATCACTGTCTGGAATGGAGGTGCCAAATCTCAGAACAAGAAAAAAAAACTCCAGAGGGGTTGTTAACTCGGCCTGCAACATCACAGGCACCAGACTTCACTCCATCGAGGGCATCTACATGAGGCGGTGTCTTGAAAAAGCAGCCTCTATCCTCAAAGATCCCCGCCATGCCCTCTTCACTCTGCTTCAATCGGAAAGGAGATACAGTGGGGTCCGTACACTAAAATAATGAAATTAAAATTATAATTTTTTTAAATTTATTTTTCCTGATCAATGAAGTTTTCCCTGAATGTATAATAATTTTATGATGTTTTTGAGGTCTATGAGTGTCAATTGATGCAATCTAAATTAATTATTTATAATCATTATATAATGAAATGTCATATGTTTTGGGATTAGACTAGTTTAGGGGGGGAGGGTGGGTTAATAGAGGGTTTTGTTTTTATTTGTAGTTGTTTTTTTTCTCTTTTAATTTTAGCTTTTAGATCTTAGATTTTAGTTTTTTTTATAGAGTTTCAACATATATTTGTTGACATTCTATTATGTTACGATGGTATGTTATTGTTAATTTCTTGATATTACACATGTTGAATAAATATAATATTCAAAAAAAAGGAAAGGAGATACAGGAGCCTAAAGACGAGCACTCAGCAGCATGGGGACAGCTTCTTCCCCACTGCCATCAGATTCCTGAATCATCAATGAAACCAAAGATACTGCCTTACTTTTCATTCACTACTATTTTTATATTTTTTATATATTATTGTTGTAAGAGGGTTCATTCTGATGCTGTCACAAAACACCGAATTTCTTCATGACCTTAAATTTTGATTCTGAAGCTAGACGCTTTCTGCTGGAATAGCTCAGTGGGTGAAGCAGCATCAGTGGAAGAAAAAGAATGGTTGATGTTTCAAGCCAAAGCTCTTCATCGATCAATAGATTGTATTTCACTTCTGATTCCAGGATATGAAGTCTCCTGGATGTCCAAATTACTTTTTAGTCAGAGCTCTGAAATCGTGTTATAACTTCATAAAACATTGGTTCGACCATATCACAAAGTACTGTGTGCAGAGCTGGTCACCACACTAGAGATAGTGGAAAGGAGATTCACTAGGATATTTGTGCCAAACACAGATGTGCTGGAGAAACCTGGGTCACACAGCATCCATAGAGGTAAAAGACAGTCAAAGTTTTGTCATGAATCTGGGGAAAACAGACAGATCACTCTGCCTCCCCTACCCCACCTTTTTAATGGAGGAATCTACCCTTTTAACATATTTCCAACAAAAGATTCGTCCAAAAATGCCCATGCCTTTTATTTCCCGTGGATGCTGTGCGGCCTGCTTATTTTCTCCAGCATTTTTGTGCATTGCACTTAACCACAGCAGCTGTAGATTTACTTACTTAACCTGATAACAATGTTGTCTGGATTTGAGCATTTCGGTTATAAGAAGAACAATGCTTATTTTCCCAGGACTTGATGCCTTGATAGAGGTATTTAAAATTATAAGGGAGGATAGATGGTAAACCATATTTGATTCCCTTGATGTGAATTTGTAAGATGACATTGGTTTAATGTTTAAAGTGAATCTGAGGAGGGAAATTATTTTAACACAGAGGTTAATAGGAGTCTGGAACACACTGCCTGATGAGATGGAGGGGGGAGACACTCTCACCACATTTAAAAAGCACCTCAGCATGTACTTGAATCCCAAAGGAATAGAAAGCTACAGACCTAATGCAGGTCAGTGTGATCAGTACCAAGGATGCCATGGACACAAATGAGTTGAATGACCTGCTTCAGTGCTGCACAAATCTATGAGAAAGAAAGAATGAGGTATTGATATTGACAAGGTGGCTGAGGTTAAAAATTCTGATCTTTGACAACATAGTGCCCTACAATCTACAACCTAGAATTTTACCTCAGTGTAGAAATGCAAAACATTAATTAAAAAATGTATCCACAAATGGAAACAGAAGTGACTGCAACAACATACAGCTTTATGTTTTATGCTTTATGTTTAAAAGCATAGCACCAAGATTAGTAATAACAGTATTGGGGAAAACAAACTGATTTGAAATTGAAAAGTGCAAAGATTGGAGAAAAGTCTATCCATTAAAATGTTTGCCTTTAGACCAACTAACTGTGAATAGTTGAGAGATGTAAAAGTCTGAAGATATCGCGTTACACAGATTGGACTAACAATGATTGGGGTTTATAATGATATCACAAGAAGTCCTTCATTGAATTTACAGCAAACTTTAGATCTGTGTTAGAAAGGGAAGGCAACATATGAATTGAGCAGTCTCTGTTTTGGATGCTCTAGTCAGTGCCAATCTTCATTCATCAGCTTGTCATCACTGTGGGTGAGATCCTGTGACTGAATTATAGACAAGGAACGATAAATGAATGGTTCACCTGGTATTTGGCAGTAAAAGGAAGTAATGGATAACGGTGCAAGAAAAAGAAATCCATTGACTGTGGCATCACTAAAAAAATGATTCTTGGAAAAACAATGTCATGAAACTCATCAATGTCATGTGAATTATTTAGCCAAGTAACGTATCATGCCAGCATGTAAACTCAGGAATGTTGAGATAACTAATAGTGTCTGTCTTACAAATCTTGGGTGGATCTATGCTCAAAACATTGGGGAAATGATGATGGTTTTACTTGTTGCGTACCCGCTGATATACAAGATCCAAGGGGTTAAGTACAGCAGAGAAGACTGAATAATATGTGGATCTTTTCTCTTGATCTGAACTGGTTATGGAAGGATATAATCAGGAAAGTCTAAACATGTATTCACAAGTGGCATAGAGAATGCTTGAAGTTACAAATAATTCTAATGGGGAATTTTGGGGACACTACCCAAAGAGAGACCAGAAAGTGAGACATGCTCCCACAAGGTGTGATGAGGCAAACCACATGGAAGCATTCAAAGGAATCCAGGTAAGTGAAAGGGAAGAAAGGACTGTAAAGAGGTACTGATGCAGCAAGATGAAAGGGTTCTCAAGGAGCTACATTGGGCATGAATACCACCTGGCTAATTGAAAAAATTGACCTGTTTCTGGGCTACATCTGGGATCTCGCTGTGGACATGGTGGTTTTTGCATTCTCTCCGGCACAACAGTGATTGGGCTTCAGCAGTTCTCAAATGGAAGAAATTGCAAGAAGTTCTCAAAAAATCAGCATAATCAGTCCAAAAAAAAGGGGCTTAAGTTTTAGGTCAGAAGCATGAAAGAGAAAACTTAAGCTTTTAGGCATACAGCACAGTAACACGCCCTTCTAGCCCAAGTGGCCTTCAAATACACCAAGTAACCTACAATTACTGCATGTTTTGAAAGGTGTGAGAAAATGGGGAAACCCACACAGACACAGGAAGGATGTACAACTCCTTACAGACCAGGCCAGATTCGAACCCGAGTCACTGGTGCTCTACTAGAGTTGTGCTAACCATGCCACGCTTTCTCTGACCATTTATATTTACTTTTATCTCTACTTTGTCGCTGTTATGAATGAAGGGTCGTAGACCTGAAATTTTAATTCTATTTCTCTCTCTCTCTCTCTCTGTAGATGATGTTTGACATGTTGAGTATTTTCAGCTCTTCTACTTGATTTTCACCATGAACTGTATTTTATTTCAGGACTATTGGCGAAACATTCTTTCAGAATGCCCAGAATTCACAAACTCTACAATATACAGACAGGTTTTTCTGGTCTTCCTTCACCAAGATTTTCCCTTCACTGTTGATTAAAACAGATAATGAATGCACCCTGCGTTTTGCATCTAAACTTGGGAATGGCTATACAGTATATCAGATCCAGTCTTTCCTCATAGATTTCACTCATAAATTGTGAAATGCTTTAAACATTTAATGTGCAGTAGAACTTTGGATGATAGTAAAATGTAAGAACTGCAGATGCCAGAATCTTAGACAAAGAAAGATCATCTGTAGGGACTCCAGGGTCAGGCAGCATCCATGGAGAGAAATGGACAATTAATGTTTTGGATTGGGATCCTTTTTGAGGTGAGGATGGGGTGGGAATTTATCACCCATAAAAGAGTGGTGTTCATTCTGATAATTTCTCACTTTTTTTATTGTTATTGTTCATTATAGAACTAGGTTTTATAGAATGTTTGTTTGTCTAAAAAGCTACCACAGAAAATGTTTGAAAAACTCAGCAGGTCAGGCAAAGAGAAATAGAATTAATGTTTCACGATGAAGACCTTTTTTGCTGTTCGTCTGCAATGATAATGATCTTTCTGTCTGGATCTTTTGCCTGACCTCAAGGGTATTGTCAGTATTTGCCCCTTTTATTTATGATTTCCTGCATCAATGGTCTTTCATTTTATATTCACAATACATCTTCACTCCTCTCCCACCCCACTACCTCGAGAAAGGACGCACCCAAGACCCTCCACACTCTCTTCTCCCCCCTCTCATCAGCAAGATGATGTGTGAGTTCAAAATGTCCACCTCCAGATTTAAGGAAACTTTCCTGCTGCTCTCAGACTCTTGAATGGATCTCACTTTGGTAAAGAATGATGCCCTGGTGCTGTTTAACTACTGTATACTTTTCTCTTTAATACTATACCAGACATATTTGTCTTCTGAAACACTCTACCCTGCATCCTTGTTTTTATTTTTGCACTATCTGTTGTACAATGTATAAATTGACTTCCCTGGATAGCACACAAAAGTGTTTCAATTATTCAATAAACAATTCAATTCAATGGGCATTAACTTAGCTTAAAGATAGGCCACAAAGCAGTTATCAGGGGGATGGGAACCAGAATGTGAGTGCAGAGAAGAGAGCAGAAGGTCAAAAGCATGATGCAACATGTTCTGAGTTTGTAAGGAAGGACAAAAACTGCTGGATATAAAACACAGAATAATACAGCGCAATTTAGGCTCATGCAGTGACTGGTGAGGGTCGGGAGCTGAACTTTGTTTGCAGGATGTTTAAAATGTGAGGGAGTGCAGCAAAGGCAGGACTCTGCGGATGGTGAGTGTCCAAAGCTGAACATTTAAAAGGCAAGGTGAGCTCAGAAGGCTCCAAAGAGCAATGAGAAGTGTAGGTGCTCTTTTAAATTCTCAATTGGATAATTAGCTGTAGCCAATAAAAAGAGGGGTAGCTCAAGAAGAGCAGTCAGTATGTGAGTGGCCCAGTGCAGGAATGGCATGTGAATCTTTGGCTTGCAAGGCTTCGGCGGGAAGAAGCTGAGGACAAGCTTCTATCAGGTAAGCTAAGGTCAGGTAAGATCCTTGCATTTAAAGAAAGAATAGTTAATGGAGACGTCAGCTAGGGCAGTAGAATGCTCTAAATGTAGGATGTGGGAAATCTAGGAAAGCACAATTATCCCTGATGACTGCAAGAGGTGCATCCAGCTGTAGCTTCTTGGTTAGGGAACCAGAGCTGTAGCTGGATGAACTCTAGCTCATTCAGGAGGCAGATGCAGTGATAAATATAAGCTTCAGGGAGAGAGTCACCCCCCCACCCCCAAAAGTCAGGAGGCAGGTAGCTTGGTGATGGTTAGGAGAGGAAAGTGGAATAGGCAGTCAGTGTGGAGCACCCCTGTGGCCATTCCCCTCAACAATAAGTATACTGTTTTGGATACTGTTGGGGGGACAAGTTGTTGTGGTCACATCTCTGGCACCTTAGAAGGGAAAGGGCAAGAAAAGGAGAGTGTTTGAGGATTCAATGATTAGACAAACTGAAAGGAGGTTCTGTGAATGAGATCAAGGCACCCAGATGATATGTTGCCTCCCAGCTGGCAGGGTCAGAGACATCTCTGATCGAGTCCACAGCATTCTCAGGCAGGAGGGTGAGCAGCCAGATGTCATGGTCCACATGGACACCAATGACAAAGGAGTACAAATGAGGTCCTGAGGAAAGAATATAGGGAGGTAGGAAAAAAGTTCAAAAGCAGAGCCTCAAGGGTGGAAATCTTGGGATTGCTGCCTGTGCCACATGCAAGAGAGGGTAGGAACAGGAAGTTGTGGCATATGAATGCAAGGCTAAAGAGTAGGTGCAGGGGGAAGGGGTTCAGATTGTGATTCATTGGGATCTCTTCTGGGGAAGTCTGACCTGTACATAAAGGACAGGCTGCACCTGGACTGGAAGGAGACCAATATCCTGGTGGGCAAGTTTACTAATGTTGTTGGGAAGAGTTTAAACTGGTTTCGCAGGGGGTTGTGAACCAGAATGTGAGTGCAGAGAAGAGAACAGGAGGTCAAAAGCATGATGCAATGTGCTCTGAGTTTGTAAGGAAGGACAAGCAGGGGATGTGGTGATACGACCACCAGCCTACTGCAGGGGGTGATCTCTGTACCTGCAGGAACACCACCTAAGGGCTGACTCCACCTGGCCGTCTGTCAATCAGCCGACCTGAATATAGACCTGAGCCGACCTGAATATAGACCTGAGCCGGCCCCTCCTGAGCCAGTCGCACAAGAGACACCAAGGCTTGAACTGGTGTTCAGACTTTTACTGGAATAAAGCCTGTCGTACAGTCTTTTGAGTTTTGAGCTTGCCTGCTGCTACCTCAGGGCATCACAGGGGAGGAAACATAAAACATAGTCAGTTAGAGGGTGTGAAATGTGTCTATTTCAATGCTAAGAGTATTAGAAATAAAGGAGATGAACATAGAGCATGGATCAGTATGTGTAACAATGATGTTGTGGCCGTTACAGGAACTAGACTAGAGGAAGGCCAGGATTGGCTGATGCAGGCCCTGGGTTTAGGTGTTTAAAAAGGAATAGGATAGGTGATAAGAGGGGAGGGGGGGTGGAGGATTATTGGCCAGTGATAGTGTGTAGTGGCTATAGAAAGAAAGAATGCTTCAGATGGAGAGTGGACTGAGTTAGTGTAGGTGGGAGTGAGAAATAGGAAAGGAGCAAATCACTGCAGCGGAAGTAGTCTATAGACCCCCAAATAACCCTCAGGACAGCGATGAATAGATAAGCAGGCAGATTTTGGAATGGTGCAAAAATTACAGGTTTGTTGTTATGAGAAACTTCAATTTCCCTAATATTGACTGGCACTTCCTGCCTGCAAGAGGAATAAGTGGAGCTCAAATCAGCTGTGTCTTGACACTGTACATAGACCAGCTGATAAGAGGAGAGGCCATATTGGATCTAATACTGAGTAATGAACCTGGTCAGGTGGCGGACCTCTCGGTGGGAGAGCATTTTGGTGAGAGTGACCACAGGTCCCTAAGCTTTTGCATAGCTGTGAACAAGGATAAAAGCTGACAAAATGGGAAAAAGTGTTTAATTTGGAAAGGATCATTATGATGGGATGAGGCAGGAACTAGTGAGAGTAAATTGGAAACAGATGTTCAAGGATGAAAGAACAAAACTAATGCAGAGGAAGTTTAGGGACCATGCACTGAGTTCAGGTTAGGTTTGTCGCACTGGGACAGGGAAAAGAGGGAAGGAAAATGGGACTGTAGTTGAAGCAGGTGAGGCAGCTTGTTAAGAGGAAGAAGGAAGCATACATTAGACTTAAAAAGCAGGAAACAGGAAGGGCTCATGAGAATTGTATGGTAGCCAGGTAAGAAATTAAGAAACTAGTTAAGAGAGTTTGAAGGGGGCATGAGAAGGCCTTGGCAAGTAGGATTAAGAACCCCAAAGTATTCTATGTGTATGTGAAGAGCAGAAGGATGACAGCCATAACCTTCTATTTTTATGACAACTCTGCCTATCAAATAAACGTTAACTCAGTCTCCTCCCACAGATGCCTTCTAACTTGCTCAGTATTTCTAGTATTTCTGTGGGGTTTTTAAAAATTTTGATGATTAATTCAGTCAAAAACAATGCTAACTGCAAAAGACAGCTGCAGCAAAATAAAGATGAAGCTAGAGAGGGCAAGGACCAGGGTGAGATGACTTGGGACAGTATCAAGTCTGACACAGACAGATATTCAGAGACAAAATATTAATTTAATCTACAAAGAGTAAAGAAGCATGATTCAGAATATTAATTAAATTGATAGGAGGGATGGTTGTTGAAACATGTAAATGAAGAAAAGATCGCAAATTAAGATGAGAGGACAAAGGGAGGGTTGGGACATCCAAAGACCCTAATCAGTGGAGCAAGGTCATTGAGCAAAGTGCACAATTTGTTCTGTGAAATTAACTCAGTCTAATAAAGAAGGAACAAGGCTGGGAAGAAGCAAGAAAATATGAATATTTGAATGAAGAGGCAGATTGCTCAGGGGACTGTTAAAAATGACATAAAAGATCAAAGAACAAGAGTGCACAAGGGCAGCCAAGGAGGAAAAGCAAGCAACCAAAACTAGGACACAAAGGCAGGAAACAAAATCTGGAGTCACTCAGAGGACAAAGCTGCGGTTTCAAGGTACAATAGCTTACATATTATTGTTTATTATTGTTTCTTTATATAATATGCAACTTATCATATCTATTGAGCTTATAATGCACATACATTTCCCGATCATGTTTCTTTTCAAAGTCTTTTAGTTTATAGTATTGCTGAAGCCTCATCCACAAACAATATCATGGCCAAACCTCATATCCTTGATGACACTAATGTTCTCAATGGCCAGTACTCACGGAGCCCACAGATAAAATTCTCTGAGAGCAGTAATTTCCCACCTTGATCTGAAGTTTCCCGAGACCTCCTGAGCAAACAGCCACCAATCGTCTGCCCTGTCAATCCCTCTCAGAATCTTGAGTGCCTTGGACTTATTTTTCAATACTGAGCAAAGTCTGTCTTTTTTAGTCACACTGTACATTTGTGTGTGCTTGTACTAGAGAGAGGGCGTGTGCTTGTACTAGAGAGAGGGCGTGTGCTTGTACTAGAGAGAGGGCGTGTGCTTGTACTAGAGAGAGGGCGTGTGCTTGTACTAGAGAGAGGGCGTGTGCTTGTACTAGAGAGAGGGCGTGTGCTTGTACTAGAGAGAGGGCGTGTGCTTGTACTAGAGAGAGGGCGTGTGCTTGTACTAGAGAGAGGGCGTGTGCTTGTACTAGAGAGAGGGCGTGTGCTTGTACTAGAGAGAGGGCGTGTGCTTGTACTAGAGAGAGGGCGTGTGCTTGTACTAGAGAGAGGGCGTGTGCTTGTACTAGAGAGAGGGCGTGTGCTTGTACTAGAGAGAGGGCGTGTGCTTGTACTAGAGAGAGGGCGTGTGCTTGTACTAGAGAGAGGGCGTGTGCTTGTACTAGAGAGAGGGCGTGTGCTTGTACTAGAGAGAGGGCGTGTGCTTGTACTAGAGAGAGGGCGTGTGCTTGTACTAGAGAGAGGGCGTGTGCTTGTACTAGAGAGAGGGCGTGTGCTTGTACTAGAGAGAGGGCGTGTGCTTGTACTAGAGAGAGGGCGTGTGCTTGTACTAGAGAGAGGGCGTGTGCTATGGACCATTGACAGTTTTATTTCTGCCCATGGACAGTGACTCTGCAGCGGGAGAAAGGGGCGTGCGGTGTGTGGAGCACCAGAGCATTAAGCTGGGAGAGTGAACAGCTGTGTGGAGAGTAAGAGCCATGCTCTTAAGCTGGTGGTCTCGCTGAGAGCACACCCGCTGTTGTCCACCACTCTCCTCTGATCAGGAGTGCCAAAGATACTCACTGCAGCAGTTAAACCATCCAGCACGATGAGGAAAGAAGTCAGTGTGTTCACCCTGCAGCTCCAGATAAAAAGCAGGAGGCTGATCTGCTCTGTTTGTAGCTGACAGCAGATGTTATACTTTGATTCCCAGAGTGTGTGTCTGACCTGTGCTTCTCCGGTCCCCTTTTGAGGAGAGGACTCTGTGCGACAAAAGTCACTTCATATAGCCCAAGGCAGGGTTTTGGCGGAGATGACTTCATATGCAACCCCAAAGAGGGCTTCGGAGGTGCGGACTTCGTCCTAGTGACTAGGAGGTCACTGTGAGCAGCTCCCTTGTGAGAAAACTGAATGTTGTCATTAGCATATGAGGAACTAAGGAAAGTCTCCTGTATTCACCTGCCACGGTCATCTGTTCAGTGACAACCGTCTTCTCCCTTCACGTTCAACTCAAAGACCTGTACACAATTGAACTAAGACATTAAAGTTTGGAGACCAGATTCTGTGGGACTGTTCTTTTGACTGACTTGCTTATCAAGACTGATTTGGGGTTTTGGGAGTTTATTTTGAGTCATTTAGGCTTAGACTGTAATGGTGTGAGTATTTATTTTCCACATACCCGCTATAAATATCCATTGTTAGTATATAGTTGCCATAAAGGCTTATGTTTGGGTGTTGAGTTTATTGAGGTATTATATTGACAAATGTTAATAAATTTTGAGTTAAAATTAACCCATCTGTATATGTGTCTTTCAATTGCTACTGCTGAGATGCAACAGTATGTATGTACATGTGTGCATTCACTTTCCAGTGTTCATGCCTCCCTTTCACTGCTATTCACATGCCTTAACCGTGATGAAATAGAGTCACATCAACATAGTTTTGTATTGTCATTCAAAGAAAAAGCTTCATTGGGGTCTTGGAATCAATCTTGGAAGAAAAAAGCAAAAAGGTCATTTAAAAGATGGTGGAGCAAGTTTGGGCAAATGAATGGCCTAATACTGTTCCCACTTCTTGTGGTGCTGAATAGAACCTTTTATTTTTAATCCTTTTAGAGTAAAACTAAAATGCTGATGTAGATGTAACTTGTGGTCGAAGGACCCATTCCGGCCTTGGACTGCTGGAGACTGGCTCATGGGAACCGGGATTTGAGAGGCTGCTGAGATCAAGAACGGCTCCCAAACGTCCTCAGGCACTGAAGGCTTCTTGATCATATCGGAGGTTTGGATCTGGAGCTCGGATTGCCAATGGATTGAACATAGGGTTGTGCAGCTTCAGAGGCTGTGGAAATGTTGCGGACAAATCAACTGACTCTCTTGTTTCTCTTCCTCTGACTGAAAGGGGTATTGGGCAATGCTAAGGGTGACTTTTTGTCCATCTTACTGCAGGGAGTGGAAAATTTTGTGTGATATTACGTTTTTGTTTCATTGCATGGCAATAAAAGTAATCTTGAAACATGAGCAAAGTTGTAGGATTGAGTGTCCAAACTCCTTCATGTAAGCCGTCGTCTAAAATACATTGGTGCTCTTTTTTTAATCTACTCAAAACCATCATTGCATTTTGTTTATAAGTGGCTCATTTTTGAAAATTACTTTTTTGTTTACATGATACACAGAGGTATTAATAGAGGAGCCTGTGACTCATCCCACCCTTACAATATAATGAGAGATAGTGATTCACCCCCAACAATTTTTTTATGACACCAGCTTTCCTTATTTGGTAATGACTCTAACAAAAAGTTTGAGACGCACTGGTTAAGTGGTGCTGTGAGTTCAGAAACAGGATCCTTCCCTCCAGAGAAAGACAAGAACTGCAGATGTTGAAGTCTTGAGCAAACAATGAAATGCTGGGGAACTCAGCTGGCTAGGCAGTATCCATGGAAAGAAATGGTCTGTCAACATTTCAGCTCAGGATGCTTTATCAAGAAGAAAGTAGGAAAAGATGGTATCAAGTTTATCAAGGGAAATCTGAGTAGAGACTCAAAAGCAATAGGGTATTGGACAGAAGGTGGAAGAAGGAGAGTCCATTGGGAGGGAGAGGCGGAAGTTAGATAGAAGAAAACAGGAGTAAATAATAGGGCCTCTGCTATGACAATAACAGGAAAATCTCATCTTCATTGTTCATGAATTTGGAAAGGAAAGATAAACTGGTCCCACTTCATCATCTCACTCACATTGCTGATATTGCATGGAAGAGGTCACTAAGTAATTGAGAGATACAGAAAAAAAAGCCTTTGGCCCATCAGGTTTATGCTGACAATCAACCACCCATTTAGACTAATCTCACCATATTTCCATTTAATTCTCCCCATATTCTTGTCAACCCCAAGGTTTTTCCACTTACACATGAGTGTTATATCTCTCATTGACCTCTAAATCATGCTTGCAATGTGGTAGAAACCCATAGAATAACAGAGAATAAGTAAATGCCACACAGACAGTACCAGTGGTGAGGATTGAACTCAGGTCTCTGGCCCTTCTGTGTGAGATCTGTTGATTCTGATGCAGGTTCATTGGGAAGGCTTTGAAACAAAATTCTGACTTGCTCAGAATGCCAGATGAGCGCTCGTTATGAAATGGACCAATCAAACAACTGTGATAAGCTCAATGAAGGGGAATTGAGAGAAAAGAAACTGCTTGGAATTAATATGATTGAGCAAGCAAATGTACAAACTTTTGGTTAATTTGATTGGGGAATTGTGGTTCCACATCCACATCAGAAAGAATGGCATTGTTCATGATAGCTGAGGAGGTTTAGATTAGATAAAATCAACACTTTGTAATTCTGCTGTGATATTCACTCAGCTGGGATGTCACTAATTTGTTTCTTTGGATTAATTGACAAATACAGAGGTGATATCAGAAAAAATGTAAAAAATAATCAAAAGCAAAAGAGACTGACAATTTCCCAATCTACCCTACAATATTTAGGTTCACTTTGAGACTGAAGATAGCTCAAAAAGATCTTATTATGCTTTTGCACATGTTTGCGCTCTGGTCCAATAGGAGAGAGCAAAAAAATCAAGACAAGATTATTAATGAAGACCAATTTTATCAAGCAGTCCTCTGACTCATTCATCTTTATCTCTGCTGGCCTATATTATCTTTGCACATGGTTTAATGAGTTGAGATTAGACAGAAGCACAAGTTGGCAGAGAAAATCCACCTTAATCGGACTCTTCTTGAAGAGTAGTTTATTGAAATCTTAAAGCTTCACTGTGAAAATCCCTATAATTAGACAAGTTAAGGAGGAATAATATCTAATACATACATTTATGTATATACTTTTAATAGTGTTTTGCCAAGCAATTGTGAGCTTATGTTCTCCTTTTATTATAGCATAATTTCTTGCAGAGTAATTAGATTCCCTTTAATAAGTATTTAGCATCTTTCTATGCAGTCGTTATGGAAAGCAATATACATTTTGTGAACTAATTATACCTACAATCATTAATCCACTGGAGTCACAGCCACTTGAATCAACTTAATTATTCCCTTATTAGGCTCCCCTACTATATTTCTAATTGGATTCACATTTAAGTAACTAACATCTTGCAGTATACATATAAAACATTAAGGAAAAATTCAAGATCATTTGTTCAAACATTTCCTGTTGTGAGAGTGAGGTTTCTGTAAATGATCAGCAAAATAATTATGGCTGGCCCACATCCAAAAGAAATATGTCACTATTTGTTTTCAAACAGTGAGACATAAAAAATGCACATTTACAGTTTGATATGCATTTAAGTAATCACTCGATCACTGAGGTTTTGAAGTTATAAAGGAGTTCTGAACAACCTCATAGCCTCTTTCAACTTCAATTCTATTATCATGTTACTGCACACACAATACACAGAACATAATGATCACATACTGCATATACATCAAGATTTAATTTAAAATAAATATATAAATCTTTTGGGATGATATACTTGGTTCATCAATCTCACAGCCTGAAGGAAGAAACTATTTCCCAGTCTGGGGTCCTGATTTTGATGCACCTGCACCCCCTCCTCTATGGTAGTGGATCAAAGATACTGTATGCTGGATGAAAAGTGCCCTCGATTATTCTTTGAGCTCTATTTAAGCCATGCTCCCATTAAATGTCATCATCTGAGGAAAGGGAGACTCTAGTGATCTACTTGGCTGTTTTGATGATCCTCTGCATTGAACCATCGTTTTGTACTTTGCATTATATCAGCAATATATTATGTTTTTTAATAAAATAAACTAAAATCACACAATTCAGCTTGATTGTCCCTTGTATAAAAAGTCCCATTCCACAAGATATTCATTTTAGCATTATTTATATGGATTTTAATGCATCATTCATTATTCTGAGAGATAAATACAATAATTGCATATTGCTTTTTATTGCCTTCCACTGATGGAAGAGAAACATCATTTAAAATATAACTTGGCATAATCTTTGTCGCTTGTTTCTGAGGCTCATGCCAAATTTGTGGTCATCATCTTTTACTCTTGTGGCCATGGGGATTCAGAAAAGCATCATGTGCCCCAATTCCTTGTTGTGAGGAAATCATCGTTATCCAGGATCATGATATAATTAATTGCCTGAACTATAGGGGGGGGGAAAAAACAGGAAGTCAAAGCTTGGTCAATCATCCTTCTTCTACATGTCTTTGTTTGAACGAACTCCAGATGATTTTGATCAAGAAAAATCCCTTAATCTTGGCGATGGCAGCATCCAAGAGACAGAGATTACTCTTTTTATTCTAAGCAATATAATTCCTACTCAAGGATTAATGTATTCTTATTTGGAGTTAGGTCATAAATTAGATCAGCCATGATCGTATTGAATGGCAGAGCAGGCTCGATGGGCCATTTTTGGCCTACTCCTGTTCCTACTTCTTATGTTCCTATATAAACTGGAAAGTAGGATCATCCAATCAGAATATGCTGCTAGACTGCTTTTGGATCATTCATCTTTAATTCTTTTAATTGAAATGTCTGATAAGCAAAAAAATAAAATAAATAAATACATATATATATATATATATATATATATATATATATATATAGATAGTGTTTCAATCCAACACTGTTGAAAAGACCAGAGTTCTGTAGTTTTGTTGGACCTCAGATTGATTTGTTCTGTGAGATGAACTTCCCCTCTCCTGACAATAGCTTTCAACTCTGGCATACATTAAAAGCATATTTGAGAGGTCAAACGATTAGTTAGGTTAAAATGTATCAAGAATAAATATATAAGAATTAAATGAATTGGAGAAAGAAATAACAACATTGGAAAATTTCATCTACAGTGGAAAATTATAGGAAATTAACAAATAAAAAAATAGAATATAGCACAAAACAAACATATACATTTTTTAAAAATGAAATTAAGTACTAAACAACAAGAGCACATCATTGGCGCCCCAATCCACTTCATTTATCTCCGTCATTTCACTATTAGAATGGGTTTTCACTTTCTTCTATCTGGAACGGGTGTAGTTATATTTGCGTACCAATGTGCAGCAGATAAGGCTGCCGTACCTTAACAAATATGTCATATTTCCTCCTTAAATTGCATGTCATTTTCTACAGGGGATTACAACTCTGCATTTCCATATTCCATCATGTAATATTTAGTTGGGAGTTGGACTTCACATGACCACTCAGGCGATCTTTTATCATGATGTTACTCTGGGTTTATATTTCATTCATTTAAAGGTCTATAGATTTTTGATTCTTTATGTTTATCTTATTTATATAATCTTTTCCTTGTGGTATTAGGGTATAGGAGGGAAGGGAGAGAGGTGGGTGGTGGGGGGGGAATGAACTTTGAAGGTAGTGTAATATACCATTATTGAGAAGATTGTACTGTTGTTCTGGATTTGTGTGAGTCTTGGAAAATCAAAAATAAAATATTCAAAAAAAAAACTAAACAATAATATTATGAATTAGGAAAGCGATCTCATAAAGTATTATCTTGGCAGCTGAGGGCAGAGGAAACCTCCAGGACTATAAATGCGATTCAAACAAGGGAAGGCAAGATTTCATATAAACCAAATGAAATCAATGAGATTCTTAAACATTTTTATTCTGAACCTTATGAGTCAGAATCATTGGGTGGATCTGCTCAAAATAGATGATTTCTTGTTTAATTTATGGCTTCCGAAGTTGAATCATCAAGATCAGTGAAAATTGAATGGCCCTTTTCCTGTACAGGTGAATAAATCATCGGGAGAATCCTGGAAACTATTTCAACAGCAATTAATACATAGATTTTTTTTTAAAAAGATAAAGTTCCATTAAAACGATCATCTTATAGACTACCCCCCCCCCCCCCCCACCACCACCTACCTCTCTCCCTTCCCTCCCATACCCTAATATTGCTTTCAAATGCAGATTATAAAATAATAGCAAAAGCATTAGCTAACAGTTTGGCTCTATATTTGCCCAAATTGGTTAAATCTGATCAATCAGGAGTTATTAAAAATAGACAATCATCAGATAACATTGAATCCTATATTTTCTTAAAACTTAAATAAGATATTTTTTAAAAATAGAAAATTCCTTCAGCCTATCAAGGATGCAATACTTTCACGTTGGCAGGAAATTCACTCAGCGTGCACTGGTTCTGCACCTTGGTTCAGTGTGGTCTTACGTTCCCGGTCGATCATTCTACATGTGCGCTGTTCACTTCAGGGTCAGCTTTGAGAGTTCAAGTCCCTCTCCAGGCACTTAAAGTTTAAATATGCATAATAAGAAATGCTTATCTATTATCTCCCTGCTGCTTGGGGGAATGAGCTGTGGGCAAATGGTTACTGGTCTCCAAGGTTACAATGTGACTTCCTGATAACTTGAGTTCAGCACTAGATAAATGCAATTCTTATCACTTCCAATGTTGTTCAAGATTCTCCAAATTTACAGTATTACCTGATAATTTATAATCATCTGCCAATTTTTCTTTCCTAGTTAATCCTCATTATGATTTGAAGCATATCTTTTAACAGTTTTATCACTAGTACAGTTGAGCTGATCTCTCTTTGTTTATAAAGAACTTAATTTTATAATTCTGAGCTCAATTTTCTCCTTTGCCACAAGTACCAAGATGCTGTGATAGAGGTTGTTTAGCAAGCAGACCAGAAGACATCTCATTCACCAACCAACAAGTAAGGCACAGAATAAAGAGCAGAGTAACAGAGAGAGATGACACAGTGCAACCCCCACCAATAACTTCCCCATTCTTCCCACAATTCCATCAGCTTCCCCCACAACAAATTTCATGACATGACAATAAGTTCTGATTCTAATTTAGAGAATGTGCAAACTCCACTGCTAGTCAGAATTCAACCCGGGTCACAGGTCATTGGGACAGGAAGGCAGCTGCTCTCCTGGCTGAGCAGTTGGATAGACCCAGCGTTTTCTCACCACACAGCCTGCTGATGGATAGTAAGGCCTAACAATGATCCATCTAACTATGGGAGGACCTTAGCACTGAGGGAACATGAAAAAAAGTTGAAAAGAACCATGATCATGGATGCAGTGTGGAATGACGCATTAATAGTTTGATATCAGAAACTATTGGTAGATATAAACTTGTAGATTTATTAATGCGAATTGTGGTGGGGTGACAATGAAGTTTGAAATCTGCAGAGATAAACAATATTCCTTTTCAGCAAAGATTGCCATCTGCTGGACCTGCGTGTCAACCACATTATTCCTCCCCTGCAAGAGAAAGTATAAAATGACTCGGTATATACTAACTAAACAATCTGTTTCTGTAAGATATGGGTAGATTAGAGACAAGTCCTTTGCAAAGCAAAGCTACCAATCACTTTTGCATTCTCTATTCTGAGGCTCTACCTTTTCCCTTGACCTGATCCCTTTTCATGAGTCTCATGATTGAAACTTCTTCTTTCACTGTAGCTGGCAATGGTGAGGGACCTGGGTCTATAAAATTCATGAAATCAACCATCAATGTTAAACCATGGTAAATATGTAACTTAAATTATTTTCTTTGAAACACCACAGAGGAATAAACACAATTAAAACAATGAACTGAATTAAATAACAAAGAATGAAGAGAGATGTGTACCAAAAATTCTGCAAAATATATCTAAAAGGACACACGTTTATAAGTCTGGGATAATGTTTAAATCCAGGAACAAGGGTCATTGAAAAGGTATATAATCCCTGAGCACATTTGATTCAATCTGAATCTTACATGGTGCAAGAATTAAGATTATTTTGAATGATCCCAAGATATGAGATGAACAATTATTCCATTGGTAAAACATAGAATACTGTTGACACTGTGGTTAAGTGAAAAAACACACAAATGCTGGAGAAACTCAGCAGGTCAAACAGTGCCTTTATGTAGCAAAGGTAAAGATACAACACCAACTTTTCAGGCTTGAGCCCTTTATCAAGATGTGGGGGAACATGAGAGATGTCCGAACAAAAGGGGGAAGGGGGGGTGTGGGATGGGAGATGATACGTGGAGGGGATGGGGACACCACAGGGGAGGGTGAGGAGTCTAGGCTAGGTAGAGAGAGAAAGGAAGAAGGAGCTGGAATAACTAGTTAAGGGGGGGAGGGGAGAGGGGGGAAAGGCAAGCTTTTTAGTGGAATGCAGTGAACTCAATGTTCATGCCCTGGGGTTGGGGGTGCCCTGATGAAAAATGAGGTGTTGTTCCTCCAATCTGCGGGTGGTCAGGGTGGGGTAGTGGGAAAGGCCATGGACAAACATGTGAGCTTGAAAATGTGACTCACAATTGAAATGGGTGGCTACGGGGAGGTCGCTTTTGTTACAGATGGAGAGGAAATGCTGGGCGAAGCAATCTCCTAATCTGCGACTGTTCTCTCTGATGTAGAGAAGGCCACAGAGTGTGCACTGGATGCAGTAAATGAGTTCTTTGGAGGTGCAGGTGAAGTGTTGCTTCACTTGAAAGGTCTGTTTGGTATCTCGGACTGTGGTGAGGGAGGAGGTGTGGGCACAGGTATTTCACTAACTACAACCACAGTGGAAGGTGCTGGGTGTGGGGGGGGGGGGCAATGGGTGGGGAGGGAAGAGAGTCACGGAGGGAGCGGTCCCAACAGAAGGCTGAGAGGGGAGAAGAAGGAAAAATGTGTCTGGTGGAGGCGTCCTGTAGTAAATACCAGAAATTTTGGCAGATAATGTGTTGGATGTGGAGGCTGGTGGGGTGGTAAGTGAGGACAAGGGGGATTCTGTGTTTATTGTTTCTAGGGCAGATGAGTGGGGAATGGAGGATATGTGGGTGAGGGCCAAGTTAATAGTGGTGGAGGAGAAGCCATGTTTGTGGAAGAAGGCAGACATTTCAGAGGCTCTGAACTGGAAGACCTCGTCTTGGGAGCAGATGTGGTGGAGATGGAGAAATTGAGAGGAGATGGAGTCCTTGCAGGGGACAGGGTGTGAGGACAAGTAGTCCAGGTAGTTGTGAGAGTTAGAGGGTTTGTAATAAATGTCAGTGGAGAGTCTGCCTCCTGAGATGGAGACAGAGATCCAGAAAAGGGAGAGGGTGATCAGAGATGGACCACGTGAGTTTGAGGTCAGTGTGGAAATTGGCCATGAAATTGATGAAATTGACGAGTTCATTGTGGGTGCATGAGGCTGCCCCGACTTAGTTGTCGATGTACCGGAGGAAGAGTTGGGGGTGGGGGGGGGGGGGGCGGTGGGGAGGTCTTGCCTGTGTAGGCTTGTAGCATAATGCATAATTTGCTCCATAAAACCCACAAACAGGTGGGCATAGCTGTGACCAATGTGAGTACCCATGACTACTCCTTTAACCTGAAGGTAATAAGATGAGTTGAAGGAAAAATTGTTAAGGGTGAGGACAAGTTCTGCCAGGCGGAGAAGGGTGGTGGTGGAAGATGACTGCTCAGGCCTGAGTCACACTCTCAAGCTCACATGTCTGTCCATGGCCTTTCACACTACCCCACCCTGACTGTCCACAGATTGGAGTAACAACACCTCATTTTTCGTCTGGGCACCTTCCAACCCCAGGGCATGAACATTGAGCTCACTGCATTCCACTAATCAGCTTGCTTTTTTTCCCCCTCCCCCCCCCAACTTTAACTAGTTATTCCATTTCTTACCTCCTTTCTCTCTCCACCTAGCCTAGATTCCTCCCCCCAACGCACCTATCATTTCCCACCCTCACCAAACCCCCCTCCCGCCCCCTTTTGTTTGGACATCCCTTATCCCTTGATGAAGGGCTCAAACCCAAAACGTTGATGATGTATCTTCACCTTTGCTACATAAAGGCACTGTTTGACCTGTTGAGTTTCTCCAGCATTCGTGTTTTTTTTTGAACTATTCCATTGGTTTTAGACTAGCATAACATATTTTTTTAAACTTTCAGGACTATTTATTTTTAATCAAAAAATGTTCAATAAACAAAATGTCTGAGATCATCACGTGTGATAAACTCACATGGCTTGTCAGGGTACAGCTAATTTGCTGCTTGATCGGACTCCAATAAATGCTGCAGGTAAGTAATGTAACACACTGCCACACATTAAGAAACAATTAAATGAATGTCCTTGGTTCTATCGTCAAACAAACAAGTCAATTCCCAGTGCCATAAGAGAACTGACAAAGTTCCAATTCAGGCTGTCTTTCCCCTTTTATTTCTCACTTGCAAACTATCACATCAGATAAATCTCATTTCTTTACTCATCTCACAGCCTATCCTTCTAGATGAGATAGCATCTCAACAATACACCCTCTAGTTGCAAACATAGCCTCGTAGATTAAAAGCAGAATTTGAAAAGAAGACATCAGGGAACGAAAAAATCTTTTATAGAAAGAATAATCAGTCAGCTTATTCATTCCTGTCACATCTTAATGCCAAAGGCATCAGCTTCAACACCAGTCCAAAACAGCTTTGTATTTAAAGGACAGATCAGTACACACTTGTGTCCAATTTTACACCTTAATACTCCCCTTTTTATTTTCCTGTTACCCTATTATTTAATACTCTGGATTTTCCTGCAGAATTTTGCTAATTTTTAATGCAACTTTGCATTTCTACATGTGACAGGAGGTACTCAGTAAGATGTGGAAAAAGAAACTAATCAACATTTCAGTCAGGAACCATTCATCACTGGGGGAAGAGAGGGTGTGGGATTATAGTTTCCAAAATACAGCTGAGGGGGGCATTTGAGGTGCTTTCAAAGGCCTGGATGTGATTGGTGAAGACCAGGTGATAAGATACATGAGCACTGACTGCTGCGGAGTCATTTCACAGAAACAAGGTGAGAAAAGGGCATGAGCTTGATGATGGGAAATTTTAAGAAGGAAAATGGAGTTGAGCAGGATCTGGGCTGGTCAACGTCCTATAGCCAAGACTATCTTCCTTAGAGCATGATGTGATTCCATCTGCTGGAGTGTTTTTTTTAAATTAGAAAAAAAATTACATTTAGAGATACAGCATGCAACAGGCCCTTCTGACCCACAGCCCATGCCACCCAAACACACCAATTAACCTTCAAACCCCATATGTGGATGGAAACCAGAGGACCAAGAGAATAATGATGTAGTAGTGAGGAGAATGTACAATTCTCCTGAGTTCTGTTTTCCTTTCAGTCCAATCCAGACATGAATTAATCAGCTTAACATGCAACCAGAATTTTTGGATCCTTTCCTCAAAATTATGATCAGAGAACTAACTGCTTGTAATATTTTTGCACCATCCACACATCAGAAAGCCACCAATCACATTGTCAAAGCATTCATTTCTTAACTTTTCCCACACTAACCTTTGTTTATTTAGAGCAGCAAAGTGTATGGGCTTCAGCAACAATGCACACAGTAACAGCCCTTAATAGGCCTTAAACTGCCCCCGAAATACACCTAATAACCCTATATGTTTGGGATGGGTGGAGGAAAACCGAGGAGACGCATGCAGACACATGAGGAGAATGTACAAACTTCTTACAGGCAGCACACCACTAACCACAATGTATATTTTGAACTAAAATATTATAAAAATGTCACATACTCAAGAACGTGTTTAAGGTGGGGATGGGGGGGGGGGGGTGCAGCTTGAAGGAGATGCATGGAGCAAATATTTTTATACAGAGAGTAGTAGGTGCCTGGAATGGGCTGCCAGGAGTAGCAGATACAATGGTAGCATTCATAAGGCATCTAGATGGACACAAAAATAAGCAGAAAATAGAGGGTTATGTATTGTGTACAAGCAACAGAGTTTAACTTTAGTTTGGGCATCATGCTCCATGAAAACACTATGTTCCAAAGAGTGTGTTCCTGCACTGTTCTTTGTTCTAGAAGTAACACAGTCAAACCTGGATGAGATTGTTACATCTCATTTTACACACTAGTCATTATTATGAGGTGGAAATGGTAGTTGCAGGTCACGTCAGGGGAAGGTTAATGTTTAAATGCTGTTATATTCCATTCATTCATCAATAGCCTAATTTTACAATCACCACAGTCGGTAATGAGCAACCCAATGGATGCAGGAGTCTCATCTGTAGATTGTACATTTTATTTTTTTATCTTTGTCGATCTGGCTCAGTGACCAGCTAATCAAACATCATTTTGTAAAAGGAAGAAAATTTTGATTCTTGACGGGAAAAGTAAAAGCCGCCATTTTCTGAAACCCTCACAGATAGATGTGGGCAATGAACCTTTTCAGATGTGTTAAAATTCAGTGGAATACAATTAAACATGCAATAAAACTACCTCTATAGTTGAGCATACCACTGCTGCTCTATTTCATCTTAAGATGCCAATAATATCCCAGATTCTTAAATAGGGTCAATGTTGGGAGATTTGGGCAAGGGAGTCCTGAACTTGATTGTAGCCTCAAATGGGGAGAAGTTTCTGCATCAAATGTATGGTAATTCACTGGAATTCTCTGCTCCAGAGAACGTAATGCTTCAATTAATGTCTGGTCACAAAACAGAGATCATTTCTGAATGTTTGGAGGAATAAATGATTATGAGGAAGATACAAGAAAATAGCATTGACTTAGATAAGACACTGCAGAGCAGGCTCAAAGTGTCGAAAGGCCAACAACTACTATTTCACAGAGAGTTACCCTGCATGAAAAAGGTCAAGATAACTGTTCCAGTACATTTAGAATGTAACAAACATGAAATTCTTTAACTTTAGTCTACCATAAGGCAGACAGAGAGTCGCCACTTTGTTCAGTGCCCCTCACAGAAACGTACAGCACCTGGGGTTCCTAAGCGGTCTTCCCTCCAAGAACTGACCAGTCCTCTGCCTACTTAGCTTCTGGGATCAGCTTATTCAGGCTATTAGGTGCTGTGCTGTTATCTCGCAAAGCAAGTCCCGTTTTCTTACATTTGGTCCATATTCCTCTAAACCTCTCCTCTCCATGTACGTCTCAAAATATATTGTTAAGTTTGTCATTCGATCCTCTTACCTGTAACCTATGCCGCTAGTTTTATATTCCTCTATCCTGGGGAAAAAATACATTCACCTTACATGTGTCCCTCATTATTTTATATACCTCTGCAAGGTCAGAGAAAAATGCCCCAGCTAATTCAATCTCTCCTTACAACTCAGAATCAGAATCAGAATTGATTGTCATGAACTTGTCACAAAATGTGTTGCTTTGTGGCAGAATCATATCACAACGCCGTCCCCCATCTTCCCTTACCCCAGCCCTCACAATCTCCCCACCCTGCCTCAGCTCTCTCAGTGCTTTTCCCCTCTGTCCTCCCAATCTCCCCTTGCAACCCCAACCATTTCAATTCTCCCTCACCCAGCCCTCTTAAATCTCTCTACTTCCTGAGCTCTCCCAAGATGCCCTCTCTCCAGCTCTCTCAATCTTCCATTCCCCCAGCCTTTTTGATCACCCCTCTCCCAAACTGTATGAGAAAAAAAGTGTCAGATTCCTCTTAGCTCTGGCAAGTCCCATATCGCATACAGGACAGGTGGCAAGTCTCATTTCAACATCACAATGCAGTGTACCCATTGACCACTTCAGGGAAATCACATTGTCCTGATATCCATGAGTTTTTATTCTTCAAGATTGTTGGTTTCTAGTTAGAGTTCAGGTAGCACCATGATATTTCATTTTTCCCTGTGAATGAATCATAACTTTGCAGCTTTACAAATTAAAAAAGTAATCACGTTTATGAAGATTTTTCTCCCAAATGATTACTCCTATCTAATGTACTAATTTTTTTCAACATGTGTCTAACGATATTTCCTTTCTGTGTTCACTTTACCCTTCATTTGAAATGACACAATATAAGCAGAAAATGCTGGCTTTATCACCAGCCTTAAAGTCATGTTCACACAATAGATACCATGTGATCATGAAAGATTTTTTAAGACTATAAAATCTAAAGGTCAATGACAAAATGAGCAAGCTAAATTCATGTGTATGGGGCAATATGCTGCAGTCCTATACATCAATATCCAAAGTATGATTAAGTTATGTTTCAACCAGCTGATTATTTTATCCCTAAATCTGAGAACATAGAACAATATAGCACAGTGCAAGCTCTTCAGTCTTCAATGTTGTGCCAACTCATTTATCCCTTCCTAAAAAAACCCTCCCTACCCTGTGACCCTCTATTTTTCTTTCATCCATGTATCTATCTTAGAGTCTCTTAAATACCCCTAATGTTTCAGCCTTCACCACCATCCCCAGCAAGGCATTCCAGGCACCCACAACTCTCTGCGTAAAAAATTTACTCCGGATGTCTCCCCTAATCTTCCCTCCCTTAACTTTGTACACATAACCTCTGGTGTTTCCTGCCCTGGGAAACAGGTGATGGCTGTCCACCCTATCTGTGCATTTCATAATCTTGCAGACTTCTATCAAGTCTCCTCTCATCCTTCTATGTTCCAAAGAGAAAAGTTCCAGCTCTGCTAACCTAGCCTTGTAAGACTTGTTTTCCAATCCAGGCAACATCCTCATAAATCTCCTCTGCACCCTCTCCTATAATGAGGTGACCAGAACTGAATACAATACTCTCAGTGTGTGCTTACCAAAGATTTGTAGAATTGCAACATGACCTCTCAACTCCTTAACTATCCTATCAACCTGTACAGTAATTTGGAGGGATGTAAAGTCCCTCTGTTCATCTATACTCTTCAGCAACCGACATTTAACCCTGTATTCAGCCTTCTGGCTTGTCCTTCCAAAATGCATCACCTCACGATAAGATGGATTGAAATCCATTTGCCATTTTTCTGCCCAACTCTGCATCCTGTTTATATCCTCTTGTAACCTTCTACAACCTTCAGCTCCATCCACAACTACTCCAACTTTTGTGTCATCCGCAAACTTACTGATCCATCTCTTCATCCAGTTCATTAAAAATCACAAAAAGCAGGGGCCCCAAAACATACCCCTGCAGCACTGCACTAGTCACCGACCTCCAGGAAAAATACTTCCCTTCCATTACTACTCTCAGCTTTCTTTCTGCAAGCCAATTTTTTATTTCCACAGTCAAGGTTCCACAGATCTCGTGCCTCAAGGCTTTCAAGATGAGTCTCTCATGGGGGACCTTGTCAAATTCATGCCCTACCCTTGTCAATTTCTTCTGTTACCTCCTCAAAAAACTCAATTAGACTCATGAGGCATGGCCTTCCCTTCACAAAGCCATGTGACTACCCTTGAGTAGCTTATAGATCCTATCTTTAAGAATCCTCTCCAATAATTTGCACACCACTGACGTAAGACTCACTGGACTATAATTCCCACGATTCTCCCTATTACCTTTTTTAAACAAGGTGACTACATTTGCCATTTTCCAATCCTCTGACACCTCCCCTGCAGCTAAAGAGAATTTAAAGCTCATAGGTACTGCCCCAGCTAACTCTTCTCTCACTTCCCACAGCAGTCTGGGGTATATCATGTCCGGCCCTGGGGATTTGTCAATCTTGATGTTTTTAAGATGATCCAACACTTCCTCTTCCTTAATCTCCACATTGTCCACAGACCTGTTCAATTTAAACCTCACCGTGATCAAGGTCCTTTTCTCTTGTGTATACTGACCCAAAGTATTCATTTAGGACCTCCCCAACCTCCTCTTCCTCCAGCCACAAGTTGCCTCGTTTAATATTTAATGGGCCCACCTCATTCTCGATATCCTTCTGTTCTTTACATATGCATAGAACATCTTGGGGTTCTCCTTAATTCTACATGCTAAGGCTTTCTCATGCCCCCTTCGAGCTCTCCTGACTCCTTTCTTAAGCCCTTCCTGGCTATCATCCAATTTAATTAATGTCAAATTGATGCTGGGGAGAATACATGCTGTGAAACACGAAAGCCTGCAGACATAGTAAAAACACAGAAATGCCGGAGGAGCTCAGCTGGTCTTGCAGCATCCATGGGAGGTAAATTATATATTATCGACATTTTGGGCTTGAAGAGCTACCCCTACATGGTGTCCAATGTTTAGCCTAGTTTTGTCAAGCTCTTTGCATCTCTCTCCTCTGTGTGCCATGATTACTTTGAACGATGGGTATTTTGACTATGCATAATGATTTCTGAGATGGTCTCACTCTTTATGCTAAGCATATTCATGGCAGTAAACAAGGAAAACATGAAAACAGAAGCATGAGAAATCGACCTGGTCCCTCATTCAATAAGATCATGTCTGAGCTTCCCCCGGCCTCGCGTTACTATCTGTGTTCTCCATACCCATCAATTCCCCAAACGTTAAAATAATTATCAACTTCCTCTGTGAATTTGTCAAGTGATCTTCACAGCTGTATGTGTGGTGGTACACCACCAGCCTACTGCAGGGGACAATTTCTGTACCTGCAGGAGTTTAAGGGGACAGGACAACACCTGGGCAGCTGTCAATCAGTCAGCCTGAAGGAATCAAGCTCCACCTGGTCGGGTGTCAATAACTCTCTGGGATATAAGCCTGTGCCAGCCTCCCGAGGCCTCACACTGAGTTGCTGCAGCCACAGCCAGCCTGGCTCTGTGGAAGTCTTTGTGGATTAAAGCCTGTTGTTCAGTCTTTACCTTGCTTGTGTCTGATTCTGTCTAACAGCATACCACAATTTAATCCACAAACTTTTCCCACGGCTGCCATGGAAAAACTCCTGTGCGCAGGGACCCTCGAGGTCGACCCCCGCCACTCTGAAGTCCAGACACGCTTCGAGATCTGGCAGCACGTGGTCGAGGCAATCATCAAGGCATACGAGGGCGACATCCTGGACTCCGATCGGAAGAGGTTGGTCCTACTCCGGTCAAAGCTGGGTCCCCGAGCCATCCAGGTAACAAAAGACTGTACCACATACAAGAGAGCAATGGAAACTCTTGAGAACTTGTACAACCCCCCGATGAATGTGGTCTGTGCAAGGTAACTCCTCAACACCCGAGCCCAGGAACTTGGGCAGACGGCTGAGTATTACCTGGGACACGTGCGAGAGTTGGCCCAACCATGTCTGGCTGAACCCGGGGTAGGTGTAGAGGAGGTCGAGAGGCTGATCCGGGACGCCTTCGTCTGAGGCCATCCGGCAGAAGCCGCTGAAGGACAATATCCATGCCCTAACAAGGACTGTAGAAGTGGTCCAAACCCTGGAAGCCCTGCATGTCAAAGCCTTCAATTCTGGGTTTCCCCAGGCTCCCTCATGGCCCTCTCACATTGCAGCTGCAGCCCCAGGCCGAGCTGCAGACGGGAACGTCATTGCGGCAGGCGCCCGGCACCCCTGTAAGGACAGTCAGTCCTGGTGTGGATCAGATCGATGATCACGCCAAAACTGCCCAGCTCGGAATCTTTATTGTTCGCGATGTGGCAAGACAGGCCACTTTGAAAAAGTGTGCATCTCTAAACCTGCCGGCAGCTCAGCGGCCCTCTATGACCTCCCAACCTCCCCCGTGGACCCCCCCCCCCACATGCACGCACCATTGTCCCCGTGACAACTTCCGTCTTCCCCAACTTCGACCGCACAACATCCGGCCCCGCCAGCAACTGTTGCAGTGAGTGCCCCGAGCATCTGCACTAGCCCTCTCTCTCGCCGAGAACCACAGTCATGTCACTTCCGGCTCACGGTGTGATGTTATTTCCGGCTGATGTAATGACATCACTTCCCCCGGCGCAGCAGACATGGCTGGGAAAGGAGGCCAGCCACGCAGCGGCTCCCCACATGCCGCTGCCTTCTTGGGCCAGGCAGTGCCCAACACAGAGGGCCCCCAACGATGTTGAGAACGACGTGGTCAACACGGGCGATGACCAGGCTGCACTACCAATGCTCCCCACGCCTCCGGAGGCTATTGGTTATCGCATGCTGCACCTCACGACCGATGTCGACGTGGTCAACACGGGTGATGACCAGGCCGCCCTATCGACGCTCGCCATCCCTCTGGATGGCAACGACTCCGACTCCGATGTGGTCCTGGTTGCCACCACGCTGACCAGGCACATTCCCCACAATCTCGGGCGTTCGATGATGGACGTGCGAGTCAACGGGCAGGTAACAAAGTGCCTGATGTACAGTGGCAACACCGAGGGTTTTGTTCACCCAAGTGTGGCCCACTCCCTAAGGTTAAAGGTCCACCCCACCACCTGCTCGATCGGCTTCGCCATCAAGGATAAGACTGTTGGTACTCTCAGGCACTGCTCGGTCGATATAAGGTGGGAGAGGAGACTTGCATAGGATTAAGGCTCCTGGTCATGCCCAAACTCTGCACACCACTCCTCCTGGGCCTGGATTTCCAGTGCCACCTGAAGAGTGTCACCCTTGCCTTCAGGGGGCCCCAACCTCCACTCACATTGCACAGCATGCCAACCTACCAGCCCCGGCCAACCTGCGGCTTCTCCACACTGCGCATCACCCCTCCAGCGCTCTTCCCACATCTTGCGGTAGGCTGCAAGCCGATCGCCGCCAGAAGTAGGCGCTATTGTGCTGCAGTCAGGGACTTCATCGGCAGAGGTGCGTCAACTCCTGGTGGAAGGCATTATAGAGCCCAGCAACAACCCTTGGAGAGCCCAGGTCCTGGTGTTCAAAGGGGGAAGTAAGCCAAGGATGGTCATGGATTACAGCCAGACCATTTAATAGGTGCACCCAGCTGGATGCCTACCCCTTGCTGAGGATCGCCGACATGGTCAATGAGATTGCTCGCTGCCGGGTTTTCTTCACAATTGACATGAAGTCAGTGTATCACCAAATCCCTATCCACCCAAAGGACAAGCCCTACACTGCCTTTGAGGTGGACAGGTACCTGTACCCAGTTCCACCGGGTTCCTTCTGGGATGACGAACAGGGTCTCCAACTTCCAGTCGGAGATGGATCGCATGGTAGACCGACATAAGCTAAAGGCGACGTTCCTATATCTGGATAATGTCACTATCTGCGGCCATGACCAGCAGGACCATGAAGCTAACCTGGAAAAATTCCTCCAGACGACCGTGGAGCTGAACCTCACTTTCAACAAGGAGAAGTGTGTGTTCAGCACCACCCGCCTCGCCATCCCGGGGTACATCGTGGCCCATGGAGTCATCGGCCCAGATCCGGAAAGGATACACCCATTAATGGAGTTACCTCACCCCCCCCCCCCACACTAAAGGCCCTCCGCAAGTGCCTGGGCCTGTTCTCTTATTACTCACAGTGGGTCCCTCACTTCTCGGAGAAGGTCCGCCCATTGGCCCAAGCCACAACTTTTCCCCTCCCACCTGAGGTGCAGGCAGCCTTCACCCGCATCAGGCAAGACATCGCAGATGCCACGATGCAGGCTGTGGATGAGAACTTCCCCTTCCAGATGGAGAGTGATGCCTCTAAGGTGGCCCTTGCTGTTACCCTCAATCAACGAGGGGTGCCCTGTCACCTTTTTTTCAAGGACCCTCCACGGTTCCAAGCTAGGGCACTCCGCCATTGAAAAGGTGGCCCAGGCAATTGTGGAAGCAGTCCACCACTGGCGCCACTACTGGCCGACAGGAGATTCACGCTCCTCACGGACCAGCGGGCTGTGGCGTTCAGGTCTAACACTTCCCACAAGAGCAAGATAAAGAATGACAAGATCCTGCGCTGGAGAGTTGAGCTGGCAACCTACACCTACGACATCCAGTACCGCCCCGGGAAGTTTAATGACTCCCCTGATGCCCTCTCTCGCACCTGCGCATCTATGCATGATGACAGGTTGCAGGCATTGCATGAGGCCCTCTGCCATCCGTGCGTCACCTGGTTGTAACATATCGTTGTCCAAAAATCTTCCATACACCATCAGGGACGTCAGGGACACGGCCGTGGCCTGTCGGGTCTGTGCAGAGTGTAAATGCCGCACACCACCCCCCCCCCCACCCCAGGCCCACATTGTAAAGGCTACATGGCCTTTCAAGTATCTCAGCATGGACTTCAAAGGGCCCCTGCCTTCCACGAACCAAAACATCTACTTCCTCAAGGTAGTGGACGAGTACTCACGTTTCCCTTTCGCCATCCCTTGTCCGGACACCTCAACAACCATTGTCATCAGGACCCTGGGGCAGATCTTCACCATGTTTGGCTACCCCGCCTTTATCCACAGCGACCGGGGGTCTAGTTTCATGAGTGACGAGCTGCGCCAGTAACTGATGGCGAGGGGTATCGCGACCAGTCGCACAACAAGCTATAACCCAAGAGGCAACGGGCAAGTGGAATGCGAGAATGGGGTTGTCTGGAAGGCAGTCCTCCTGGCTTTCAGGTCAAAAGGGTGGGCCATTGAATTCTGGCAGGACGCCCTGCCCGAGGAGTTCCATGCCATTCAATCACTGCTGTGTACGGCTACCAACGAGACCCCTCACGAACGTCTGTTCTCATTCCCCAGGAGGTCGGTGACTGGAATGTCACTCCCAGCATGGCTCACGTCCCTGGGACCAGTGCTTCTACGTAAGCATGTATGGACACACAAGGCTGAAGCCCTGGTGGAGCAGGTTTTCCTCCTTCATGCAAACCATAACTACGCTTACATTAGGTCCAGCAGTGGCAGGGAGGACACTGTCTCAACCAGGGACCTGGCACCAGCAGGAGCACCCACCATACCAAGCCACCCTCCAACCCAGATCAAGGCTGACCAGGCATATAGCCCTGTCCCCAGACAGCTATAGGGCACGCAGGGCCTCCTTGACCACCAGGGGCTTGCTTCAACTTATAAGATGAACCCGCCCCCCTACCCATCCAATACGACCCACATACGTCAACCCTGGCCACCCCTCGGCGCGGCACCACACCAGCCACACATACCCCTGCCGCCAGCCCTCCCAATTCCCCTCTGACCAATGACCAGGAGCCAGTCCTACAATGGTCACAGAGACCTCAGCGGCCGCCGAATCGTCTCAACCTGTAAATATTGTGTGTATATAGTTGGTGTGATTCCTTGTTATTGCCCCCCCCCGATCCGAGACAATTTTAAAGGGGGTGAATGTGGTGGTACACCACCAGCCTACTGCAGGGGCAACCTCTGTACCTGCAGGAGTGTAAGGGGACAGGACAACACCTGGCCGGCTGTCAATCAGTCTGTCTGAAGGGCTCAAGCCCCACCTGGTCAAGCGTCAATCATCCTCCGGGATATAAGCCTGTGACGGCCTCCTGAGGCCTCACACTGAGTTTCTGCAGCCGCTGTCAGCCTGGCTCTGTGGAGGTTTTGTTGTTCAGTCTTTACCTTGTGTGTGTGTCTGATTCTGTCTAACAGCACGCCACGGTATTGAATGGAGAATTCGTGAGATTTACAACCTTCTCTTGAAACCGTGTCCCCTCACTTAAGAATCTGTTTCTCATGCAAACACCTCAATATCTATTCTGTCATGGCCCAGTAGGATCTTACATGCTTCAATACACGAAGCCTCTCTCTTCCACGGAATTCAAGCTCACGGATAATCTCCGATTATGTTTTTGACCAAGAGATAATAAACTGACACCACATCAATCTAACCCTTCGCTACCTCAATGCTATAATTCTCCATTTGTCGTACATTCATTTGCCATTCCAAGATTTTTTGAACGTCCCCAATGTATCAACTTGCACCACCATCCCAGGCAATGCATTCTGAATGTTGCAACAAATGGAGTGAAGGTTCTCCTCCATTGTGCCCTCTTGTGTTCTCTGCATGGAGTTTTCACATCCTCCTGATAATCATCTGGATTTCCTATCATATCCCAAAAACATACTGGTTGGTTGGTTAATTCAACCCTGCAAATACCCTGGGGTGTGTGGTGGGCGGGGTAGGGGGTAGTTAATGGGAATATGCAGAAAATAAAAGATGGGATTATTCTAACTGGATGTCAAACACTGATAGTGTGGGCCAAAGAACTTGTCTCAATAATGTTCTGAAAGATAAAGATATTCATATCACAGAAAGGGTCTTCCTTTTCTCTAATGATGACATTTACCAGGAGAGTTGCTTAAACAGTGGTCAAAAGTTATAGAAGACCCTTTCCATACAGCACACAGTATCTTTGACGCACCACTATCAAGAAGGAGGTACATGGGCATCAAAATCAGGACTGCCTGGCTGGAAAATAGCTTCTTCCCACAGGCTGTGAGATTAACAAACAGTGAATAAATATGTATAGTGCATTATATGTGTTTGTGGGTGCACCATGGTCCAAGGAAAAATTGTTTTGTTATATTGTATTTGTACAGTTGGATGATAATAAACTTAGGGCTTGATGATTGTGTAGTTAGCCGTAATCAAAACCTCATCATCTTCAAGAATATCATATGATATGTAACTTTAAATGGATTTAATTTCTCAAGCACTATCCAAACATTTTAAAGCCCTCATCAAAGATGGCATTAAAAAAGGACACCAAAACATTTTCCACATAAGAGACATGATAGGTTTCAACAGTGACATTTTAAAAATCGATATATTTCAACTTGATAACACCTAACTTTGTACAGGTTTTCAATTTTCTTCAGTTATTGAACCAGTTTCTGTGGTTAAAGTTATGTATTGATACCAAGGAATTTGACTGGGTGAAAACTGTGCCCATACTGACAACCTTCTGTTTTTTTTTTCCCCAAGACTAACCATGGGACAAAAGCCCAGAAGAAATGAATGCCAACATGCTGATAACTTCTCCCTCGAGTGCCAGCAATGAGTAGCAAATAAGCAAGAAGTTAAGAAGGAGTAAGTTGTTAGATCAATAGCATTTCTATCTTGACAGTAATTATTGTCATCGGGGATAAAATTCAAGTCATAGTCTTTCTCTTTCTAAAACCAAGCCTTTAATTCTCACAGTTTACTTGTGTGAAGGGAGGATGAGATTGGGTATAATATGTGGTTTACTCTGTGCAATAGTAGAAGAAACTACCTGATTGAATGTACCGTATATTTTGACATATGTCGACCGGCGTAAAAATCAAGCCCCATTTTTCTGCCTAAGTTTAAGTGTTTTATGGTTTATCCAGCATATAAGTCAACCCCCAGTTTTTGGCCTGTCTCGGCCTCCCAGGACTAACCCAATTTTTAAAAAATCTCTCCAGTCCCAAGTATCAAAGTTGCAAGTTAAGTTAAAAAAAAACTCAGCCTACCAGACAGAAACAGCGATGGCCCATGGAGCTGGAGTGCCGGCATTATGCTCCCGGCAGGAGCAGGCTCAGGGTCCCAGGTAAGTGGGGTTATGGTGGCGCCCAGCAGCGGGGAGATGTCGGGGAGCAGCGGCGCCGGTGGTGGGGAGGTGCTTCCAGCATCGATTTGTATGTGAAATTGACGTCAATTTGTTTTTTTTCCAGTAAATTTAAGGTCTCCAAAGTATATCTGGCATATAACTCGACTCCCCCCACCCCACTTTTGATAAATATTTTTTAGGGTCTCATGACCTGACTTGTATGCCAAAATATATGGTACTTCAGAGAGATGGATAGATTTTTGAACAATAGAGGAATAAGGGGTAACAGGTGAAGCTGAGCCCACGCCAGATCTGCCTTGATGTTATTGAATGCCAGAAAAGGCCCAAGGGGCTGAATGGCTAACTCTTGCTCCTATTTCTTATGGAATCTGATTTGTGATAATGAACCTGTTACCTTCTTAGTACATTGGAAGAGGGATAGAGTACAATAAGGATATAATGGACTCTCGAGAAATCCATTAAGTTAGCCGGTCCCTTCACAACACCCAACATTAGCATTAAACTCTATTTATCTTCATACTTCTGCTTCTGCAACCATTTCAAAAAAAATGTTACAAATACTTTCACTGATTTGGATAAATGAAGTACAGGCGACAACTGTAATGGAATGAGCAAACAGTGGGAGGTCGAAGGAGCTCGGCAGGTCAGGCAGCGTCCATGGAGCAAAATGATCAGTCACTGTTTCGAGTCAGGACCTCTTATCAAGAAAAAAAGTGAGAAGGGGTGAGAGCAAACTTAAAAAAGGGGAATAGAGAGAGCTGGGGAGGGGAAAGAGATGATAGGATACTGAATCAAGGAAGATGGTGGAAGGGGCGATTTCTGGTGGGGTGGCAGTGATGGGATGGGTGAGATTTGAGAGAAAAGGAAGAACAGGAGAACCAAATTGGGGAAGGTGCAGAGGTGTCCTAAAATTGGAAAACTATGCTCAAACTGTCGAGTTTAAGTTCCATGGTTTTACGACTAAAGAATGTGATATATTATTCCTCAATTTTACTTTTAACTTCACCTGGCAATAGATGAAGCTGAAGACAGACAGTTCTGTGTGGGAACATAATGCTATGTTTCGTTTCAATCCAGAATAAATATCTGTTTGCATGCTTTTGTCATTCTATAGTCCTGTCTGTCAGGTTGTGATCAAGCTGTGTTCCCAGAGTTACTGTAATCTCCACTGACTGTCATGATAAAGACTTAATATTGTATTTAAAAATAGTGGGACTGTTGCAGAATCTGTCCAACATTTCAATGCCCTTTTCACCTCTGCAGCCACTTTCAAATCCATCCTTATATATTATCCCTGCTTTACCCCATTCTGAGCACTGCAGGAACCATTTCACAAGAGTGTAGTGTTCCATGAGTGGAATGCACTGGCCTGGGCATCACTTCACTTTTTTATTTATTTGTTTAATTCCAGATTGGTGGTAAAACCTGCTTAAAAAGAATCCATGCCTGGATGGCAATACCACACAAAAGAAATTGTCAAAGGCATAAAATAGACATGGAAAGCAATGTTAGAATCTAAACATTTAATGTATGCAAAGATTTAATAATCCCGCAGTCTCTAACAAATTCCCTTATGATGTCATTCACTAATGCAGAAAAATTCAAGATGACATAAATTGGACATTTGAAGCAGGCCAGGCAGCATTAGTAATGTAAGATTATCAGGATGATAATCTTTCACCAAAAGTTTGACTTGATGAGATTTCTGGAACTGCAGAGAGTCAGCACACATCTCCTGCTTGCTATGACATTCAGAGATAATGATGAAGCTATCAAAATTATGATTTTACACATCGCACTTTCTGCCACATCATTTTACCTTTCGCCATCAGTGCTGAGAAATGCCATGCTTACTTTATCTCTTCTTGACTCTCTCCCCTCAAACAGTGATGTTATCACTTACACTCAATGACTCTCTCAGTGACTCTCTCAATGACTCTCTCAGATAAACTGACCCAATCTAACATGCAAACTAATATACACCGACTCCCTCTCTACACCGACTCCCTCTTCCTCTCACACACACACTCTCTCACACACACACACACACACACACACACACTCACACACACACAATCTCTCTCTCTCTCTCTCTCTCTCTCTCTCTCTCGTTCCCCTTCCCTCACCCACAGCCTCACCCCATTGACTCTCTCCCTCTCTCTCACACATAATTACTGACCCTCTCACACATTCTTCTTTCCTCACACATTAGCCCTTTTTAAACTGCACTGCCTGGGTAGCTCTCCTGGGACCCAGGTGTGATTACTGGGGCCAACGCACTGGAAGCACCTTTTAAATTGCAGGGGGGATCTACCCATTAAATCAACCTGGCAATTTAAGGGGGATCCTGCCCCCACAATGACACATCACGTACTCACCAAAAGAACCACTGGATGTTCGGATGCTGGCTGCCCAGTGACACACACACACAAGCGCTAACGTCACTGGGCAGGTCGGATCGGCCATTTTCATTTTCAAATTGCCTGTGGACGTGACCTAGATAAGTTTAACTGGGTTCTTTGACTATCTCTGAGGTAGGCCAGGGATCCGGTTGGATTCCGACAGGGTTGACTGGGTCAGACATTTTCTAACTGCTGCTTAACTAGGACTCTAACAGGGTAAATTGTCCGGTTAACCCCATTTTACATGGCAGTTTGAAAGGGCCTATTGACTCTTATCAGAATCAGAATCAGAATCAGGATTTATTTTCATGAACAAATCATGAAATTTGGTGTTTTGTGGCAGCATCATAGAGCAAACATTCATATTGTAACCATCTTACAACATTACTATAAAAAATGAATAATAATAATGATTCTAACAATAGTAGTGCATGAAAAAAATGGCTGTGTCTTTGGTTCATCGATTATTCAGGAACTGGATGGCAATATGGAAGAAGCTGTCCCTGTTCCACTGAGTGCTCATCTTTAGGCTCCTGTACCTTTTTCCCAATGGTAACAGAGTGAAGTGGACATGACCTGGGTGGTGGGGACTTTGAGAATAGAAACTGCTTTTTTAAGACACCGTTTTATGTAGATGTTCTTGATGGCGTGAAGTCTCGTGCCCGTGATGTCAAAGGCCGAGTTAACAACCCTCTGGAATTTATTCTTGCCCTGAGAGTTGGTGCCTCCGTACCAGGCAGATCATACCATACTCTATAACACACACGATAACTGAGACACACATACCCTCGCTCGCTCGCTCTCTCTCTCTCTCTCTCTCTCTCTCTCTCCCTCGTAAAATGGAAGTAAATCTGTTTTCTGCAATGATGATGATGTGAGTTTATTGTCATATACATAAGTCTAATCAACAGATGCACTGAAATTCTTGCTCACTAGAGCCATACAGATACTTAAGATAAATTAACTTCAACAGTACAAATTAAATTGCAACAATATGCCCATACAGAATTGTGTTAATTTCAGAATGGCTTCAGTGAGAATGAATAAGAATAGGAAAGGAATTTACTGCCAGGTTCTGCCATACAAAAGGGTAAAGGAGATCTCTTTATTCATGGTGCATGCGCAAGGAATGTTTAAAGCAATGTCACATACATTAAGTCGAGATCAGTAACAAACCAAACTTTTTACAGTTGTTAATCATATTTGTTCCATTCTTTTCTGGTAACTGCCTAATTTAAAATAAATTGAATTCCTTTTAGAAGAAAGAATGGTGGTATAACACATGTTGAAGTGTTTTAGGTTTAAATTTCTTTGGTTTGTGTATTGATTTAAACTGAGCGAGAAAGCTGACATGTCCTTCCACCATTACATTCAGTTCGAATTAAGAACAAATGCACCCGATATCAGAAGAGGTCAGGAATGGCTCGTCATAATGCGAACTGTAGAGGCAAGAAATTAAAACATAATGATAGTGCTGCCTTTTGTAAATTAACTCAGAGAAAGCCACTATGTTGTTTCATTAGTTTTACATTTTTAGAAATGATTTTCAGCTGCAGGCGAAGCAGTTCTCCAAGGGTGATAGAACAATCACGGTCCACGGAATAATTAATCGAAGTGAACTTTTATCAACCTCCTGCCATTAGCTTGCGTCCTCACAGTTCTAGCAGGTTAGTGCAGCTCCTCTCATGACTGAGTGGAAAGATTGAATCTTCCATTTATACATCTTTTTTTTTTGCCAACCAGATACTGCATTTGACAATGTTGTGCACATGTTGCACAGACACAAAACCTTTATGGAAAGGCTGATTGGGATTAATATAGTTAAAGCCTTGGCTTGGAATTTAAAACAGTTTATCAAATTTAGAAGACAAGGCTACCCTTTTGAACATTTCTTGACTGTTTTCTTTTTTTTCTGCACTTTCATATCTTGCATTCCTTTTATCCTGTCACTGATATCTGTGAGAACTATCCATACCCTTCGAGAAAACGATGAAAAGGAATGAAATCACGAGAATCTCTCGAGCCCATTTTGATTGATTTCAAGGAAAATGGCGACCTTGAAGCTTTGATTTTAATATAGATCAGTGACCTCTCTCAAAGGATCAATGTGAAAAGATTATTTTCTCACTATAAATTTTGAAGATGAGGACAAATTATAGGCTTCAACACGGAGCCAGCAATCTCTGGGAAACTTGTGATAATAAATTCTGCTTTCAGGAAAAAGATTAAATAAAACGATTTCCATTTGTGATTATTTTTTCTTTTGCATTCCACATGCTGGCTGATTTTTTTTAATGATATTCACACTTATTTTCAGGACTCCCATCTTAATCATAATAGTTTTAGATCACAGAAATAGATCCACCCCAATGAATCCACACTGACAATCAACCCTGCAATAACCCTGCATAACCATCAATTCCCCTCCCCATTCACCTTTATACTCGGGGCAATTTACAAAGACCAATTGACCCATCAATTGCACCTCATAGTGTTGTGGGCAGAAGCCAATCACCCCAAAATAAATCCACACCATCAGAAGGAGGATGTGAAAACTCCACATAGACAGCAGTAGATGTGACAATACAGCATGAATCTCCGGAGCTGTACAGCTCCACTCGAGGCATCATGGCGCCATCTTAAATGTGGTCAATTCATGTCATATTTCCACAACCAGTCATATCCGTCTTTCTCTGGACAAGTTAATAATTCCATTCTAGTAGCACTTTAGCCATTGATTTCTGGCATCATTCCATTGCCAAAGTATTCTGCTTTCCTCCTGGAGTCCCCAGTTGAAGATATTGAGATGCGAATGCAAAAATCATTATTGAAGGCTGAGCTTCAGTATTTAACAGATAACATGTCAAAATTTAATTCATGGCAACATGAGAATCCCTTGCTATTGCCAATATAATTAATAAGAGATGTTTCCTCCAAACAGAAACAAATGCAAATAAAAATGAACATATTGCAGGGATAAAACAGACATGGAATAAAAGAGTTTGTTCACTGTACACTAGAAAAAATGGCTGCTTAACAGGAACATTACAGATGTGAATGGTTACTTTTTACACTGGAATCAGTACAAGGTCACTGCTCTTCTTAAGCTACATTAACAATTCAAACTTGGGAGTGCAGGGCACAATTTCCAAATGTTTGCATACATAAAACTTGGGGGGAAAAAAATGAAACATCAGGAGGAGAGTAAAAGCTGTCAAGGAGATATGGAAATAAAGGTGAAAAAGTGGTCAGTTGATTGATTAAATTCACTAGTAAATCACAAAAATCAGTAGATACCGTGGTTGAAGTAAAAACACAAAATGCTGGAGAAGCTCCTTTATGTAGCAAAGGTAAAGATACAGAACTGACGTTTCGGGTTTGTGCCTTGATGAAGGATAAAAGATGACATGAGATTGCTTTGCCAGACAATGTAGAAGAAAATCCTAAGGGTTTCCCCAAGTATATTCTGAGGAAAAGTATAGTAAAGGACAAAATTGGTGCCTTTGAATATCAGAGTAACAGGAAACAGGAAACAGGAAACAGGAACCAGGCACAGAGTTGTATGAATAAGGAAATCTAGCAGTGAGGTGATGGAATCTCTACAGATTAAAGAGGAGGAAGTGCTTGCTGTCTTAAAGGAAATAAGGTTGGATAAATTCCATGGGCCTGACAAGAAATTCCTTGAACCTCGAAGGAATCTAGCATAACATCCCTTGTCCTAAATTCAATTTCTCTAGCAATGAAGACCAATGTTCCACTTGCCTTCTTGATAGCCTGCTGCAGCGGCAAACCAACCTTTTATGATTCATGCACAAGCACTTTGAAGTCCTTCTGCACAGCAACATTACTGCAATGGCTTGCCATTTAAATAAGTTTCAGACTCTTGAGTACAGTGCACAAAAGTGCTGAAGAAACTGAGCAAGTCACACAGCATCCACATAAAGGAAAGGGTAACCAATGTTTTGGCCCTGAACCTTTCGTCAATGTATGAGCAAAGAGCAGGTTGAAATAATAAAGGTTGGGGGGGGGGGGGGGGGCAGAGATTAGAGGAGGGGGGAATGGGCAGGGGGAGGAGCACAGGCGGACAGGCAAGAGGTCATAAGTGGATACAGGGGTGAGAGTAGCTCTGTGAATGGATGGGGAAGGGGATGGAGAGATGGAGGAAAGGAGACAGAAGGATAGAGAAGGAGAGAGACATGGGGGAAGGGTTTAACAGAAACTGGAGTAGTTGATGTTAATGCTCTCTGGTTGGAGAGTGCTCAGATGGATTATTAAGTGCTGTTCCTCCAATATACAGGTAGCCTCAGTTTTTAAATGCAGGAAGCCATGGATAGGTGTGTGGAATCTAAATGGTTGGCTTCTTTATTGTAGTGGTCAGAGCGAAGGTGCTTACCAAAACAATCTCCAAGCCTGTGCCATATCAGAAGCATCAGATACAGAGGAAGACTCTTGCCGATTCATAAGTGAAGTGTTTGAGGCACGAAATGTTGGTGAGGAAGGAGGTGTGGGTGCAAGTGAATAATTTCTTGTGGTCACAGGAGTAGGTAACAAAGGGCCAATTAGAAGGAAAGGATATGGATGAGCGAGTCCCGGAGGGTACAGTCCCCTTGGAAAGTGGAAAGGGGAAGGGATGATGGTGTGATCTCATTGTAAGTGATGCAAATTGCAGAGGATAGTGTGTTAGATGCAGAGGCTTGTGGGGTGGTAGGTGATGAAAATGGGAATCATTAAGTGTATGGACAGGGTAGATGGGAAGAATTATTCCCATTGACAGAGAAGTCAAGAAGAAGGGAACTTAGCTTCAAGATCATCGGGAAAAGAATCAAAAGTGATGTGAGGAAAACCTGTTTTCCTCAGCACCAGCATGGTTGGGAGTGAGGTAGATTGAACCGTAATGTTCAGAAGGGACTTGGGTAAATATCAATAAGGAGGCGAGCTGGATGGGGTGAATGAGTGAGCCTTGTGGTAACCAATCTGTCAGTGAGTTACAAGCTAGCATTTACTCTGCAGTCTACATCAGACAGAATAAAACTCGTTGGGCCAAGGCCTATATGTTGGTTATCATTTACTTCCTATAGATTGTGTGTGGCCTACTGGGTTTTTCCAGTACATTTATATATTGCACAAGCCCCTGACATTTTCTCTGCCCTACATAATGATTGTGATGGGCTTATGACCAAATCTAAACTTGTTCCCTTTTCTCTTTAGTTAACAAAAATCTGTCAACCATTGCCTTTAACCTCAGCAGATGAACTTTTCCGAACTTAGTCCTTCACTTACAAGGAGAGTCTGAATGTGTTTTTAGGCTGATGTGATGCAGGATCAGAGTGAAAAGGGAAGTTTGCATTTGACCAAACCAATGCTACTCTGCCTTGGTACATTGTGGTTGCAGAAATCCACCATTGTTAACCAGAAAGTTAACAGCTGAAATACCATGGGAGCATTGTTCATTCATAGATGACTGAAGTGAACATAAATAGCGAGAGCGCAGCTGGATGGAGATGACCAGTTACCACTCTGAGTCTGATGACACTTTACTTCAGCAAAAGCCACAATCCCAGATTACAATTAACTTATGCTGCATTGATCATAATGTGGAAAAATGTTCTAATATCTGTTTCGAAGCAATTCAAAGCTTCATACCTGAAAGATATGGTTCTGACTTTTCAATTAATTTATTTGCTTCTTGATTCACTACAAAGAGAAATGATTCATCTTCATCCATGAACAATTACTGTATGAAAAATGTAATACTGTGGCGGTACGCTATTAGGCAGGCGAACCGGCCCCGCATGTCACGCACGCGGCGGGGCAGCCAGCCAAAATGGCACCGTCGGGTATTTTTTCCTGACCTCGGCATCAGGCTCAGAAGCCCACGTGGCTCTGCGACCCACATGACGCCCCGGTGACGTCAGGGCCCTCGGCGCAGTTCTCAGCCAGGTTGGGAGCATAAGACCAGGCAGGCAGACCTCAATAAATGAGTTTTGGTCACTGAACTCAACCCGTCTGGTTGTGAGATCATTCAGTAAGCAGAGTAGCCGCCGTTACATTGATGAACCCGACAGGGTTCAAATGCCTTTGAACCCGAAATGAACGACTCTTCGATCAACGCTCTAGCCATCAAGCTTCCTGACTCATGGGTTAAGGAGCCGGAGACCTGGTTCAGCCACACGGAGGCTCAGTTTCACCTCCGCCAGATTTCATCAGATATGACCAAGTTTTATCATGTGGTCGCCGCTATGGACCAGGCCACCGCCAAATGAGTGCTGAACCTCGTTCAGCACCCACCTGCGGAAGATAAGTATGGGACCATCAAGCGGGTGCTCACCGGTTCCCTCAGCCTCTCCAGGCACCAGCTTTCCACTCGGATGCTGCACCTCGACGCCTTGGGAGACAGAACTCCAATCGCGTTGATGGATGAAATGCTCGTGCTCATGGACAATCACACCAACTGCCCACTCTTCGAGCACATCTTCCACGACCATATGCCCGAAGACATCTGGCCGTTACTGTCCCAGAAGAGCTTTGACGACCCTAGGAAGGTCGCTCAATAAAGGCTCAGGAGCTATAGCTTGAATGATTCCCGGAGGGCTCAGCAGTCCAGCCAGTTATGAGTCCCGGCCATGACCATGCCAAGCCTTCCTCTAGTGCTTCGGAGAAACATTCAGCCCCTGCAGGGGCCTCAAAGAGCATAGCCAGAAGCAAACCATCCACTTCAGGCCTCTGCTTCTTCCACCAGCGCTTGGGAACCAAGGCTCAGGAGCCATTATTAATGGCTGCGACGGCTGGCCAAGAACACAGCCTTCTCTACCTGTGGGATGCAATCAGTGTCCGACGCTTCCTTGTCGACACCGGGGCCCAGATCAGCGTCATCCTGGCCACAGCCATCAAGTCCCGGAAATGGCCTCGAGGACTTCCACTCCGTGCAGCCAGTTTGATGGAGATCCAAACGTATGGTAACAAGACCATCCACTCCAGATCAGCCAGCGAAAGTTCTCGTGGAGATTCACTGTTTCATCCCTCCTAAACTCCATTCTGAGTGTCGACTTCCTCCTCGCCCACAGACTCCTGGTCGACCCCCGAGGTAGGCGACTTATCGATGCACATAACTTCCAAACCGTTCGCCTCAACACCTCCCGCAGAGAGCAGCCACAGATGGCCATGGTCGGGGGGAGAGTTTGAGCGCATCCTGGATGAGTTCCCGTCCCTCCTCAAGCTGCAGTTCTCCGCCGCCTCTCCAAGCCACGGGGTGTTTCAGTATATCCCCACCCAAGCCCGCCGGTTCATGCCAAGGCACGCCTGCTCCCACCGTATAATTTCCAGATACCAAAAGAGGAGTTCTTGCATCTGCAGGAATTGGGGATCATTCGAGGCACCGACTGTCCTTGGGCCTTGCCACTCCACCTGGTCCCGAAAGCCTCTGGTGGCTGGTGCCACTGCGGAGATTATCGACGGCTTAATGATGCGACAGTACCTGACTGTTACCCCATCCTTCACATTCAGGAATTTACGTCCAACCTGCATGGCGCAAGGTGTTCTCCAAGATCAACCTGGTGCGCGGGTATCATCAAATCCCGGTGCACCCTGAGGACATCTCCAAAATGGCCATCATCACCCCCTTCAGCTTGTTTGAATTTCTACATATGCCTTTCGGGCTCAAGAACACTGCCCAGACCTTCCAACGCCTCATGGATATGGTGGTCAGGGATTTGAATTTCGTGTTCATTTATCTAGACGACATTCTTGTCGCCAGCAGAGACCGGGCATAACACAAGTCTCACCTGCGCACCCTCTTCCCCCTACTGGTCAACTTCAGCCTAATAATTAACCTGGTCAAATGCTAGTTCGGGAAAGAGTCGTTATAGTTCTTGGTCCAAAGCATCACAGCCGTAGGAGCTACACCAGCTGCTACGAAGGTCGCTGCAATCAGAGATTTTCCGCACCTGGACAACCTCAAGGGGCTACAAGAGTTCGCGGGTATGATCAACTTCTATAGCCGATTCATTCCAGGCGCTGCACGCATCACACAGCCACTCTTTGCCCTCATCGCGGCCAAGGACAAGACACTCACCTGGACTCCAGAGGCCAACAGGGCATTTGAAGCCACGAAAGTTGCTCTCGCAAAGGCTACCCTGCTCATCCACCCACACACCGACCTTCATATTAGCTCTCCTTCGATGCCTCTGCCACTGCCGTAGGTGCCGTCCTGGAGCAGCAGGTTAACGGACAGTGGAAACCACACGTATTCTTTAGTTGACTTCTTCGTCCGCCAGAGCACAAGTATAGTCCTTTTGACCGTGAGTTGCTCGGCATGTACCTTGCTGTGTGTCATTTTCGCTATTTCTTGGAGGGGAGGCCTTTCACGATTTTTACTAACCACAAACCCCTCACTCAGTCACTCGCTCTGGTTAGAGATTCCAGGTCGGCCCGCCAACAACGTCACCTGTCCTTTGTGTCGGAATTCACCACCGACATTCGGCACAAGGCAGAGAAAGACAACGTGGATGCCGATGCACTCTCCCGACCAGCCATTTAGGAACATAGGAACATAGGAAGTAGGAACAGGAGTAGGCTAAAAATGGCCCATCGAGCCTGCTCCGCCATTCAATAAGATCATGGCTGATCTAATTTATGACCTAACTCCACCTACCTACCTTCTCCCCATATCCCCTAATTCCTCTATCATGTAAAATTTTATCTAACCGAATTTTAAATATGTTTAATGAGGCAGCCTCAACCACTTCCCTGGTTAGAGAATTACAAACATTCACTACTCTCTGGGAAAAACTATTTTTCCTCATCTCTGTCCTAAATCTACTCCCCCAAATCTTGAGATTGTGTCGTTTCGTTTTAGTTTCCCCGGCCAGCTCAAAAAACCTTCCTACATCTATCCTATCTATACCCTTCATAATCCTATATGTTTCTATAAGATCTCCTCTCATTCTTCTGAACTCGAGCGAATACAATCTTAAACGATTTAATCTTTCATCATAAGTCAACCCCTTCATCCCAGGGATCAACCTAGTAAATCTCCTCTGGACCATCTCCAAAGCCAGTATATCCTTCCTCAAATATGGAGACCAGAACTGGACACAGTACTCCAGGTGCGGTCTCACCAGTACCTTATACAGTTGCAACATTACCTCCCTACTCCTGAATTCAATTCCTCTAGCGATGAAGGCCAACATTCCATTTGCCTTCTTAATAACCTGCTGCACGTGCAACCTAACTTTTTGCGATGCATGCACAAGCACTCCCAAGTCCCTCTGCACAACAGCATGCTGTAGTTTTTCACCCTTTAATTAATATTCAGCTCTTTTATTTTTCTTGCCAAAGTGGATAACCTCACACTTACTAACATTGTACTCCATCTGCCAGACCTTTGCCCACTCATCCAGCTTAACTATATCCCTCCGCAGACTCTCCACATCCTCATTACAATTTGCTCTTCCACTCAATTTGGTGTCATCCGTAAACTTGGCTACACCACATTTTGACCCCTCCTCCAAGTCATCAATGTAAATGATGAACAGTTGTGGGCCTAACACTGACCCCTGTGGCACCCCACTTACCACTCTCTGCCAACCTGAAAAACTCCCATTTATCCTGACTCTCTGCCTCCTGTCAGATAACCAGTTTTCAATCCAGGTCAATATACTTCCCCGGACTCCACTTTCCTGTAACTTACTGAGAAGTCTCTTGTGCGGCGCCTTATCAAACGCTTTCTGGAAATCCAAATATACAACATCAACATGTTCCCCTCTATCCAACGCACCCATTATATCCTCAAAGAATCCTAACAAGTTTGTCAAACAAGATGTTCCCTTTCTAAAACCATGCTGCGTCTGCCTGATTGAACCCTTACATTCCAAAAGTTTCACTATTTCATCTTTAATGATGGCTTCAAGCATATTTCCAACTATAGATGTCAAGCTAATTGGCCGATAATTTCCAGTCTTCTGGCTACATCCCTTCTTAAAAAGTGGCGTGACATTTGCTGTCTTCCAGTCTGCCGGGACCTGCCCAGAATCCAAGGAATTTTGGTATATGACCACCAATGCTTCATCTATAACTTCTGCCATTTCCTTCAGAACCCTTGGATGCATATCATCAGGACCAGGTGATTTGTCTGGCTTTAGTCCCATTAGTTCATCACTACTTCCTTTGTAACAACTATTTTATCAAGGCCCTCCCCAACATTCGCATCCTTAACTCCGCACTTGGGCATGCTGGACGTGTCTTCCACCGTGAAGACTGATACAAAATATTTGTTTAATGCCTTGGCCATTTCCTCATTTTTTGCTACCAGTTTTCCTTTCTCATCCTCCAAGGGTCCTATGTTAACTCTGGCCACCCTCTTCCGTATTATATATTTGTTAACCACGGTTGATTTTTCCCTCTCTTGCTGCCCTTTTTCCTGACCGGAATATATTTCTGTTGAGCATTACAAAATTTTTCTTTGAAAATCTTCCACTGTTCCTCAACTGTTTCATCAATTAGCCTGTGCTCCCAGTCCACTCTGCCCAATTCCTCCCTCATCCTATGGTAGTCACTCCTGTTTAAACATAATATATTAGTTTTAGATCTAACTATTTCCCCTTCCATCTGAATGAGAAATTCAATCATACTATGATCGCTATTTCCCAGATGGTCTCTGACTATTACATCATTTACTCTACCTATCTCATTGCACAACACTAGATCCAGGAGAGCATTTTCTCTTGTGGGTTCCTTAACATGCTGCTCAAGAAAGCTATCACGGATGCATTCTATGAAGTCCGGTCATCTCCCTCAACAGATGACACCCGGCGTAGACTACAACCAGCTTGCCCGGGATCAGAAGTCGGACAATGAGATGCAGGCCTTCAGGACTGCCATCACGGGCCTGCAGTTCCAGGACCTCCTGACTCCTCTCGGTAATTATACCGTCCTGTGCGATGTCTCCATGAGCCCCCATGACCAGTGGTTCCCCAGCATCGGCGCAGGCAAGTCTTCCATCATATCCACGACCTTTCATACCCTTCCATCAGGTCCACGGTTCGTGCGGTGGCAGAACGCTTCATTTGGCACGGGCTTTGAAAGCAGATTGCAGACTGGGCCAGAACCTGCACCCATTTCCAGCTTTCCAAGGTACACAGGCACACCAGAGCGCCCGTGCAGGATTTTGAACACGTCTGAGAATGGTTCAGCCACATACATGTGGACATTGTCAGCCCCTTACCCGTTTCCTGAGGTAACCGTTACCTTTTCATGGTGGTAGACTGCACCACTCGTTGGCCCGAAGCGATCCTGATGCCAGATGCCTCCACGGACTCCTGTTCCGAGCACCAATGCCCGGTTCGGCATCCCGACCCACCTCACCATCGACCGTGGCGCATAATTCACCTCCGCACTCTGGGCATGGCTCGCCAACAGACTGGGAATTGAGCTGCATCACACAACGGCCTATCACCCCACAGGCCAATGGACTGGTCGAGCGATTGCACCACCACCTTACGTCGGCACTTATGGCCTGCCTCACCAACCCCGACTGGGTGGATGAGCTAATTCCTTGGGTACTCCTGGACATCTGCTCAACCCCCAAAGAAGACCTGCAGGCATCATTGGCTGAGCTGGTCTAGGATGCACCACTAGCCCTGCCCAGTGAGTTTATCAATGCACCTCACAACCCACAACAGTCACTGCACGATTAACTTTCCCGCCTCCGGGCCCAATTGGATTGCTTCACACCCCCACCACCGCCCAGACACGGCACGCGGGTGTCTTACGTCCCCAGCGAGCTGTATTCCGCAGAGAATGTTTTTATCAGGTGAGGCCCTTCCACAGCACCCCATCAAAGACAGTACAAAGGGCCAGAGTCATCCAGTGTTCCGGATCCACTTTCACAATGGACATCGGTAGTAAGAGGGAACTGTTTATTGTGGACAGATTAAAGCCAGCACACCTCGACCTCAACAAGCTAGTGGTCGTGGCTCAACCCAAGAAGCGGGGCCGCCCGGCAAAAAAGGACATTGGCGCCGGTTATTGGGGGGGGGGGGGGGGGTGCTGTATGGCGGCGCGCCATTAGGCAGGCGAACCAGCCCGCAGGTCACACACGCGGCAGAGCAGCCGGCCAAAATGGCACCGTCGGGGGTTTCTCCCCGCCTTGGCACCAGGCTCAAAAGGCCGCACCCTGCAGCCCACATGATGCCCCGGAGACGTCAGGGCCCCCAGTGTGGTTCTCATCCAGGTCCGGGCTGGGAGTATAAGACCAGCCAAGCAGACCTCAGTAAATGAGTTTTTGCTCACTGAACTCAACCCGTTTGGTTGTGGAGTTATTCAGTAAGTAGAGTAGCCGCCGCTACAATACACAGAATTATAGGTGCTTAGCCCAGACACAGTATCATCCTCCCCAATCTATTCCAACTGCTTGTCATTGCGGGTAACTTGGGAAGTTTCCTCTGCAAACTAGTTGAATCCTCCAAGCATCAGAAATGTTGCTAATTCCAAAATATTGTTTGCATATTTTCACAAGTGCAAAGGATACCACTGGAGAATAATCATAATCTTTGACAGTCATTTCTGATGACAGACAATCTAATTTTATGAATGAATTATAATTTAAAAAAATATCTAACAGGACAGTAAATCACAGTAAATCAGAATGCCTCATTTCCCACAAATATGCAAATAATGCACCCTTTTTGCCTTGGCAATGTTGTTAACATGCATCAAAAACATTCACCGGATTTTAACACCAAGTGTAAACAGTTTCTAGTTGTGACTCAATAATTATAAGTGGAGCAATAAGTAACAATTTATTTCACTCTTTTAAGCAGTGATCAATCCTGAATTTCACCTGACGCAGCAGAATGTGTAATTAAAGTAGTGTCTGAGAGGTTGGTCTGTGGACAAGAGGAAGGAGAGATATTCCACTATTGATCATTATCTGGTAATCTCTGTTGGAGTGTACATCAAGAGAGAAGACTGACTCAGATCTGATTGATTAGTAAGATGTCAACCTGTTGAAACTTGGGCAACAACAGTGTATCTTTTATATCACACCTCTAACATTACATTCAAGTGCCAAGGCACTTCCCAAGATTATTATTTGGTCATCAAAATGTAATGCCCAGCCACAGAGCTCTTGATCAAAACCATGAAGAGAGACCAAAAATTTGTCAAAGGAATAAGACTGAAGGAGTGGTTTAAAGGAGGAGGTAAATGCCAAAACAAGGTGGTTCAAACAGTCTAGCCCCTATTCCTCCCAATGGTCACTATCTCACCACTTATATAATTAAATAACCAGTCCTCTGCTTGCATCTGGACCAGGAAGTTCATGGAGCTCATTTCAGAGCTGGTCATGATTCGTAGACCATTGAAGACCATTGTTTCTTATGATCCAATGAGAACTGACAAAGTTTATCCGCCACTTGGAGTTAGGAGCTGGGGCCACATGGGGAAATGTTGAGAGAGAGAGAAAGATAAAATTATGAAGAGCATAGATAAGGTACGTAGAACATTACAGCACAGAAACAGACCCCTTCAGTCCTTCTAGTGTGTGCTGAATTATTTCTCTACCCAGTCCCATAGATCTGCACCTAGTCCATAGACCTCCATATCCTTCCCTTCCACTTATCTGTTCAAATTCTTATTAAAATTGAGCCTGCTTTCACGAATTCGGTGGCAGCTCATTCCACACTCCCACTGCACTCTGTGAAATTCCCCCAAATGTTCCCCTTTAAATTTTTCCCTTTCACCCTTATACCATGTCCTCTCACCTACTTCAGTGGAAAAAGTCTACCTACATTAATCTGTCTATACCCCTCATAATTTTAAATACCTCTATCAAATCTCCCCTCAACCTTCCTCACTCCAGGGGAAAATGCCCTCAACAGTTTGATGTTTCCCTGTAACTCAGTTCCTGAAGTCCAAGTAACATCCGAGTAAATATTCTCTGCACTCTTTCAATCTTATTGATATCTTTTCTGTCATTTGGTGACCAAAATTGCACACAATACTCCAAATATGGATAATTATACAAGTACACAAATACTCAAAATTACAATTATTGTCTTTTTTTCCAAGGTTTGCAAATCAAAAACTAAAGAGCATAGATTTAAGGTGAGAGGAATAAGAGTTAAAAGGCACCTGAAGGGCATGTTTTTCCACACAGAGGTCAAATAAGCTGCCAAAGGAAGTTGTAGAAGTTGATACCATTGAAATGTTTAAAAGACATTTCGACAGGACATGGATAGGAAAGGTTTAGAGGCATGTAGGCAAATAGGATTAGCTTGGACAAACAATTTAGTGAGCTTGTTGCAATGTTGCAAAACTCTATGAATCCATGACTATAAGAAGAAAAAGTGGAAACAAAATAAAGGATTTTTTGTATATTAAGTGTGTACAATTTGATTATATAAACATTTGAATCTTTATCTTGGACAATGAAAATTGGAGTAAGCACCTTATTCATTTGAGGTGTAATAAATTATTAAAACTGCCAAAATGTTCTTTAAAATCTATTTTTCACAAACACACGAAATAACTGTTCTCAAATGTAAATATGTAAATCATTAGTTTAGCATGGAAATGAATTATTTAAGAACAGATGTTGCATTTTAATGGATTTCCATCAACAGAGCTTCTCTGGTGATTCTTGACACGAAAACAATGATAGGGTGAACAAGTATTTATCATAATTTTTTCACATCACTCAAAGCCAATGAGGATATTGTGTTATCTCTGGCACGTGACTCAACTGCTGCTTTATCCCTTCGTCAGGTAAAAGTTAAAACATGCAGATACCTAAATAAAAATGGGGAGGGGAAATCAAGGCAGAGAGGAGGTGAGGTGCAGCAGGAAGACCACAGGCTAATATGCAATAGGTCATTGATGGAAGCAGGTGGGAGGGGAATGAGAAAAAAAGCCAAAAAGTGATAAAGGAGGTGGAGCTCACTGATAAGAGAGGGAAGGAAAAAGGGTGGGCAGCTGGAGGAAAGGAGACAGAGGGGCAGGGAAAGAGAGAGACTCGAGGGAGGGACTTAACAGAAATGGGAGAAGTCGACATTAATACCATCTGGTTGAAGAGCTCCCAGAGGTGTCATTTCTCCAATTTGTGGGTGGCTTCGATTTGGCAGGGCACGAGGCCATGGATAGAAATGTCAATGTGAGAAGGGTTTGGGGAATTGAAATGGTTGGCCACTGGGAGGTCCTTGCCTTTGCAGTAGACAGAGGACAGCTGCTCAATGTAACAATCTTTCAGTCTGCATTCAGTCTCACTGAGGTAGAGGAAGCCACACTGGAAGCACCGGATCCAGTAGATGACCCCTGAAGTTTCACAAGTGTTGCTTCATTTGGAATTATGTTCGATTTCACAGAAGGGTTAAGTCTGTGAAAACTGTTAATAAATGGAGTTGGATAGGCAGAAAATGCAGATGCATTGAACATGAAACTCGATAAGTGCAGGAGGAGAAAATAAACAGGAGGTTTTACTAATGAGTTAGAGTATTGCAGACATGGTTAGGGTAAGTGTTTTTTTCTTATTGTGCTAAATTCAGCACTAGACCTCCAAACAAAAAAAATGCAGAATATTAATGAAACGTCAAATGAATCTTTTCTTTGTACTGTTTCTCTCAGAAAGAATGCACTGACAATGAAGTTAATACTAGAAGCTCAGAGGAACTGCAACAAAATTGCAAATGATCATCTATAATATTCTGCAAGCTGGGATGGAACACAAAAATTCTTGCTTTATCTGTCTCAAACCCAACTGTTGTTCTCTGATTGGAATATCTGCCACCAATTACCTAACTGGATTCAAATTAATCCAACTGACTTCATTATTTTTACAATGCCAGGAACCAAATATCAATTTAAATGGATTCACAGTAATAATATCACATTATAATGGATTTCTTTATGAACTAGTTCAACTCTGTTGTCACATGTACCATGATGTAGGGATGGAGATTGTTTTGTAAGCAAATCAGTAGACACCTCATACATCGAACAAAATTGCAGTTAGAGAGAGATCAGTTGTACAGACCAAATGCTGAATTATTTTAGACACTTGGGTTTCATAATGGTTCTTCAGTCTGATGGAATATGATCTCACACTTGTCAATCTTCTTCCTGATTGGGGGCGAGGTGAGGTGAAGAGTGTTTGGCTGCTTTTCAAAGACAGCAGGAATTAGTCAATGGTGTGATGACCTGAGCCACATTCACAACTCTCTGCAGTTTCTTGCCATCTTGGGCTGAGCAGTTCTTGTCCCACTTAGTGATGTGCCCTGACAAGATGTTTTCAATTATGCATTTGTCGAAGTTGCTAAGGGATGCAGATGACATGACAATTTTCCTCAGCCCTCTGAGTAAATGGAAGCACTGGTGCACTCCCTAGATTCTGGTGCACTATCCTACACAATCTCAACATAATGTAGTCATCAAATGAGTTAGGGTTAAAGAGAATTGGAGCAAGCTTTGCAAATTCTATTCATAGATTCTGTTCTTACTTTATGTCACTTATTAATTGTACAATTTTATATCATATGATCCATTAACACCACTATGAACTATCTCAGAAGCATTTAGAGTCACACAAGAGCATACAAGGAAATGGGAGAAAGAGTAGCAGTAGGCCACTCAGCCCCTCAAGAATATCCCACAGTACGATGTGATCATGACTAATCTGAACCAGGCATCCACTCTTCGGTCTTTTTCAGCAAAGAGAAACAAAAATGAACTAGAATAGACAAATAGTAAGCTATTATTACGTAGCAAGAAATTTGTATCTCAAAAGTATGTTTTACTTATTACAATGATGGAATTTCCAATAATACAAATGGGAGGGGGGAAAAATATGTGTTACTACAATAAATATATGGGCCTATCTAGGCAACAACATTTAAATTTGCTCAGTGCCTCACCGAGATCATAAAAATAAATTGGACTAATCCCCTTCCAATATATTCTAAGAAATCACAAAGTGAATGAGAGATTAGCAGGATCAACATTGGTTTAATTGCCTAATGATATCTATCTGATGTGGTCCCTTTTTTCCCTTTCTTCTTCTGGGTTCAATGTCAAAGAAAACAATCTATGTCAATAAAATCACAAATTACTCACTTCACTAGAATTGTGAATGTTTTTTTCAGATGTTTACATGCCTTTCAATATGCCTTGCCAATGAATTGATGTCAGCCACATGTTATGTTTGTATCTTTGGGTGCAAAAATGTGTGTTTCTTGGAAGAGAAAAACTGAAATTATTTTCAAAGCAGCAAGTATGCCGTGATTTAAGGGAATTGGCCGATTTCAAGATCCGAAAGTCCATTCAAAATTGACATTTGCACTGTAGAGGCCTGGGATACTATTTCTTTCAGGAGGGATCATATGTATGTGGATGTGACACATGGAAGTTGATGCCATTGGACACCACTATTTAGAGAATGAAAATGGTGTTTCCTTGAATTATGGGAGCCTTCTGTAATACTTGTTTGACTTGAGCACATTGCTTGGGGAAAAAAAATGAGCAGAAACCTTCTTGATGTGGCACAGAATAGCATGGACACAATCATTCTTGTGCTGGTCATCATAAGTATTTTCTTTGAGCAAAAAATAATAATTAAGGCGTCTTTTCCATGGACTCTGAGTCAATGCTGTAGTTCACCACTGGGCTACAAACATTGGATCTTGTACTCCTGATAGTCATTGACTAAAAAAAGGAACCTGTGGAAGATTTGAACAGAAAGCAAGTACTGGAATGTATGGCAAGCAATATCTAAAGACAACAAGAGATAAAAGCACAGCAAATAATTTGAAGGATGAATGGAGAAGTTAAGACTGCACTGGGAGCTATGTGAAAATGATCCATTGCAAGTTGCTTCAATGCAGAAATTAGTCAAACAAAATGTAGTCAGATATATTTAATATTAACTTTTGTAGAGATTAGATTAAGCACCCACATTTAAGTCAGTAGGATTAACATGGAGTTCAATAACTTTAGCCAGAAACTGCTCTTCCCACACCAAATTCATTTTTATTTTCTTACCAGAGTAATCTGCAGTCAATTAGCCACTTTTCCCTTTCCCCCTTTACTCTTGTTCCTTACTGCATTCTCCCATTTTTTTCTACTTCTTTAAACTTTGATCTCCAGTCTTTTCCAATTATGATGAAAGGTCACTGACAGGAAGAAATATAATTCTCTCTTCATGCAACAATCTTTGATCCACAGATTTTGGGATCTCCCACTAAAATAAAAAATATATAGATTTCCACTGAATAGCAAACTGAAATTTTTCTAGAACATTAAGTTTTATGTCAATCTGCTCTAAAGGACTCCTCAACAAATCCATCCCTTTAGATTTTATCAGTTTATCTCTGCACTACTGGTGCGAGAAAGAGACAAACGAGATGTGCTCCACACCAGGGTCATGCCGAGCGCGGAATGACACACCGACCTCCGGCTGGTTCATTGCAAGTTCAAACTTCACTTCAAGCCAAAGCCCAGGAACAGTAAAGCCCCCAGAAAGAGGTTCAATGTTGGAAACCTGCAGTCAGACGAAGTGAGAGGAAACTTCCAGGCAAACCTCAAAGCAAAGCTCAACGATGCAATCCGCCTCACAGACTCGTCCCCTGAAACCCTCTGGGATCAGCTGAAGACTACCATACTGCAATCCACTGAAGAGGTACTGGGCTTCTCCTCCAGGAAAAAGAAGGGCTGGTTCAACGATAACAGCCAGGAAATCCAGGAGCTGCTGGCAAAGAAGCGAGCTGCCCACCAGGCTCACCTTACAAAGCCGTCCTGTCCAAAGAAGAAACAAGCCTTCCGTCGCGCATGCAGCCATCTTTAGCACAAACTCCGGGAGATCCAAAATGAGTGGTGGACTAGCCTCGCCAAGCGAACCCAACTCAGCGCGGACATTGGCGACTTCAGGGGTTTCTACGAGGCTCTAAAGGCTGTGTACGGCCACTCACCCCGTCCAAAGCCCGCTGCGCAGCTCAGATGGCCAAGTCTTCCTCAGCGACAAGATCTCCATCCTCAACCGATGGTCAGAACACTTCCAATCTCTTTTCAGTGCCAATCGCTCAGTCCAAGATTCCGCCCTGCTCCAGCAACCTCAACAGCCCCTAAGGCTAGAGCTGGATGAGGTCCTCACCCAGGATGAGACATATAAGGCAATTGAACAACTGAAAAGTGGCAAAGCAGCAGGTATGGATGGAATCCCCCCCAGAGATCTGGAAGGCTGGCGGCAAAACTCTGCATGTCAAACTGTATGAGTTTTTCAAGCTTTGTTGGGACCAAGGAAAACTGCCTCGTGATGCCATCATCATCACCCTGTACAAAAACAAAGGCGAGAAATCAGACTGCTCAAACTACAGGGGAATCACGCTGCTCTCCATTGCAGGCAAAATCTTCGCTAGGATTTTCCTAAATAGAATAATACCTAGTATCGCCGAGAATATTCTCCCAGAATCACAGTGCGGCTTTCGCGCAAACAGAGGAACTACTGACATGGTCTTTGCCCTCAGACAGCTCCAAGAAAAGTGCAGAGAACAAAACAAAGGACTCTACATCACCTTTGTTGACCTCACCAAAGCCTTCGACACCGTGAACAGGAAAGGGCTTTGGCAAATATTAGAGCGCATCGGATGCCCCCCAAAGTTCCTCAACATGATTATCCAACTGCACGAAAACCAACAAGGTCGGGTCAGATACAGCAATGAGCTCTCGGAACCCTTCTCCATTAACAATGGTGTGAAGCAAGGCTGTGTTTTTGCACCAACCCTCTTTTCAATCTTCTTCAGCATGATGCTGAACCAAGCCATGAAAGACCTCAACAATGAAGACGCTGTTTACATCCGGTACCGCACGGATGGCAGAGTCTTCAATCTGAGGCGCCTGCAAGCTCACACCAAGACACAAGAGCAACTTGTTCGTGAACTACTCTTTGCAGACGATGCCGCTTTAGTTGCCCATTCAGAGCCAGCTCTTCAGTGCTTGACGTCCTGTTTTGCGGAAACTGCCAAAATGTTTGGCCTGGAAGTCAGCCTGAAGAAAACGGAGGTCCTCCATCAGCCAGCTCCCCACCATGACTACCAGTCCCCCCATATCTCCATCGGGCACACAAAACTCAAAACGGTCAACCAGTTTACCTATCTCAGCTGCACCATTTCATCAGATGCAAGGATCGACAACGAGATAGACAACAGACTCGTCAAGGCAAATAGCGCCTCTGGAAGACTACACAAAAGAGTCTGGAAAAACAACCAACTGAAAAACCTCACAAAGATAAGCGTATACAGAGCCGTTGTCATACCCACACTCCTGTTCGGCTCCGAATCATGGGTCCTCTACCGGCATCACCTATGGCTCCTAGAACGCTTCCATCAGCGTTGTCTCCGCTCCATCCTCAACATTATTGGAGCGCCTTCATCCCTAACATCGAAGTACTCGAGATGGCAGAGGCCGACAGCATCGAGTCCACGCTGCTGAAGATCCAGCTGCGCTGGGTGGGTCACATCTCCAGAATGGAGGACCATCGCCTTCCCAAGATCATGTTAAATGGCGAGCTCTCCACTGGCCACCGTGACAGAGGTGCACCAAAGATGAGGTACAAGGACTGCTTAAAGAAATCTCTTGGTGCTTGCCACATTGACCACCGCCAGTGGGCTGATATCGCCTCAAACCATGCATCTTGGCGCCTCACAGTTCGGCAGGCAGCAACCTCCTTTGAAGAATACCACAGAGCCCACCTCACTGACAAAAGACAAAGGAGGAAAAACCCAACACCCAACCCCAACCAACCAATTATCCCCTGCAACCGCTGCAACCGTGTCTGTCTGTCCCGTATCGGACTTGTCAGCCACAAACGAGCCTGCAGCTGACGTGGACATTTACCCCCTCCATAAATCTTCGTCCGCGAAGCCAAGCCAAAGAAGACACTGTATTGTTATGGGAAACATATGGACCAATGTAGTAGCAGAGGTATCAAAGGTAGTGTCTGTTAAATAGCATTACTGTTTCATGCCAGTGGACTCTGACCATAAGAGTGTTTCCTATTTAGAAGAGTACATCATTGTTTCAACAAATGCAATGTGACATAATTCAAGTCTGTAGGTCTCAAAATGGAGGTGATGCAAGATGGAACTTCTGGTCTTGAACTCGATTTCCATTTTCAGTCATCAAGGCAAACAAGATGGAAACAGGCCATTTGGGCCACCATATCTGCACCAGTCATGATGAAAATCTAAAGTAATTTAATCTGGTTGCACATGATCCTATCCATTTATCTCCTGCCTGTTCATGAATCTGTCTGAATGTTATCTTGTCTAGTTTCCAGACAGCTCATTCCTCTGTGTTAATCTCCTTTAAACTGTTCCTGTCTCACCTTTCAGAATCAGAATCAGGATTTATTATCATGAATAAGTCATGAAATTTGGTGTTTTGTGGCAGCATCATAGAGCAAACATTCATATTATAACCATCTTACTACATTACTATAAAAATATTAATAATAAGTAGAATAGTAGAGCACGAAAAGTAAGGCAGTGTCTTTGGTTCATTGATTATTCAGGAATCTGATGGCAGCGGGGAAGAAGCTGTCCTTGTGGCATTGTGTGCTTGTCTTTATGCTCCTGCACCTTTTCCCTGATGGTAGCAGAGTGAAGAGGCTATGGCCTGAGTGGTGGGGGTCTTTGAGGATAGAAGCTGCTTTATTAAGACACCGACATATAGATGTCCTGACTTTATCCTGAAGTCCACAATCATCACCTTGGTTTTGTTAACTTTGAGGGCAAGATTGTTGTCATTACATCATTTAGCGAACTGATCTATCTCCCTCCTGCTCATTGATATTTATGATTCCTCTGACAACTGTCGTGTCATCGGAAAACTTGTAGATGGCATTGGAACTGTGCCTGGCCACACAGTCATAGGTGTATTATGAATAGAGCAGTAGGGTAAACACGTATCCTTGGAGTGTGCCTGTGTTGATGGTCAGTGAGGGGGAGACGCTGCTTCCAATTTATACCGACTGTGGTCTTCCAATGGGAATGTTGAAGATCCAGTTACAGAGTGAGATACCAGAGGCCTAGAGTTTGTAGCTTCTTGACCAGAACTGAGGGAATAATGGTACTGAAGGCCGAGCTTTAGTCTATGGAGAGCAGCCGTGTGTATGAATTGTTGTTTTCGAGGTGATCCAGAGCTTTGCCTTAAAGCTGTGACTTCTGTAATTTGACATTTACACCCTGGAGAAAAAAAAAGGCTGACTGTCTCCCCATCTTGAAGTTCTGAAGGTTCCTTTATTGTCCTGTACATAATATACAATTTTTGCTTATTTTTGTTTGCAAGTAAAGAGGCTCCGTTCATCCAGCACCCCTACTAAGAAGAGAAAGAGAAACAAGAGAGAGTCCCTTCAGAGACGTGAGTGTTGTTTCCACCACCATCTCCATTGCCATCGCCTCCTGTGGTCCAGTAACCTCCATAGCCTATGGCCTCCTGTCTGGTCCAGCAGAGCACCCAACCTGTGCCTCTTGTCATGATATACATACTGATCTCTGAATCTATTCCTGGCAACATCCTGGTAAACCTCTTCTGCACCCTCTCCAAAGCCCTCCTGTAGTATAGCAACAAAACAGAACTGTAATATTCCAAATGTGGTCTTATTGGAGTTTCATATGTGACTTATCAGTTGTTATACTCAATGCCTCAGCTGATGAAGCTGAGCATTCCATATGCCTTTTTCATCATCTTAAACACTTGTATTACCAATTATAAAAGCCCTTCTGGTTCACTGATATATTTCAAGAAAGGGATTCTTCCATTCATTTATGCGACATGAGACCACCACATGAAGACATTTAAATGTCTCCTCAGTCAGGAACAATTGGCATGAACATAAAATGCCAACAACATACACGTTCAGATGCTGAAGGCTTCCTGATTGTATCAGAGGTTTGGATCTGGAATTCAGGTCAGTGGTTTGAACAGGGGTCCATACAGTGGCAGAGTCTGTGGGAGCGCTGGAAGAGACTCTGAAAAGAATCTCTTTTGCTTCTCTTTTTCGTATTGTTAGGGTGCCAGGCAATGCCTTATAGCAGACAAAAGTTTAATTTTATCATGCATATTACATTTTTATGTATTATGTGACAGCAAAAGGAACCATGAAATATATTCCTTCAATTAGAATTAAAAATTCTAAAACCAGGACCACCTGACCATGCAAATCTAATATATTGTACTTCATTTGTTAGATTAAATATGTCTATTTGCATAAATATATTCACACCATTTCAAGTGAAGGCAGATGGAGGACAATTCAGAATTCTAGTGAGAACAAACACATGTTTTTTTAATGTCACAAATCATTACTGAGAAGATTTTCCAGACAATAAAAATTCTGTTCTGGTAGCTGCAGGAGATTATACTTAAATGCTTGTGGAAAAGAGTTTGTACATACAAAAACATCAAAGAGAATATTTGAGTTCTAACTCCAGTGTGCGTACATTTAATGTAACACATTTACCAGTGAAGCTCACTTTGCAAGACAAACCCGCAGGTAAATTCTCTTGAATTATTCTGCTTTGGCCACAAGAAGTAATTTTTCAAGCTTGCACCCACAACAGGAAACATTGTTTCCCAAGAACAATGTAAACATGATTTGTAATATGTGTTTTTTTTTGGATCTGTAAATGAATGGTCAGCAAAATCAGAGTTGCACTCGTCTCCCTTCTTGATTTTGAGTTTCATTGGATAAACATTTGGAAAACTAATTGGCTCATATTAATTTAGAATTACTGAGTTTTACAGCTTGGAAACAGGCCCTTTGGCCTAAATGGTTCACGCCAACAAAGTTGACTACCCAAACAAATCTCATTTGGCTCTGTTTAGTTCATATTCCTCTCACCCTATCGCATCCACGAAACAATTTGAATGCTTGTAAATGTGACAATTGTACCAGCCTCCAACAGTTTGTTCCTCTATCCCAGTGGTTTTCAAACTTTTTCTTTCTACTCACAGTAGGTGGAAAGAAAAAATGTTGAAAACCACTGTTTTAATTGTACCTAATTGACTCATTATGAGCACAGTTTCATAACTCCAAAGGAAATGGGCCAATGACAATTTTTCTCAAGCAAAATATTTCAATAACAATTGGGTCTAGAGCAGTGGTTATCAACCTTTTTTCCCACTCACGTACCACCTTAAGTAATCCCTTACCAATCACAGAGCACCAGTGGCACAGAGATTACTTAAGGAGGTATGTGAGTGAAAAGAAAACATTTGAAAACCATTGCTCTATCCACACCCTCTGAGTGAAAACAAATGTGCTGTTCAGGTCCTATTTAAATCCTGCCGCTCTCACAAATTTTTGCACTCGAGTTTTAGACAATGAATATTTAGTTTTCTGTGCCCCTTATGATTTTACAAACCTTTGTGTATATCCCCTCGGCCACATCCTCCAAGGAAAATGTCTCAGCCGATCTAGCCTCCCCTTACAGTTCAAGATGGTAACATTCTTGTGTAACTTTCCAACATCCTTTCCAGCTTCATAATACCTGTACTTTCCTTCAGCTGGGGAAAGAGAACTGGGGACAAAACTTCAACTGCTATGAATGTGTCCTACAGGTCTCATCCCTCTTTTCAGGCAATGCTTAGCCTATCACCCATTTACCTCAGCAGGAAGTTATAGTCATAAAACACTGAACCATCTTCACACTGACTCAGTCAATTCCCATTTACTTGCACGTGGTCTATGCCTCAGCAATACAAATGCTCACCGAGATACAAATATCTGACAGGGTTACTGAAAGAAGAAACCAAACAGTCACCGGGCATATTATTGAAGATACAAGAGACTTCAGATGCAGGAATTTGGGGCCAAAAAATAGTTGCGGATCAGGCAGCACCAATGGAAAGAAATGGAGAGTGAACATTTTGAGTTAAGACCCTTCCTTAAGACTAAATGGTTTTGAATCAAGATAAAGGGTCTCAACCAGAAATATTGACTCTCCACTTTCCTTCAAAGATACTGCCTGACCCTCCGAGTTCCGCAAGCAACATATCTTTTTCAACCTTCATATCATGCTTGCTGAAACCTGTTGAGTTAACATGTGATGCTTCAAGGCATTTTATTCCTTTAAATTTAAGTATGATAACAGGCCATTTCAGCCCATGAATCTGTGCTACACAATTTACTCCCAATTAACCTACACTCCCAGTACATTTTGAACAGTGAGAAGAAACCAATGGCCTTGGGGAAAACAGGGAGAATGTCCAAACTCCTCACAGACAGTGCAGAAGTTGATTCCCAGGCCCGATTGCTGGCACTGTAAAGATGTTAACATAGGAACATAGGAAGTAGGAACAGGAGTAGGCCAAAAATGGCCCATCGAGCCTGCTCTGCCATTCAATACGATCATGGCTGATCTAATTTATGACCTAACTCCACCTACCTGCCTTCTCCCCATATCCCCTAATTCCTCTATCATGTAAAAATTTATCTAACCGAATTTTAAATATGTTTAATGAGGCAGCCTCAACCACTTCCCTGGTTAGAAAATTCCAAACATTCACTACTCTCTGGGAAAAACTATTTTTCCTCATCTCTGTCCTAAATCTACTCCCCCAATTCTTGAGACTGTGTCCTCTCGTCTTAGTTTCCCCGGCCAGCTCAAAAAACCTTCCTACATCTATCCTATCTATACCCTTCATAATCCTATATGTTTCTATAAGATCTCCTCAGTGTTCTTCTGAACTCGAGCGAATACAATCCTAGACGATTTAATCTTTCATCATAAGTCAACCCCTTCATCCCAGGGATCAACCTAGTAAACCTCCTCTGGACCATCTCCAAAGCCAGTATATCCTTCCTCAAATATGGAGACCATATTCCAGGTGCAGTCTCACCAGTACCTTATACAGTTGCAACATTACCTCCCTCCTCCTGAATTTAATTCCTCTAGCGATGAAGGCCAACATTCCATTTGCCTTCTTAATAACCTGCTGCACCTGCAATCTAATATTTTGCGATTCATGCACAAGCACTCCCAAGCCCCTCTGCACAACAGCATGCTGTGGTTATTCACACTTTAAATAATATTCAGCTCTTTTATTTTTCTTGCCAAAGTAGATAACCTCACACTTACTAACATTGTACTCCATCTGCCAGACCTTTGCCCACTCATCCAGCTTAACTATATGCCTCTGCAGACTCTCCACATCCTCATTACAATTTGCTCTTCCACTCAATTTGGTGTCATCCGCAAACTTGGCTACACCACACTTTGTCCCCTCCTCCAAGTCATCAATGTAAATGATGAACAATTGTGGGCCTATCACTGACCCCTGCTGCACCCCACTTACCACTCTCTGCCAACCTGAAAAACTCCCATTTATGCCGACTCTCTCCCTCCTGTCAGACAACCAATTTTCAATCCAGGTCAATATACTTCCCTGGACTCCACTTTCCTGTAACTTACTGAGAAGTTTCTTACTGAGAAGTTATCAAACGCTTTCTGGAAATCCAAATATACAACATCAACCTGTTCCCCTCTATCCAACGCACCCATTATATCCTCAAAGAATCCTAACAAGTTAGTCAAACAAGATCTTCCCTTTCTAAAACCATGCTGCGTCTGCCTGATTGAACCCTTATGTTCCAAATGTTTCACTATTTCATCTTTAATGACGGTTTAAGCATTTTTCCAACTACAGACGTCAAACTAATTGGCCGATAATTTCCAGTCTTCTGCCTACATCCCTTCTTAAAAAGTGGCGTGACATTTGCTGTCTTCCAGTCTGCCGGGACCTCCCCAGAATCCAAGGAATTTTGGTATATCAACTATAACTTCTGCCATTTCCTTCAGAACCCTTGGATGCATATCATCAGGACTAGGTGATTTGTCTGGCTTTAGTCCCATTAGTTTCTCCATCACTACTTCCTTTGTAACAACTATTTTATCAAGGCCCTCCCCAACATTCGCATCCTTAACTCCGCACTTGGGCATGCTGGACGTGTCTTCCACCGTGAAGACTGATACAAAATATTTGTTTAATGCCTTGGCCATTTCCTCATTTTTTGCTACCAGTTTTCCTTTCTCATCCTCCAAGGGTCCTATGTTAACTCTGGCCACCCTCTTCCGTATTATATATTTATAAAATTTTTTGCTTTCTGTTTTTATATTTTGTGCCAATTTACTTTCATAATCCATTTTCCCATTTCTTATTACCTGCTTTGTAACCCCTTGTTGTCTCTTAAAGTTTTCCCAATCTTCCAGTTTCCCACTGCTCTTTCCAGCTTTGTACACCTGCGCCTTCAATTTTATACTCTCCTTTATTTCCTTTGTTAACCACGGTTGATTTTTCCCTCTCTTGCTGCCCTTTTTCCTGACCGGAATATATTTTTGTTGAGCATTACAAAATACTTCTTTGAAAATCTTCCACTGTTCCTCAACTGTTTTATCAATTAGCCTGTGCTCCCAGTCCATTCTGCCCAATTCCTCCCTCATCCTATGGTAGTCACCCCTGTTTAAACATAATATATTAGTTTTAGATCTAACTATTTCCCCTTCCATCTGAATGAGAAATTCAATCATACTATGATCAGTATTTCCCAGATAGTCTCTGACTATTACATCATTTACTCTACCTATCTCATTGCACAACACTAGATCCAGTAGTGCTAACTGCTACACCAACCCTTTGTTTCACACCTCACAGGATGCAGAGATAATTTTTTTTACAGTGGGAATGGCATCCAAGGCAGGGAAACGTCCTATTGCAGAATGTGGATCATCACGGAAGTCAACAGTATCCCTGATGACTTCATCTGCGAAAAGTGCATCCAGCTACATCCCTGAGAAGTTGAGTTAATGAATTGGAACTGGAGTTGGATGAATTCTGGATCATTTGGGAGGCAGAGGTGGTGATAGACAGGAGTTACAGGGACACTATCACACCTAGGAGGCAGGAGGAGGGTAGATGGGTGGCAGTCATGAGAGGGGAAGGGAACAGACAGGCAGTACAGGGCACCACTGTGGCTGTTTCCCTCAACAACAATTATATCATTTTGGATATTGTTGGGAATGATGACCTACCAGGGACAAGTTACGGCGATCAGATCCCAGACATGGGGTCTGGTTCTGTGGCTAAGAAGGGAATGGAGGAGAAGAGGTGAGCTGTAGTGATAAGCAGGGCCACCAGACTATTTTATGCCCAAGGCAAGGTCAACTATTTGTAACCCCCCCCCAAAAAAAATTGCCAACTTTGATTTTCAAAAACAGATGTTTTGTTGAAAAAATGAAAAGCACAAAACTTGAAACTGCTAAATTTATTTTTTAATGGCAAGAATAAGTTATACACCAATCTTTGATTATCTTTCTTGTGATATAGAGAATTTAGGTTAAAAAGACTTAAGTTAAAATGTGATGATTAATCATAAACAGGGAAGCCAGAATGGACAGAGAGTTTACTAGCAGTCAAGGACAGAAGGAGCTGCTGAATATGTTTTTTTAAACCTATCTTTTCATGGTCATAGTGAGAGACATACAGGAGACAAAGGATTGATAAGAAGTGTGAGAAACAGAATTCAGTGAATGTAGAGTTCACAGCGTACGTAACGAACGTGATAATTAATAATGCAGTTATACTTAGAATGTTTTTGTAATACTAACCAATTAAAACAGTATTAATAAGAAGGGGAAGGGCAAATAATAAAGGTATAAAATTCAATGCACTGTATGTATCGGGGCTTAACTGGTGAGAAACCAGTTAAGTCCAACTCTGCAGACTTGTAAATAAAGCTTGTCGTGTCATCAGTTTTAAAGAGACTCATGTGTGAGAGGTTTTATTTCTGACATTTCTCAAATACAAATAAAAATATTTTGGCACACAAATAATTTTGAACTCAGTAGAATGCAGACCTGTGCCAAGGGCACCACAACGTTAAAACCTTTTACTTCACACACCTTTAAGTCAATTTACCTTCCAATGTCCATTTTTTCAACAAGAATGATGCAGTATGAAAATGCCCCTTTGGCCCATCAAGTTTGCTCTGACTTTCCCATAATCATTTTTACAAATCTATGCTGTTCCCTTCTTTTATTTTCCCACATTTCCCCCCAGAGTCTACAACTCACTTACACACTACAGTTATGGCCAATAATCTACCTGCCCACATCTTTGAGATTCGAGAGCAAATTGAAGCATCCAGAGGAAGGAAGCTCATATTGTCATAGGGAGAATGTGCAAACTACACACAGACAGGGCCAGAGTTCAGGGCAGAAGCCAGATCACTGGAGTAGTGAGGTAGCAGCTCTATTAATTACACCATGTAACCACTCTATATAATTTCAGCATGGCTTTACACACAGAAATTCAAGAATGCTTTTCTGTTGGTCTGCCTTTTGAAGATCTCATGTTTTATGAAACTTTGACAACTAAGATAAACAAAATAATTAATATAATGACAAAAAATAGCACGGAGTAATTGCTGAGTTGATTTATATATTTTCATTTCTCATCTATAAACATTGATGGTTATTCTGCTATTAGAAACCAGCTAGTACCTGTCCTTAACGAGTTACCCTGGTCCATCTTGGTCTCAAATCTGCTTGGTTCCTCTTCTCATGAAGTATGATCCTCTAAAAGGGGCTAACCAAACACTGACTGACTTTTCTTGATGAAGTGTTAATAAATTGCTCAAACGAATGTTAGAATTATTGGAACAATAAATGCAAATATCTCATTTATTCAAATGGCCAAATACACATTTAGGCTTACATAAGACTCCCCTCAGCAGTTGGCCTACAGGCGCACACCAGAGCTCTCGATGCCGAGTCCGAACCCTCCCCTTGGGCCTCGGCCCACTACCATACTCTGGTGTGCGTGTACATTAGGCTGAGGGGACAGGGGATCATTTGGAATTGGGACTCGGGTGTCAGGAACTCTGGTGTAGGCCGAGGGGAGGATTTAAAGTCGGGTGTCGGGAGCTACTGGCTTCAGTGACCAGAGCTCCCGATGCCCGACTCCAAACATTCCCTTCGGCTGTCAGCCGACAGGCGCAAACTGGAGCTCCCAACACTGACTCTGAACCCTCCTCTTGGCCTACCTGAACTGTGGGGCACAATGTGCTCTCTTCAAACAGCACCCCTCTGAAATCTGCACCCTAGGCAGCTGCTTAGTTGGCCTAATAGTAGCACTGGCCCTGGTAATAGGAGATTCCATAGTTAGGGGACAGAAAGAAGTTCTGTGGAAGAGATAAAGTATCACAGATGGTGCCTCCCTGGTACCAGGGTACAAAATATCTCAAATCGAGTTCACGCTGTTTTCAGCAGGGACGTTAAGCAGCCAGATGTCGTGGACCATGTAGAGACCAATGACATGGGTAAGAAGGGTTAGGAGGCCCAGCAAGGAGAATTCAGGGAGTTTGGCTCTAGGTTGAAGGACAGGATCTCAAGGGTTGTGATTTCAGGATCAGTACCCATATCCTGTGCTAGTGAGGTTAGAAATAGAAGGATAATGGAGCTTAACACTTGGCAAAAGACATGGTGCAGGAAGGAGGGCTTCAGGTTTCTGGATCATTGGGCTCTCTTCCAAGGAATGTGAGACCTGTTCTGATGGGATGGTTTGAATCTGAAATGCAGGGGGAATAATATCTTTGTGGGAGGGTTTGTCAGTGCTGCTCTCATGGGTTTAAACTAGATTTGCAGGAGGAGGGGAAACCAGAGTGCCAGAGAAGTGGAGGAGGGTAAAAAGGTTGTGAAAATTGCATGCACTGTTAGAAGCCAGCAGGTTGTATGAGGTGGAAATGTCCTCAGATACATCTATTGCAGGAAAAGCAGATAAGTTTAGAGGATGGATTGGAAGGTGGAATTATGACCTTGTGGCCATTAGCGAAACCTAGTTGCAGGAGGGTTAGGAATGGCAGATCAATGTCCCGGATTTTTGTTGCTTAAGACACGATAAAATTGGAGGGATTAAAGGTGGAGGAGTGGCATGCTTATCAGGGAAAATATTACAGCTGTGCTCAGGCAGGACAGACCAGAGGGGTTGTCTACTCAAGCTATAGGAGTGGAGTGAGGAACAGGAAAGGCATGACCACACTCATGGGGTTTGTTATATCTCTGTGTTACTTGGAAGGCTTCTTAATAACTTAGAGATGCAAGATTCAATTAACAAAAGAGACTGATGTCTTCTACCATCTCGGGAAACTGTTCACACACCCATATACATATACATATGCCCCACAGTGGTGCACTAGTTACTACTAGTGAGAAGGGTATATTCCTATGTGGTTACAAAATAGTTCACATTAACCTAACTATACAACAGGGTTGTATTATAGACCGCCCAATAGTAAATGAGAATTGGAGGAGCATAATTGAAGAGAGATAGCAGACAGCTGCAGGAAACATTAGGTTGTGATAGTAGGAGATTTTAATTTTCCACGTATTGACTGGCACTCCCATAATGTAAAAGGGCTGGATAGCTTGGAGTTTGTCCAATGCGTTCAGGAAAGTTTTCTATAAATAGAGGTACCAACTAGAGAGTGCAATAATGAATCTCCTATCAGGGAACGAGACAGAACAGGTGACAGAGGTATGTGTAGCGTTACATTTTGAGTTCAGTGATTATAATGCAGTTAGTTTCAAGTTAATTCGGCTCCGAATCATGGGTCCTCTACCGGCACCACCTACGGCTCCTAGAACGCTTCCACCAGCGTTGTCTCCGCTCCATCCTCAACATCCATTGGAGCGCTTACATCCCTAACGTCGAAGTACTCGAGATGGCAGAGGTCGACAGCATCAAGTCCACGCTGCTGAAGATCCAGCTGCGCTGGATGGGTCACGTCTCCAGAATGGAGGACCATCGCCTTCCCAAGATCGTGTTATATGGCGAGCTCTCCACTGGCCACCGTGACAGAGGTGCACCAAAGGTACAAGGACTGCCTAAAGAAATCTCTTGGTGCCTGCCACATTGACCACCGCCAGTGGGCTGATAACGCCTCAAACCGTGCATCTTGGCGCCTCACAGTTTGGCGGGCAGCAACCTCCTTTGAAGAAGACCGCAGAGCCCACTTCACTGACAAAAGGCAAAGGAGGAAAAACCCAACACCCAACCCCAACCAACCAATTTTCCCCTGCAACCGCTGCAATCGTGTCTGCCTGTCCCGCATCGGACTTGTCAACCACAAACGAGCCTGCAGCTGACGTGGACTTTTTACCCCCTCCATAAATCTTCGTCCGCGAAGCCAAGCCAAAGAAAGAAAAAAAAGAATTATGGAGAAGGATAGGTCTGGGACTTAGGATGAGATTTTAAATTGGAAAAAGGCAAATTTTCAGAAAATGAGAAAGGATCTAGAATGCATGGATTGGGAATAAGGTGTTTTCAGGCAAGGATTTGCAAGGTAAAGTGGAGGGCCTTCAAAGGTTACATTTTGAGAGAACAGAGTTTGTTTGTTCCTGTCAGGATTAAGTATGTTTAACCAATCTTATAAAGTTTTTTGAGGAGGTTACCAGGAAAGTTGACAAAGCAAAGGCTGTGAATATTGTCTACATAGACTTTAGTAAGGCCTTTGACAAGGTCCCAATTGGGAGATTAGTCAGGAAGGTTAAGATGCTAGACATTCATTCCGAAGCAGTGAATTGGATTCAATAATGGCTGGACGGGAGATGCCAGAGAGTAGTGGTAGATGATTTGTTCTCAGACCGAAGGCTTGTGACTAGTGGTGTTCCACAGGGATCTGTATTGGGATCATTGTTGTTTGTCATCTATATCAATGATTTGGACGATAATATGATAAATTGGATGACATTAAGTTTGGAGATGCTGTGGATAGCAAAGAATGTTTTCAAAGTTTGCAGAAGAATCTGGACCAGCTGTAAAAATGGGCTGAAAAATGGCAGATGGAATTTAATGCAAACAAGTGTGAGGTTTTGCAATTTAGAAGGACAAGCCAAGAACACACACAGTAATTGGTTGGGCACTGAGGAGTGCGGTAGGACAGAGTGATCTGAGAATACAGATACATAATTCCCTGAAAATGATGTCAAAGACAAATTTGCTTATCAAGTAAGCTTTTGGCATATTGGCCTTCGTAAATCAAAGTTATGAGTTTTGGAATTGGGATGTTATGGTAAAGTTATATAAGACATTGGTGAGGCCAAATTGTGTACAGTTTAGGTCACATAATTACAGGAAATATACCAATAAGTTTGAAAATGTGCAGAGAAGATTTACTAGGACGTTGCCTGGACTTCAAGAACTAAGTTGTAGGGAAAGTTTAAGCAAGTTAGGACTTTGTTCCTTGGTGTGTAGAAGAAAGAGGAGAGATCTGATAGAGGTATTTAAAATTATGAGGGGGTTGACAGAGTAAATGTAGATAGGCTCTTTTCCTCTTAGGATAGGTGAGGATGTGAGTTAAGAATGAAAGGGGAAAGATTTAGGGGGAACATGAGGGGGAATTTCTTCATACAGAGAGTGGTGAGAATGTGAAATGAGGAGCCAACTAAAGAAGGTGCAAGTGGGCTCAATTTTAACATTTAAGAAGAATTTGGACAGGTACATGGATGGGAGAGGTATAGAGGGCTATGGGCTGGGTGCAGGTCAGTTGGACTAGGCAAGAAAAAATAGATCGGCACAGATTAGAAGGACTGAAGGGGCCTCTTTCTGGGCTGTATTCTCTGGTTCAAAAAGTTTGCTTCTTGAACAGAAATTTGTGATTATTATAGATACTTCAAGCTAATCACAAAGGCAATTGCAGATTTGCTGCATCACGTAGGAAGTTGGAGATACATTAAATTAACTTTTATTGAATTTAGCATATGTAATCGCATTATGATGCTAATAAATTGTAAGTTCAACTGACCTAAAAATGTTTATTCACTGATTTTCATTTGTACTCAGCATCTGATGCCTCTTGTGTCAGTGTCCAACAAAAGTTAGCAAGCATTGATAGATTCCAGTTAACCTGATACTGCTTTTCCATGTTTGTAATGTCTTTTTTTTTATTTATTTTTTTTTAAATTTTTTATTTTTCACACCATAAATCACATTAGCCATGATAAACACTTTTTCTTTTTCACACATATACAGTGACTTTTTCTCCCCCCACCTCCCTCCTCCCAAGCCACCCCCCCACACCCCCCCTCTCATCCATTTTAGGTATACAATCTAGGTTGCATTAAACCAGTCAGACAATGTTGTCATTCAACAAAAATACACCAGAAATTCTACAGAGTCCATTCTTTTCTTTCCTTCTCCTTCCATCAACTTAGGTAATGTTTGTCCCCGGTAGGTTTTCGCTATTGTATTTAATGTAAGGCTCCCATATTTGTTCGAATATTTCAATATTATTTCTTAAACTATATGTTATTTTTTCTAATGGAATACATTTATTCATTTCTATATACCATTGTTGTATTTTCAAATTATCTTCCAATTTCCAGGTTGACATAATACATTTTTTTGCTACGGCTAGGGCTATCTTAACAAATCTTTTTTGTGCATCCTCCAAATCAATTCCAAATTCTTTGTTTTTTATGTTACTTAGGAGAAAGATCTCTGGATTTTTTGGTATATTGTTTTCTGTTATTTTATTTAATATCTGATTGAGATCATCCCAAAATTTTTCTACTCTCTCACATGTCCAGATTGCATGAATTGTTGTTCCCATTTCTTTTTTACATCGAAAACATCTATCAGATACTGTTGAGTCCCATTTATTTAACTTTTGCGGTGTAATGTATAGTCTGTGTAACCAATTATATTGTATCATACGTAGCCTCGTATTTATTGTATTTCTCATCGTTCCAGAACATAATTTCTCCCATGTTTCCTTTTTTATCTTTATATTTAAATCTTGTTCCCATTTTTGTTTAGTTTTACCATTTGTTTCCTCATTCTCCTTTTCTTGCAGTTTAATATACATATTTGTTATAAATCTTTTGATTAACATTGTATCTGTAATCACATATTCAAGGTTACTTCCCTCTGGTAAACTCAAATTGCTTCCTAATTTATCCTTCAAGTAGGATCTCAGTTGGTAATATGCCAGCGCTGTATCTCCAGTTATATTGTACTTATCTCTCATTTGTTCAAAGGATAAGAATCTACTTCCTGAAAAACAATTTTCTATTCTTTTAATCCCTTTTTTTTCCCATTCTCTAAAGGAAAGGTTATCTATTGTAAAAGGGAGTATTATTATTATTAAAGACTATTATTTGGTAATTTTTTTATTATCTCTTGTATTTCTACTGTTCCAAATGGTTCTGTTAATTTATTTTGTTCCTCTATTTGTAGTTTTGGTAGTTCAATTTTAGTCAAAAATTCGTCTATTTTCCTCGTTTTCAGTTCGGTATAATTGTTCATAGAATTCTCTAAAGTTTTCCTTAATTTCTTTTGGATTATATGTAATTTGTTTGTCTTTTTTCCTTGATGCCAATACCATTTTCTTAGCTTGTTCTGTCTTAAGCTGCCATTCTAGGATTTTGTGCGTTTTTTCACCTAGTTCATAATATTTCTGTTTTGTCTTCATTATATTCTTCTCTACCTTATATGTTTGTAATGTTTCATATTTTATTTTTTTATCCGCCAATTCTCTTCTTTTAGTTGTATCTTCCTTCATTGCTAATTTTTTTTCTATGTTTACTATTTCCCTTTCCAACTGCTCTGTTTCCTGATTATAGTCCTTCTTCATCTTGGTTACATAACTTATTATTTGCCCTCTAATGAATGCTTTCATTGCATCCCATAGTATAAACTTATCTTCCACTGATTCTGTATTTACTTCAAAATACATTTTTAATTGTTTTTCAATAAATTCTCTAAAATCCTGTCTTTTAAGTAGCATGGGGTTTAATCTCCATCTATACATTCTTGGAGGGATGTCCTCTAGCTTTACTGTCAATATTAAGGGTGAATGGTCCGATAGTATTCTCGCTTTATATTCTGTTTTTCTTACTCTATCCTGCATACTAGCTGATAACAAAAATAGGTCTATTCTTGAGTATGTTTTATGTCTAGTCGAGTAGTATGAGTATTCCTTTTCTTTTGGGTTTTGTTTCCTCCATATATCCAAAAGTTTCATTTCTTGCATTGATTTAATTATAAATTTGGTTACTTTGTTCTTTCTGTTAATTTTTTTCCCCGTTTTATCCATATTTGGATCCAAATTCAGGTTGAAATCCCCTCCTATTAGTATGTTCCCTTGCGTATGAGCTACCTTCAAAAAGATATCTTGCATAAACTTTTGATCTTCTTCGTTAGGTGAATATACATTAAGTAGATTCCAAAACTCCGAATATATCTGACATTTTATAACATATCTCTTTGCTGGATCTATTATTTCCTCTTCTATTTTAAATGGCACATTTTTACTAATTAATGCTTTTGAATTATACGATGCTGCTGTTACATGTCCTACCCAATCTCTCTTTAATTTCTTGTGCTCCAATTCAGTTAAGTGTGTTTCTTGGACAAATTTTTTCCTTTTTCAGTAAATTTAGTAGTTTCTTCCTTTTAATTTGGTTATGTATTCCATTAATATTTAAAGTCATATAGTTCAGCGTAGCCATTTTATACTTTGTTTATCTTCTCTTTCCGTTTTTCCATCATTACCTTTCCTCCTTTTCCATTTCTGTTTTCTTATTTTCAACTCTTTATAAGACAACATTCCTACAACATCCAACATTTTCCTTATTCTCCTATTTATATCTTCTTTATCCCCAATCTCCCCTTCCCCTCCTGAGTTGTCCTTTATCCCTTGTCGGACAACCACATCTCCCCTCTCCATTTGGGTTTGCGAATCCACTCGCAAGCGTCAACTGATTTTGCAGTGACCGCTATTTCCCCCCACCCAGCCCCCCCCAGAAAAGATTTCACTTTTCATATGTAACAAAGGTCACTCTTTTAATTCCCTCCTTATTCTCTCTATTCCATTACCTTCCCTTATTAATTCTTATCTATACTATCTATATTTTCCTCTAAGTACAGATACATTCACGTATGCACATTGTATCTATTCACTCTTATACCTCTTTACCCACATACATATCAATCGTGATCATTTTTACTCTCATTACCCGTCTTCATCCCTCAGTCTATTTTTGTAATTGTTCTGCAAATTTTCATGCTTCTTCTGGGTCAGAGAATAGTCTGTTTTGTTGTCCTGGAATAAATATTTTCAATACCGCTGGATGCTTTAGTATAAATTTATACCCTTTCTTCCATAAAATCGCCTTTGCTGTATTGAACTCCTTTCTTTTCTTTAGGAGTTCAAAACTTATATCTGGATAAATGAAGATTTTTTGCCCTTTATACTCCAGTGGTTTGTTGCCCTCTCTTACTTTTTCCATTGTCTTCTCCAGTACCTTTTCTCTTGTAGTATATCTTAGGAATTTTACTAAAATAGATCTTGGTTTTTGTTGTGGTTGTGGTTTGGAGGCCAATGCTCTATGTGCCCTTTCTATTTCCATTTCTTGCTGTAGTTCTGGACATCGTAGGGTCTTAGGGATCCAATCTTTTATAAACTCCCTCATATTCTTGCCTTCTTCATCTTCCTTAAGGTCCACTATCTTTATGTTATTTCTTCTGTTATAATTTTCCATTATATCTATTTTTTGAGCTAACAGTTCTTGTGTCTCTATCGCTTTTTTATTAGATTCCTCCAATTTCTTTTTTAAGTCTTCTACCTCCATTTCTGCTGCTACTGCCCGCTCTTCCATCTTGTCCATTTTCTTTCCCATTTCTGTTAAGGTCATATCTATTTTATTCATTTTCTCTTCTGTGTTGTTTATTCTTTTTCTTAAATCATTAAATTCCTGTGTTTGCCATTCTTTAAATGACTCCATGTATCCTTTAATAAGACAAAGTACAACCTTTATCTTGCCTTTCTCTTCTTCTTCTATTTCACTGTACTCTTCCTCTTCCTCTTCTTCTTCCTCTGGGTTGGCCATCTGTTGTTTCTTTGTTACCCTTTTCTTCTCTTCTTTCTTGTTTCCATTGTCTTCTGTGTTCTCTTCTTGCTGCAGGTGTTCTGCAGCTGTCATTGCCGGCTGTGGAGATCGACTCCCCAGCTGGTCCCCCCTCCCGTCGGTGTGTTTTTTTTCATGCGCATCGCGCATGCGCGAGGAGTCGCGCATGCGTGGTTGCGCACTTTTACTCGGCTCAGCGAGCCATTTTTGTAGTCCACTATCTACCGACCTGAGGGAGCGGGTTTCTCTCTCCACCGAGGGCCTCTTCGAACAGGTAAGGCCTTCTCCTTCTTCCTCCGTTGTCTTCTCTTCCTCTCTTCTTACCATTGCTTTCGATTTTTCTTTTTTTGTCACCATCTTCTTTCCACCTTTATACTCACTTTTCTTTAACTTTTATTTCTGTGCCTTTGTGTTTTCCTTTGTTTTTCCCGACTTTTCTGGAGAGGGCTGGAGTTCACCGTCCGGCCACTACTCCATCACGTGACTCCTCCCCATGTTTGTAATGTCTTGATGAAACCTTTCACCGTGTTCATCACTGACTACACCAAGTTCAGAAATGCAGAACATGAGAATTTTCAGTGACATGTTGCACTTCATAGTTTTGTATCCTTGAAGCACGCCAAGACGAACAGCACTCATAGCAACTGAACTTTGCTGTTATCGCAATGGTATCGCTGCACCTAGTAAGACCAGGCTTGCAGACGAGGGTTCATTACAGGAAGCAGTGAGTGGATATATATTCTTTTGCAAAGAAAAATCACAGACTGACAGCAGGATCTACAGAGTAGGTTTTGCAACCAAATCTGTTCTGCTGAAAAATATCCCTACCCTACTCAATGGAATCAATGAACATATGATGAAGTTCCTATTCCCTCTTATTAAGTCCCGGTATATCACCATTGTCAGTGTCTATGCACCAACTCTCGTAAGTCCATACAAAGACAAGGAAAGTTTCTACGAGGGCCTGGATCAGACTGTTCGGAAAGCCCTGCAAGTGACAAACTTGTCATCTTGGGCAACTTCAACTCAAGGGTGGGGATAGATAGCGACAACTGGGACAGAGTCGCTGGGAGACATGGAGTGGGAAAATCAAACAGTTATGGCCTGCTGCTACTGAGAAAGTGTGCAGAGCACAACCTGTCCATCACTAACACAATGTTCAGACTTGCAAACAAGTACAAAGCTACTTTGATGCATCCTAGGTCCAATACTGGCACCTACGTGACTCTGTCATTGACCGCCAGCATGACTTTTAAATGTTACCATCACCTGGACTATGCAAGGTGCTCAGTGTTGGTCAGATCACAGGCTGGTTCAGTCGGTCCTGAACCTGCACATAGCCCCTTTGCATTGTAAACAATCAAAAGACTGTCAGAGTGTCATTCAACATTGCAGACTGCAAGATCCAAGTTGAGTCCAACATTTTCAAAGTGTTCTTAATGAAAAACTCTCCAGCAATTCACCCCTTGTCGAAACCTGTTCTGAAAAGTGAAGGCAGTTCAACGATGTTGTCACACAGACTGCAACAGCTATATTCAGAATGAAAAACCAAGTGCTTCAAGATTGGTTTGGTGAAAACCATGAGACCATTTCAACAGTCCTTAGGGCCAAGAAAAACGCCTATGCAGACTGGAAAAATGACCTGTCTTTTGTCTCAAAGAAAGACAGGTTTAAACATCTGCAGTCCAAAGTACACCAGAACTATGAGAAATGAGGGACAAGTGGTGGCAGAGAGAAGTTGAGCAGGTGGAGCGCTATGCAGACATGCATGCCACCAGAGAGTTTGACAGAACCATAAAATCAATTTATGGTTCTTCTAAATCAAGCTGCTCCCCCTTGCTGTCATCAGATGGCTTGAGCCTGATCAAAGACCAGGAAGGAATGAAAAATCACTTGGCTGAACACTTTCCCAACCTACTCAATAGTCCGTCCACAGTTGATCCTGATGTCTTACAGAACATCCCTCAGCAACCAGTCCTGGGTGATCTAGGCCTATCACCCTCTACTGATGAGATCAATAAAGCGATCTTGTAGATGAATTCAAATAAAGTAACAGGGCAGGATTGGATTCCTGCCGAGATCTACAAAGCTCTAAGCCCAAACACATTGGAAGTGTTCCAAGACATCCTGGAAGACAACTGGATCACAGAGGAGATGCCTGATGATTTCCTGATGCCCTCATTGTGGCTCTCTACAAAAATAAGGGAAGCAAGTCAAAGTGTGGAAACTACAAGGGTATCTCACTGCTGTTCATCACAGGGCAAGATTTTCACCCGCATCCTCGTGAACAGACATGTCACTGTCTTGGAAAGGAATCTCTTGGAGACACAGTGTGGCTTTCAGTAAGAATGGAGTAGAGTGGATATTTGCCATGACACAAGTTCAGGAGAAGTGCACCGAGCAGAACAAGCGCCTTTACTCTGACTTCATCAACCTGACAAAGGCATTTGAAACTGTAAAGAGGGAGGCTCTCTGGATCATCCTGAGATGTTTTGGATACCCAAGGAAATACATAAAAATGATTCAGCTGCTCCATGACAGAATGATAGGACAGGTCCTCTGCAGTGGTGATATGCCAGCTGCATTTGCCTTTTCTAATGGGGTGAATCAGGGTTGCGTACTAGCCCCAGTTTTGTTCAATCTGTTCTTCACTTGCATGTTATCATGTGCTGTCCAATGTCTGGAGGAGGGAGTTTATGTCAGGTACCAATTGGACAGCTCTCTCTTTGACCTTCACCACTGGAAAGAAACACATTTTTCTGATGACTGTGCACTCTTGGCAGTTTGATCTACAGTTAATGCTGAGCAAATTCTCAGATGCTGTTACAATCAATCTGAAAAAGACTGAAGTATTCCATCAGTCCGGGCCAAACACCAACACCATAGAACCAAAAATCTCTGTTGACAACACCCACCTGACAAATGTAAACAGCTTCAATTCTTGGGGAGCATCATCTCAAGTGATGGGTCTTTGGACAAGAAAATTGACTCCAGGATCAGCAAGGCCAGCCAGATTCTGGGAAGGCTGCATACCAGAGTGCTCAATCAAACAACATCTGCATCTCCACAAAGCAGGAGACATCTGCAGAGCTGTGGTCATCCCTTCTCTCCTATATGGATGTGAGACCTGGACTCTGTACCGACATCACATTAAATAACTGGAGAAATTTCACATGTGTGCCATCCAGTCCATCCTTGGCATCCATTGGCAAGACCGTGTCTCCAACCTGGAGGTCTTGGGGTGCGCGAAGTTCACCAGCATTGAGTCCCTGATCAGCAGAGCCCATATGCGGTGGGTGGGGCATGTTATCAGAATGAACGACCATCGTATTCCTCACAAGTGAACTGAAGACCAGAAGAAGACCTCAAGGTCATCCACGTAAGTGCTGCAAAGATAGATACTGTGAAGGAAACCCTACACTACTGTGGGATCCAGCCAAGAGAACTAGAAACTGCAGCTGCTGACAGGTCCCACTGGTGAGCTCTGTGCTATGAAGCTGACCCCAGTTTTGAAAACAAGTGCAGCCAAAATCTGGTGGAAGGGTGTGAATGGCATCACAAAGCAGCAGCCATGATTATTACAAGAATAGACTTCCAGTGCCCCCATTGTGCTAGACTTTGCACTTCCAGACAGGGACAACAAAGTCACCTTTGTGTCCACAGATGAACTGTGTAGAAATGTATCTTCTTCGAAACGAAGGACGGCCAATATGCTTGAAGTAGACTGAAAATATGACAGGAAATCACAAAATAGGTTATAGCTAAAAAACAATATGTTTTTTTTCATAACTTTATTTATTCGTTCAACAGTTATTACATACAATAAGAAAAATACATATTATGAACAATATTTTTTTCTTTAACGTCCCCCTCTCAGCCGACTCTCTTTAGGAGAGCCAAAGAAAAAGAAAAAAAAACTGAAATATATTTACTAAAATCTTATCAAGGTAAATCTAAATGTAAATATTCTAAATATAAAGACCACTTATTCAAAAAACGAATAATTATCATGTAAAACATGTAATTTTTTCCATTACAAAACAAGTTTTCATCTCATTATACCATCTATTAATATCAATCACATTAGCATTAATCCATGTACTTGCTATACATTTTTTTGAAACAGATAAAGCTAAATACAATAAAGCAATCTGAAATTTATCTAATCCTAAATCTTTCAAAGGATTCAATTCACCCAACAAAAATATTGTCGGATCCAGAAGTATTTTAATCTTATACAAATGTTCCAAAAACAGTTGAATTGCTTTCCAAAAAAATTGTATATGTACACATAACCAAACAGCATTTAAAAAAATTCCAACCGAATTACCACACTGAAAACAAGAATCTGATTCACTAAAACCATTTTTTTTTAACATTTCAGGTGTTAAATACAATTGATGTAAAAAATTGTAATTAACCATTACATAACGAACATTTATCAATCTATTAACACTATCAATGGAGTTCTTGAATGAAGCCAACACCAGATAGATGTTGTTCAGCCTGAGGCTTGCCAGACCAGTAGAGTGTGTAGCCCGCTCCGTGTTCTTGGAGGCTGCCTACATCTGCAAGGCGGACTTCACTGAGAGCGGCTATGTCGATGTCGAGTCTGAGGAGTTCATGTGCGATGAGGGCAGACCGATGTTCAGGTCGGTGGCTGTCAGCCTTGTCTAGCATGGTTCTGATGTTCCAACATGCTAGCTTGAGTTTGTATGCATCTTTTGAGGGGGAGGACGTGGACCTGTCCTCGGGCCTGCGCAAAGGAGCTTTTAGGTGGAGTGCAGTGTGCGCAGTACTGCCCCACCCTTTACACCCATGGTCCGAGTGCCGTGGACAAGCAAGCTGGGACGTTGCAGCGAGGTCCTTGGGTCGTAGGTTTTATATCGGAGTGACCTTCTCCTATGCAGGTTGCTTAACCGGGCTGAAGAGGCCTGCCTCCCCTTTTAGGTCGAACCATTTCTGGAGATCTACGACCGCTGTCCCCAGTTATGGAGTGGTGCGCCCTGGAATCGGCCTGCGTGTGTTTACTCCTGCCGCGGCCGAGTAAAGGGGATGCAGCATTGGTTGAGGATCAGAAAGAAAATTTCTAGTAGAAAATTTTTTTTTAAGACTGGAGAGTACTCTGCAATGGAGTTCACAGTTGTTAGTGTTTAGCCTATTGGTTTTTGAGGTGTGTATTAAACTCTGAAATACACTAAACAGTTCTCATTGACTGCTCCTGGCCCAGGGCTCGGCTGCCAACGGTCGGGCTGTGCGGGCTGCCGGGGTTTGCCTGGCGACGGCGGCCTGTGTTCGGTGCTCGGGCAGCATCTCAGCTGGCTGTCTCTCCCCGCGATGCGCCCGTTACCTCAGGTCTCCAAACGCAAAAACCTACTGACAGGCCACTCTGACCGGATCATGTCCATGTGATTCCCCCTTCAAAACAAGCGACGCATCACTCTCATCAGTGTCTATGCTCCAAACCTTCAGGTGGAACCAGCAGAAAAGGACAAGTTCTACACTGATCTGCACAACCTCATCCAACGCAACCCTACAGCCGACAAGGTTGTCATCCTTGGCGATTTCAACGCTCATGTCGGCAAAGACCAGCAGAGAGACAGCCTGAAGACTACCTGGATGCATCCCCGATCCAAACACTGGCACCTCCTGGACTGCGTTCTGGTGAGAGGAAGAGACAAATGAGATGTGCTCCACACCAGGGTCATGCCCAGCGCGGAATGCCATACTGACCACCGGCTTGTTCGCTGCAACCTCAACCTTCACTTCAAGCCAAAGTTCAAGAACAGTGGAGCCCCCAGAAAGAGGTTCAATGTTGGAAACCTGCAATCAGACGAAGTGAGAGGAAACTTCCAGGCAAACCTCAAAGCAAAGCTCGACGATGCAATCCGCCTCACAGACTCGTCCCCTGAAACCCTCTGGGATCAGCTGAAGACTACCATACTGCAATCCACTGAAGAGGTACTGGGCTTCTCCTCCAGGAAAAACAGGGTCTGGTTTGACGAAAACAACCAGGAAATCCAGGAGCTGCTGGCAGAGAAGCGAGCTGCCCACCAGGCTCACCTTGCAAAGCCTTCCTGGCCAGAGAAAAAAATGAGCCTTCCGTCTCGCATGCAGCCACCTTCAGCGCAAACTCCAAAATGAGTGGTGGACTAGCCTCGCCAAACGAACCCAGCTTAGCGCCGACATTGGTGACTTCAGGGCTTTTTATGAGACACTAAATGTGGTGTACGGCCACTCACCCCAAGTCCAAAGCCCTCTGCGCAGCTCAGACGGCGAAGTCCTCCTCAGCGACAAGATCTCCATCCTCAATCGATGGTCAGAACACTTCCAATCCCTTTTCAGTGCCAACCGCTCAGTCCAAGAATCTGCCCTGCTCCAGCTCCCTCAACAACCCTTGAGTCTAGAGCTGGATGAGGTCCTTACCCGGGAAGAGACATATAAGGCAATTGAACAACTGAAAAGTGGCAAAGCAGCTGGTATGGATAGAATCCCCCCAGAGGTCTGGGAGGCTGGCAGCAAAGCTCTGCATACCAAACTGCGTGAGTTTTTCATGCTCTGCTGGGACCAAGGAAAGCTGCCTCAGGACCTTCGTGATGCCATCATCATCACTGTGTACAAAAACAAAGGTGAGAAATCAGATTGCTCAAACTACAGGAGAATCACGCTGCTCTTCATTGCAGGCAAAATCTTCGCTAGGATTCTCCTTAATAGACTAATACCTAGTGTCACCGAAAATGTCCTCCCAGAATCACAGTGTGGCTTTCACGCAAACAGAGGAACTACTGACATGGTCTTTGCCCTCAGACAGCTCCAGGAAAAGTACAGAGAACAAAACAAAGGACTCTACATCAACTTTGTTGACCTCACCAAACCCTTTGACACCATGAGCAGGAAAGGGCTCTGGCAAATACTAGAGCGCCTCGGATGCCCCCCCAAAGTTCCTCAACATGGTTATCCAACTGCACGAAAACCAACAAGGTCGGGTCAGATACAGCAATGAGCTCTCCGAACCCTTCTCCATTGACAAGGCATGAAGCAAGGCTGCGTCCTCGCACCAACCCTCTTTACTATCTTCTTCAGCATGATGCTGAAACAAGCCATGAAAGACCTCAACAATGAAGACGCTGTTTACATCCGGTACCGCACGGATGGCAGTCTCTTCAATCTGAGGCGCCTGCAAGCTCACACCAAGACACAAGAGCAACTCGTCCGTGAACTACTCTTTGCAGACGTTTCCGCTTTAGTTGCCCATTTAGAGCCAGCTCTCCAGCGCATGACGTCCTGTTTTGGGGAAACTGCCAAAATGTTTGGCCTGGAAGTCAGCCTGAAGAAAACTGAGGTCCTCCATCAGCCAGCCCCCACATATTTCCATCAGGCACACAGAACTCAAAACGGTCAACCAGTTTACCTACCTCAGCTGCACCATTTCATCTGATGCAAGGATCGTCAAAGAGATAGACAACAGACTCACCAAAGCTAATAGAGCTGGCAGAGTCCGCAAGCATCGAATCCATGCTGCTGAAGACCCAACTGTGCTGGGTGGGTCACGTCTCCAGAATGGAGGACCATCGCCTTCCCAAGATCGCGTTCTATGGCGAGCTCTCCATTGGCCACCGAGACAGAGGTGCACCAAAGTAGAGGTACAAGGACTGCATAAGGATATCAGCCAGTGGGCTGATATCACCTCCAACCGTGCATCTTGGCGCCTCACAGTTTGGCGGGCAGCAACTTCCTTTGAAGAAGACCGCAGAGCCCACCTCACTGACAAAAGACAAAGGAGGAAAAACCCAACACCCAACCCCAACCAACCAATTTTCCCTTGCAACCGCTGCAACCGTGCCTGCCTGTCCCGCATCGGACTTGTCAGTCACCAACGAGCCTGCAGCAGACATGGACTTACCCCACCATAAATCTTCGGCCGCGAAGCCAAGCCAAAGAAAAAGAAAAAAAGAACACTATCATGACAAATATCTAGCCAGTCATCGTCAGAAAAATTGAAGTTGATATCCCTTTCCCATTTAATATTAGATCTATTCCATCCCTTTTTTTCCATACTTTCCTGTAATATTTGATACATCAATAAAACATATCCCTTCTTTGATGCAATCACAAGAAAATATTCAAATTTAGTCAATTTAGGTAAAATACCAAATATTTGTTTTACTAGAGATCGAAGTTGATAATATACAAATAATCCTCATTAATAACAAAATCTTCCCTCATTTGATTAAATGATAAAAATTGACCTTCTTTAAAACAATCCCCCAAGTTTTTTATACCTTTAGATTTCCAATGTAATCTTTTTCATTCAAATGTGTCTCCTGTAAAAAAGCAATGTCAATCTTTATCTTTTTAATGTAAGCCAAAACTCGCTTACACTTGATTATATTATTTAATCCCTGAACATTAAAGGTAGCAAATTTCAAATTCAACATATCTAATACAATTGCTACATGCCAAAAATAGTCACAAAATTAATATTAACAAAGAAAAAAAGGAAAAGAAAAATAAAATTTATATATAGAACCCTCAAATTAAAATAGATAGGCCCTCGAAATAAAAATAAAATTTGTTAATAAGAGAGAATAAAACAACAACAAAAAACTACCAAAAGGTAGTAACTCCCTAAAAAAACTGGGTGTGGATTACCCATTAGTGACTGATGACTAACAAAAAATTAGTGCAATCCCCTTCTCCCCAGCCAGCTAGTCAGAAATATTAACATATTATGAAAAAAAATCAGCCTTGAGATTCCAGTCCAGATGGTGAACTCATTTCAAGAGTAGATGAACTCTTTCCATTCCAGTTCTTTACATTTCTGCCATTTTGTCCATTTCCAAGTCTATCAGATATTCTTTTAGGAGATAATGGTGAAATCTTTCTTTGTCCTCTGACATCTGGTAACAAATTAGCAAAAACCATTGCTTCATGCTCACTCTCAAAAAATTGAAACTGGTAATTTCCATAAAACACTTTCAACACAGCAGGATAACGAAAAGCGAATTTATAACCTTTACGCCATAAAACATCTTTAACTGGATTAGATTCACGTCGTCATCGGATGATATCTTGACTCAAATCAGGATAGAAGAAAACTCTACTATTCTGAACCGTCATTGGAGCTTGCCTTTATCTTGCATTTTGAACTGCAAGTCGAAGAATTGTCTCTCTATCTAAACAACGAACTATCACAGCTCTTGGCGGCTGACCAGATAAAGGTGGTCTTCTTAAAGCTCTATGTGCTCTTTCCAATATCAGCCCGTCAGGAAAGGACTCTTCCTCCAACATCTGGGGAATCCAATTTTTAAAAAATTTGACAGGATCTTGACCTTCTATACCTTCTGGCAAACCCACAATTTTCACATTATTTCTTCTGCTTTGATTTTCCAAATAGTCCATTTTTTTTATTAACTCTTTTTCCTAGGCTCCTAAATCTTTAACTGAATTTTCCACCTTTACTATTGTTTCTGTATTGGATTGTACCTGTTGTTTACATTCAGAAAAAGAAGCTTCAAATTTTTTAAAGGTTTCCCGGCTTTCTTTAACTTCTGCCTTAACCACATTTAAGTCTGAAATTATATCAGTATTCATTTGAACCAGCTGGTTCAATTGACCAGTAATAACATCCAAATAGGAAGCAATACCTTCAAACATCATGTAGACAGGCTGAAGTGCAGTTTGAGTTACAGGATCCAGTTCCATAATTTGTAACTCACTTTCTTCCAGCTCTTCTTCCATTTTCTGTCCAGCAGTAGAGTTAGGTAAGTCTTCTTCTTGTTGCTCTTCAAAAGGTAGCATTCTAGTTGTTTTACTGTGAATTTGGACACCCAATGACGACCCCCCCGACATCCTCAGGGGGTCGTTGCTGTTGTCACCCCCAGACCATTTTTTAATAAAATTACGGAGTTCTCCGTAATTAACAGCACCACCCAAGCGCATAATCGCTGCAGTCTGCCATCAGAATCTTCTTCCTCCGCACTCCCATCTCTTCCAACAGGAGAGTTCTTTGTAGCAAGCCTCCAGGCTTGTGCCCGACATCTCGGGAGCGCGTTCCTTCCTCCGCAGAACGGGTCGAACCAGCGCCATCTTGAGACTGGCGAGTAACTTTGCTTTTGTCCCCACTGGCGATCGTTGAAGCTTGGGAATAGCTGAAAACGGGTCCGAGGCTGTTCCAAGTTGTTTAGGCCCTAATTCTTCTGCACTTCGAAACTATATTTTCTTTTGTAACTGAGACTTAGTTTTTTTTACATTAGTAGCCATAATGGCTCACCAAAATATCAAACTAAAAATTTAAGTTTTAAAATTAAAAATAAAGGGTTAAAACACGGACATTTAAAAGTCTGACCAGAGAGGGCAGGGATTACACGTCTGATCTCTACGCCATCTTGCCACGCCCCCAAAAACAGTATGTGTCAGGAAAATTTTGAAGTGTTTTTCGTGATTAGCAGTCCAAAAAATATAAAATATAAAAAAGAGAAATTCTCATTGTCCAGTGTAATCAGACTTGTACACCATAAGGAAAGTGGACATCTTCATGGCAGGTAGTTCTTTGACTTATTTATTAGTATCGACACCAAACAAGTTATTGAATGGGGCATTCATGAAAGGACCCCCATCACCCTGGTTATAACACCTCTCAACTACTACCTTCGGACAGAAAGTATAGAAACCTAAAGTCAAGCGCCTTGAGGTTCAAGAGCAATCTCTTTCCAACAGCTACTCAGACTCCGTAATTAACCACAAGGACATGGATGCGATGAGTTAAGATGGTGGGCACAGACATAGTGGAGCATGGGACCTGATCCTGTGCTGGATTGTATAGTAGAATCCTCATTATCCAGCACTTTCAGGGATCATGGATGCCATATATATATAAATATTCTGGTTGATTGAGACACACTGTTACAATGTCTAACTAATACCTGCATTAAGAATATACAGTTTAAAAGTCAAAGGACAGTGCAAAATGTAAAGTAACATGAAAGTATGGTAGTTTTTAATTATGTAAAGTTCACTTTAATCAGGTAATTACCCTAAGTTACAAAATTTAAATTTGAACACTGGTTACTGGCACTGTAACAGCATTGCACTAGCCACTACACTAACTGTGCCGCCATCATAATTAACTCGCCCTCCCCCAAGTTTACTGATAAAGCCTTAGTAAAAAAGATTTGTTCTAGGAAGGGATAGGGAGACCCTTGGAGAGAGCAGGATCGGAAGGCTCTCATCCTGGACTCCGCCATTTTATTCAAACACAACTTCCCTCAAACTTTGTTCAAAGAGCTGCTGTGGGCGGGGCTCTGCTGGCTGAATATTTGCTCCCATCATCATCAAGGGGTTGTGTGTTGCTTCGGAAAACATCTGCTTTCTCAATTTAAAACTTTGAAATTTTATTTGTTTGTATTTGTTTAAAATGTATGCATTTATTTATTTCATTTTTATGCCAGTTATTTGGTTGAGAGAATTCCAAATAATGGGGATTCTACTGCATAAATAAATTGCTGCATTCTATGAGGTATTTTTTTGGGAGCCACTCATAGCCATTATGTCACATGAAAGATCACAGAAAAAAATCTGTCTGCACTGTTGAAACATCACTCTTTTTTGAGAAAAAAATGCTGTTGCAAATGTTTGTTGATCTATCCTTTTATATTTATTTCCTATTTTTATGACTTAAAGTTTATGGTGATTATTTTAAATTTTACTATTTTTATTGTTATTTTTATTTTTATCTACCTGCATGGCTGCAGTGGGCAAGAGGTTTGGTGTACTTGTGTACAGGCAGTCCCCGGGATGAAGAAGTCCGATTTACAAAACAACCCATGGTTACGAACCGACAAGCCGACCAGAAGTATATTGGCATCAACTTCCAGTTCGAGAGTGGTTGAGTAAAATTTAAATTATAATTTAAATTCAAAAGTGGCACCTTTTCCCCATTCACTCCAACGCATTCCCCCCTCAACCCACTCGCTATCCTGGCACGGTCTGCTCCTCGCTCCGTCTCGGTCTTCCTGCCACTCTAATGCAGTTCCCACCTCACCCCTCTTGCCACTCTGATGCAGTAGCTTCCAAGAGTTCGCTTCTCCTGTTTGATCCTTGGAATGTTTTTTTAATATATATAGTGAATACTAAACAGAATGTGATCTATATATACTACCTCCCCCTCCCCCCCCACCCCCCTCCCCATTGCCTTGTCAAAGTAATCCTTTATACAGTAGCTTCAGCACAATAACATTTGAAGTGGATTCTGAATTGACAAAAAAACTGATGTTATTTATTATTTTTACTTTATGACATTGATATGATAGTCAAAGACTGGCTATAGAACTCTAATCTGTTTTGATAAGAGATCAATCTTCGATTTGCTTATTTACAGTACTGCATTATTATGTACTCTATCATGTTTAAGATGTTTTAGAGCTGGGAAATGTTTTATATGCATTGAAAGATAAAATATATATTAAATATATAGTAAGAAAAACATTTGACTAACTGATGCTAAATAAGGACCATATGTACTTGTTCTGACTTTAATACAAATTCGAGTTAAAAACAGACCTAGGTGACTGAACTAGTATTTAACCCGGGGACTGCCTGTATATTACAATAAACTTTTAATCTAGTACTGACACTCTTCGATAGATATCAAGTGTACTTCTTTCTGTGTAACTGTTTACTTGAGCACTCATGGAGAATTTTGAAGGTTTACTGATAAAATAGGAAATAGAATTAGAGGCAAGTTTAAGTTAATTGAAAATTGCCGATATTCCCTTGTCAATATTTTCACCGTTGTATTAATAAGTATCCCAATGACTCTCACAACGGACAAGTGAATGGCATTTTGCAGTTTTGAAAGATGTGTTCAGTTTCCTTCTCATGGATATTGCTTTGATGTTGGATCATGAGGACAGAAGTCAGTTTATCCACAAAGTCAATTATGCAGAGCGAAATTTGATCATTAATTCAAATACAATGGTCTGAAAAACACAGATGAGGACCAGACAGATTTGATTAATAACTTACAGTTCAGCTCCGATTATCTTCTTGTATATAATTACACTTTTATTTTCAGGAAGCTTGATTTATTTGGAAGGTTAATGGCTTTTATTTTTTTCAGTTCTATAAAAATGGGTGAACCATCTATTTCAAAATGTCAGAGACTTGGTTTATTACTCAAATGCATTTAGAATTTGTTTCTTATTATTGCCAATGATGATTTTAAATTTAGTGTGGAAAGGAATCGGTAACCAGAGGACATCGGTGGCAGTGTTTGGTGTAGGTTTTCTCAATGGTGGGGAGAGTTTTGCCTGTCATGTCCTGGGCAGTGTCCATGACCTTTTGCAGGGCTTTCAGCTCAGAGGTATTGGTGCCAACATCTGCAGAAGTTTGGAAAAGTTTTCAATGTCATACAAAATCTCTGCAAACTCCTGAAAAAGTAGAGGCACTGATTTGCTTTCTTCATGATGACATTTGTGTATTGGGTCCATGAAAGGTCCTCCAAGATAGTTACTCCCAGGAATTTAAATTTGCTCACCCTCTCCACCTCTAATCCGCCAGTGATTACTGGATTGTACATCTCCTGTTTGACCATCCTAAAGTCCACAATCAGCTTTTTGGTTTTGGTGACATTGAGCATGAAATTGCTCATAGTACACATTCAGCCATGTTTTCAATCTTTCTCCTATATGCTGATTTATAGCCCCATTCCTTCCCAAGATTGTGTTATATGGCGAGCTCTCCACTGGCCACCGTGACAGAGGTGCACCAAAGAAAAGGTACAAGGACTGCCTAAAGAAATCTCTTGGGGCCTGCCACATTGACCACCGCCAGTGGGCTGATAACGCCTCAAACCGTGCATCTTGGCGCCTCACAGTTTGGCGGGCAGCAACCTCCTTTGAAGAAGACCGCAGAGCCCACCTCACTGACAAAAGGCAAAGGAGGAAAAACCCAACACCCAACCCCAACCAACCAATTTTCCCCTGCAATCGTGTCTGCCTGTCCCGCATCGGACTTGTCAGCCACAAACGAGCCTGCAGCTGACGTGGACTTTTTACCCCCTCCATAAATCTTCGTCCGCGAAGCCAAGCCAAAGAAAGAATACAATCCACTGCTATGGTATTGTCAGCAAATTTGTCGAGGGTGTTTTTGTCATACCGAGCCACAGTCAGAGGTGTAAGGTAGAGCAGGGGGATAAGAACACAGCCCTATGGTGCTGATGGAGATTTTGAAGGAGATATTCTTACCAATTCTCTCTGATTGTGGTCTGGAGGTGAGGAAATTCAGGATGTGGTGTTAAAAATCAGGAAATTGAACAGCATACAAGCCCTAAAGGCTTATTAATGTTTGAGTATCAAGTTTCTACTGAACTTGTGACTCCTCAAGTGAACAAAAAAAAAGCTGGGAGCTCAGCAGGTCAGGCAGCATCCATGAATGGAAACAATCAGTCAATGTTTTGGGTCAGGAGCCTTTATCTCAGTTGTGTTTCTTAACTTCCATTCCTGATGCTCCTTCAGAATGAAACTACATCCAAGTAAGTTCTCGTGGATATAGTTTATTTTGAAAGAATGTCAAATGTTGTTCCTTCAGAATAAAACTGCATTTCAAAAGTTTTGGTGGGGCAAGACACAGCTTCATTAAAATTTGCTGGCTTCCAATCAATGAAACTCCATATGACTTTCAGCGTGGAAAAATATTATTCAATCTATTGGTCTGGACTTGTTTATGCTCTCTTACAGTCTTTCCTTAACCTTTTCTCCCTTTCTCTTTTCTTCAACTGTGATGGCTTCCATTTCTATTGCTCTTTCAATGTAGCAACAATGTTATTTGGTACTTCACAATAAATCAACTGGTGTAAAGCAACATGGAGATATCAGGCCCATCAACCAATTGCTTGTCAAGGAGGTACATTTTAATTAGTTCTCACATTTCTCTGGATTATGATATTTCAAATAATCCACTGGCTTTATAACCATTTACGGAGCAGAAACAGGCCATGTTGGCCTTTCGAGTCCGCACCGGTTCACTGATTTTGTGCGCCCTCTTCAGGCATTGGTCCCGGTAGACCTTCATTCATTTATTAGTGACAATTCTATATTCCAAACCAATCGTACCTCAAGTGGAAACATTGGGAAGAAATCTATATTCTGACTGGTGAACAACGCATGTGATACTCCTCTTCTGAAATTTGACTCAAGGTTTGCAAATAGCAGGGAACAAATTTTTGTACTTGTTTACTCTTCATCTATTCTCTACATTATTTCTTGAGGCATTCACCAGCCTGCCCTTTACAACAGCCAAAGCCATTCAGGAAGAAAAGTGATCATGACCTGCAATGTTTTATCTAAAAGGATAGTGAATAAGAGCCAAGAGATAATGTTACAGCTATTTAAGACATTGGTTTCAACCCACTTGAAATATTCACTATGGGAAGGATGTGGGTGCTATTGAGCGGGTGCAGAGGAGATTTATAAGGATGTTGCCTAAATTGGAGAGCATGCCTTATGAGGAAAAAAATTGAATAAACTTGGTATTTTCTCCTTGGAGTAACGGAAGATGAGGGGTGACCTGATAGAGGTGTTCAAGATGAGAAAAGGCTTTGAACATGTGGATGGCCAGAGACTTTATCCCAGGGCTAAAATGGCAACCACTAGGGGGGGGGGGGCATAGTTTTAAGACATTTGGGAGTAAGTACAGGGTTGGGGGGGGGGGGGGGAGAAGTGGGGGTGGTGTTAGAGGTATAAATCTCACAAAGTGGTTGGTACATGGAATGCACTGCCAGCATCAGGTGAAATAGCTTATTTTACAGATGTTTCAGAACCAGAACCACCAGGCTGAGGAACAGCTTCTTCCCACAGGCAGTGAGTTTGCTGAATAATTGTTGGACTGCTAAAACAAAGCCCTGTGACTCTACTATTTATTAATAATAATTATTTAAACATATGCACATAGGTTTTGTGTATATGTATCATTTGTCTGTATGTATGTAATGTCGGTATGTGTGTTCGCACTTTTTGTAACGTGGACTGGAAACCAGTGTTTTGTCGTGTGTACTTGTACAATTGAATGATACGTAAATAATCTTGAACTTGAATTTAAGAATTATGCATTAGATATGAACATGGAACAGGGAGAATGGGAAAATTCTAGGCAGTTGTTTCAGTATGTTATTATGTTGGCACAACACTGTGGGCCGAAGGGTTTGTACTGTGCTGTATATTCCTACGTGTATAGGTCCAAAAGGTGTGAAGAAAGCACTTCCACATCTGGGTGGGGGGGGGGGGATATGCCACTGGGGGTAGCGAATGGACTGAATTGAATAGCTCTTGCTCACGAACATATGACCTTTGCCATTTCACGTGCAATTTTCCAGGATGCTGAAAATTAACTTTCCTGCCATTGTGTTCTGTATAATCAGTTTTCTGAGCAACTGCTCATGGGCATTTGTTTGACAAATATGAGCCTCCATTCCTGCAGCTGTCTTTTCAGGCAGGTGGGCAGGCAAATTATTTTCCATCATTATATTATCAACATGGAGAAAAACAATTTCATGTAAACTCTAATGCATTTAAAAGAGTCAAAGTAGCATCAAGAGACTGCCATTTACCAGGACGTTGAAAAGTAATTTTCATCCCCCTTCTTTCAGTCCAGCAATAAAATTTAAGCTTGCTCTTGTTACTAATTTGCGCTGCTGTGAACTTAAGGTTTCACATTCTTGGACTGAATGTTGACATTAAGCACGGAGAAACGTGATAGCTCAAGTCATACCTTTGTTGCGATAAGGCTTAGATACCAAACTATTCAGTGTAATCAGCTGTCTGGGGAGCAACCTGTTGACACACCTGCCTCATTAATACATATATGTTGAGCTCCCTGACTCAATTAACCTCAGTTGGAAATTTCCATCATCACAGAGTCACTCCTATTATTTTCCTCTCTGGCCACCAGACACCAGAGGTTTGCAGTTGGGTGGAATCGAGATTACTTGGTTCTCAGTCAAACCCAGAATCACCTGAGATGAAAGTCAACTCAAGAACACACGGGTGCTCATCTTGGGTTTGCTTTGCAGAAACATAACAACAAAGAGGCCTTTGGCCCCATTGAGTCTCTGCTGCCTTTAGTGAAGCAATTCTGTCAGTCCCATTTCCCTGCAATTTTCCAGTTGATGATCAATTCTGTTGGCACCACCTCTGGAAGCAGTGAGTTCCAGATCATATCTACTTGAGAGTAAAATAGATTTTCCGCACCCTTCTTGTGTATCTTTATTTCAATAATTTAACTTTGCACCCCCAGCTGACTGGACTATTTGCTGATGAGAATGGCTACCTCTCAACACTCTATCTAAAACTCTTTATTCTTCTTGGAAAATTATTTGGGTTCGAGAATTACTTGCTTCCACCCACATCTGTGGTCTCATCAGCCACATCAAAACCAAGGTAGGAAAACCACAGACTCTTCCACAACAGGATGGACCAATGGTAGTTTGTGATGTCATGTCCTCCTTCTGCCATTTATTCTGCAAATGAATTGAATTGTTTTGTTGTCACTTACACTAAGGTACAGTTTTAAAAAATTGTAAACAACTTGGTCGCTGTAATGGAAGATTTAAACCATTTTTTTAACTTTTGCAGCCTTTGCTTCTGGAAGGCAGAGAACCTGCTTGTTTTTTTAGAATCTGCAGACGTAAGCTAAATTCCTCCGAAGGGCCAGAAATGCAGTTATCTGAAGAAAGGACATCTTCCTGCTTGTTTTGGTCACAGGCTGTCAGAGGCCTAGCCTTGATGCAAAATAAACCATTGTATTCAAAGTGATAGGCTGAAAATTATGTTATTCGATAGAAGCTTAGCATGCTAGCTTGCTCGCTTATCTTTCTTGCTGTACTGGGAATAGGTGCTTGGGTAAGCAGTTTTTGGATAATATAAGCCATGATCCCACTGCTGAAGTTTGAGACTCTCTGAGAGGTGGCAACATCTCTCAGCAAGAAGAAGAACTTCTTAAGTCCAGCCAATGTCCCGGTCGGGGGAGATGGAGAAGCCCTGACAAACTATTACAAGTGTGCAGTTGTTGCCTCGCTTCGGCAGTTGGGACCAGTCCAGGCGTTGATAAGTATAGTTGGGAAGGGCTTGCATATTGTAGTTTGAAATCACCTTTTGAATTTGTAATAAACATTTGTATAAACTGAACTGCTCTCGGCGTGTGTGTCTATTTTCTTTCGGTAGCTCAAACACTCTGACCAATCTAAAATGAACAAAATGAGAGGTGCAAGTTTACCCAAGACAGCCGCACACGGCCTACTAACCTCCGGGATGCCGCTGACACCCGTGGGAACCAATGGGATGCTGACCAACAACAGGTAAGGAGCGAGCATTTTGATCTTACGTCAGCTCCTAATTATTATAAGATACTATGGCTATCATTATAATAATTACTACCATAAAGAAAAACAAACACACAGAATATATCAATATAATAAACAATTAACTATGTAACATTCAAAACAATACGCAGGTCTTCTTTTATCATCTTTACCCCCACTGTGCAGTTCACATAGTGGGCAAATTACAAACAGAAGATTCTAATAAACATAAAATTCCAACCCCTACGCACGTGCCAGCAGGTGCATGCGCGAAGACCGGCTCCGTTTGCGGTGCTAGACGATCCTGGTTGTGCATCAGTGATTGGCTCATGCCCTGGCAGTGAATCCTTGGAGCCGGGACCATCGCGTGCACAAAGAAACATGCATGAGTGGGAGTTTAAATATAGGTTCCCCCATGCAAGTTATCAGTTGGAGAGCTGAGGAGGGTGAGTTATGTGTCAACAATTTCTGTTGAACGTTTAATAACATTGAACAATGTTTAAGCAACCTTTAAGCATCATTAAAGAAAGTTACGCATCCTAAAAGAACATTAAAGATTGTTAAACATCGTAATGACGTTGAATATTGCTGAACGACATTAAATATCCTTAAGCCACATTAACTTTTATACCAATATTTTGTTATTAAGAATCAACTACTTGGAATGTTACTTAAAAACTTTTCATTGAACAATAAAGAAGAAGGTTATAAGTTTTGCATGTTATAAATAAAGGATTTAAATACAAAAAAAACCCAAAGGTTTGTTTTGAATCAAAACCTCAAAAATGCTGGATGAACTCAGCTGGTCTTGCAGCGACTATAAGAGGTAAAGAGACATAGCCAATGTTTCAGGCCTGAGACCTTCATCAAGGCAGGAGCAAAAAGCAAGCCCTCGCCTCAATAAAATGGTTAAGGGAGGGAGGAGCATAGGCCAACAAGCGAAAAGCGATGAGAGGACGTCGATAGGATGATAGGAGAGGTTCAATGAGAGTTGATTGTGGGAGGGGTATGGCTCTGTGGATGCAGAAATTGTGACTAGGAGTCAGAGGGAGGGGAGAGAGAGAGATAAAAGGAGATATAGAGACATGGGGATAGAGAAAGAAAGATTGATGGTGGAAGAACCTGAGGGAAACTGGAGAAGTCAATGTTAATGCCATCTGGTTGGAAGATGCCCAGTGGAATATGATGGTGTTGTTCCTCCAATTTGTGGGTGGTCTCAGTCTGTCAGTACATGAGACCATGGACAGACATGTCAGCATGGGAATGGGGTAGGGAACTGAAATGGTGGCCACTGGCAGATCACCGCTACTGTGGCAGACAAAATGAAGGTGCTCAATGCCGCAATCTCCCAATCTGCAACCAGGCTCTCCGATATAGAGGAAATTGCCGTGGGAGAACCAGATGCAGGATATGACCACTGAAAGTTCACAAGTAAATTGTTGCTTCACTTTGAAAGACTGTTTGGGGCCCCAAATGGTGATAAGGAGGAGATGTGGGCACAAGTGTAGCGTTTCTTGTGATCACAGGAGTAGGTGCCAAGGTGCAATTGATGGGAAAGATGGAGCAGACGATGGGTTTATAGTACAGATCCCTGGATGCCAGGCCTGTCACTTTACCACATGATGCTGGTTTATACATTTGAAGTCTCAGTTCTCTACAAATGTAAACTCCATACATTCTTCCACCCTCTTGTTGCTGAAATGTGCATTGACACTCACCACTTTTTACATTACCGATAAATTATTATTCATGTAACAGAGTGGTTGTATCAACCTTGGAGATGAGCTTACGTGATAAATATTTTAGATTTACATTTAGACATACAGCATGGTTACAGGCCATTTTGCTCATGAGTCGATGCCACCCAATTTACACCCCATTATCCTACACCCCCAGTACAGTTTTGAACTGTGGGAGGAAACTGGACCTGCCAGAAAAAAAAACCCATGGAGACATGGAGAAAATGTACAAACTCCTTCCAGACAGCGCAGGATTCGAATCCCGGTCCAGTCCTGATCGCTGGCACTGTAAAGGTGTTATGCTAACTGCTAGGCCAGCCATGAGTAAAAATTAAATAATATATGCATACAAACCGGTGGCAAGAAAAGTCTTGTTCAATTATTTGCTGGCTTTCAAAGTCCTTCACCAGCTTAAATATGAATTGTGTTGTTTTGTTGAACTGTTATTATTTTGATATTTCCTGCTAATGTAAAAGTAATAAAGCAGCAGGCATAAATGTGACAAATATGCTTGGAAAGAAAGCATTATTCTTTAATTCATACTTCCAATGCTTCATATGAAATATTCCACATGCTTGGTCCTTTAAACTTTTAGTTTGCAGATGCAGAAGGTAATTAAGAAAGGAAATGGAATGTTGGCCTTAGTGGGGTTGAATTTAAAAGCAAGGAGGTTCTCCTGCACCTACACAGGGGAATGGTGAGGCTGCACCTCGAGGCATGCAGTTCTGATCTCCTGACTTGGGGAAACATACAAGTAAAACACACAATGCTGGAGAAACTCAGCAGTTCAAACAGCGTGTTTTATACAGCAAAGCTAAAAATACATAACCAACGTTTCAGGCCTGAGCCCTTCATTAAGAAAGGATATGCTAGCTTTAAAGGTAGTGCATTGATTCTGAAAATGAGGGGTGAGGTTATGAGATGACATGCATTAGCATGGAATTATACTCACTGAAATTTCGAAGGATCTCTTAAAGGCATAGAAAATAGCTAAAAAAAAAGCAGGGAAGTTTTTTCCATTAACAGGTGAGACTAATATAAGGGGACACAGCCTCAAGATTTGTGGGGTCAGATTTAAGACAGAAATGCTTTACACAAAGAGCATTGAATCTGATCTGTGGAATTCTCAGCCCAATGAAGCAGTGGTGGTTGCACCACTGAATTTCTGACACCCAGAAATTATGGGGATTAGGTGGGTAAGTGGAGCTAAGTCCACTCTAGATCCAGTCATGATCTTATTGAATTGTGGAGCAGGTTCGATGGGCTAGAGGGCCCACGACTGCTCTTATTTTTTAGCTTTTTATGATTATGCAATTAATAACCGAGAAGTAGTTTAAGACTGAAATGGCACTTTCCAGGATTTCATTAAGGATGGAGACAAAGATCTGTACGCATTGTACTTATTGCTAAAAATGAATCACAGCCCAGCTTCTGCAGGAATCAGGAAGATTGGCTGCATACATGAGGCTGAGGTTCAGTACAACTCGAATAATCCGATGTGCTCAAGATTTTGGTGGTGCTGAACAAGCAGATTTTTTGGACCAATGGATGTTAGCTTTTTCGATACACTGACATTTTTTTTAAGATGTAAGACAGTATTGCGAGAAATTTTCTAGTGATGCTGGTGAGTTTAAAGGGAGGGTGGGAATTCAGGCTCTGGTAAATTCCCATGAATGGCAGCAAACAGATTCACATGTATTTAAAGGGAGGTCAGAATTGAAAGGAGCATTGAAACTGAAGGAACCAAGGAATCATAGTTCACTTTTTGGATTGGATACATTATTTTAATTTTTTTTTAAATTTTTCACACTATGAACCATATTGACCAAAATACACACAAACATTTCCCTCTTGAATATACACAGTGTCATTTTTTCACCTTTTTCCCCCCTCCCTTCCCTCCATCCTTCCCACCCCCCTCCCCATCCACTAAACATTCAACATATACAATACATTAAACCCATTAAACAATGTAATCACACAATGAAAATAAACAAGAAAATTGTGTCATCTACTTTTACATACTGGGTCAGTTCATTTCCTCTTCTTCTCATTCTGTCATTTTAGGTGGTGGAGGTCCGCGGTAGGACTTCTCTGTTGTATTTCATGTACGGTTCCCAAATTTGTTCGAATACTGTGATGTTATTTCTTAAATTATATGTTATTTTTTTCCAATGGAATACATTTATTCATTTCTATGTACCATTGCTGTATTCTCAGGCTCTCTTCTGATTTCCAGGTTGACATTATACATTTTTTTTGCTACAGCTAAGGCTATCATAACAAATCTTTTTTGTGCTTCATCCAAATCGAGGCCAAGTTCTTTACTTCTTATATTACTTAGAAGAAAGATCTCTGGATATTTTGGTATGTTATTTTTTGTGATTTTATTTAATACCTGATTTAGATCTTCCCAAAACTTTTCCACTTGCTCACATGCCCAAATTGTATGTTTCCGTTTCCTTCTTACAGTGAAAACATCTCTCTGATACTGATGGGTCCCATTTATTTAACTTTTGGGGCGTGGTGTATAGCCTGTGTAACTAATTATATTGTATCATGCGTAACCTCGTGTTTATTGTATTTCTCATAGTTCTGGAGCATAGCTTTTCCCATGTTTCATTCTTTATTTTTATGTTTAGATCTTGTTCCCACTTTTGTTTGGGTTTACAGGTTATTTCCTCGTTCTCTTTCTCTCGCAGCTTGATGTACATGTTTGTTATAAATCTTTTAATTATCATTGTGTCTGTAATCACCTATTCAAAACTGCTTCCTTCTGGTAACCTCAGCCTGCTTCCCAATTTGTCCTTCAAGCAGCTTCTCAGTTGGTGGTATGCAAACATTGTACCGTGAGTTATACCATATTTGTACTTCATTTGTTCAAAAGTTAATAAATTGATGCACTTTGTGATGTCATTCAGCATAGAACTCAAGTCAGGCTTCATTATCGCAGTCTTTTACTTCAAATCCCCAGTTTCAAGGAGAGAGACATGTTGAAATGACAATCAAGAAGCTCACCAACACCATTACTTCATGAGAAGAACAAGGACATTTGGCATGATCCCCCTTGTGCCTCAACAACTTCCAGAGGTATACCATTGAAAGAAAATGCCTCACAGCATAGGATGGGAGCTGCTCTTCTCAAGAAAATAGTAGACAGCTCAGAATATCATACGAATTTCCCTTCCCTCCATGAACCCCATCTACATCTCCCACTGCTTTGGAAAGACAAACATACTGAAGGACCCATCATACCCCGGCACATTCTCTTCTCCCATTAGTGAAAAGGCTCAATAATGTCAAACCATGCACCAATAGCCTTAAAGCCAGTTTCTTCCTAACAGCCATCAGGTGAATCCCACAACAGTGCTATGAGGTTTCCCTTACTTCGCGCTAATTAATCTCTCTTTTCAGTGCAATCCCATTCTTGGTAATTGTGCTCACTACATGGGTGTGTGAATATTGGAAATAGCCTATTAGTCTGATCACAAAAGAACTCTGATCACTTTGTGACAATTAAACTGAAACTATTTAAAGAATCTGCCAAAATTTGGTCCCATGTTGGGGAGTCTGCTAGTAAAGCTGTGTCACTTCTGTACGTTCAACTTGGTTCTGTGATAAAGTTAAGATTTTCTGGACATGACTTAAGGAATTTTAGAGAACGTGTTAAAGATTCAATTACCTATGGACCCTACATTGTTTTTATTGAGTAATGTTAAAAAGTTGAGTTTAGTTTTGAGATTGACTAAGTCTCAGTTTGCGTTTTTAAGATCAGTAGTGGCAGCACGGAAATAAGTAGCTATTACTTGGAAAGGTGAGACTGATTTAGGATTACAGAGGGAGCATATGAATTTGAGGTCATGCATTCCACTGGGAAAAAATACAATTTACGAGACAATTTTTTTTTTAATATGGAGCCTTTATTTGGATTATATTTGGTTAAAATGTTGCATTCCCTGGTGCCTGCTGTGATGGTGAGGCTTCTTAATGTATAACTTTGCTTAATGGTTTAAGTTTCCATTCTTTTTTCCTACTTTGGGGTCCATCATGGGGGAGGGAGGAGGGTGAGATTTGGGGGGGTGGGGTGGAGGAGGGAAGGGGGGATGGAAGTATTTGTATTTTAATTGAAAAATGTTAAATAAAGTATTCAAAAAAAAAAATGTGTCACTTCTCCTGAATGGCATTCTTATTCCTGAATGGATTCTTATTTCTTCTCAAATCAGGTGTTCCCTGAATGGACTTACTCATCTCCACAAGATCTCCAGTGGTTCAAGAAGAACCAACATCCCCAAGTAACTAGAGTTGGATTTTTGGTACAATCTAGAATGGGATAAATGTGTTTATTACCATAAATATGGTCTGTTTGTACAGAGAGCATAACACTAATACAGCAGCAGCCTAAGTTAGAAATCCAGTGCTAAGGAGTCTGTATGTTTTCCCCATCTCTGCATGGCTTTTCTTCAGGTGCTCTGATTTTGTCCCACCCTTCATAAAAGTACAGGGTTTGTGGTTAAAAACTCACAATGCTGGAGAAACTCACCAGGTCAAACAATCTCATTTATATAGCAAAGGTAAAAATACATAACTGATGTTTCAGGCTTGAGCTCTTCATCAAGGTTTTTTGTTTGACCTGCTGAGTTTCTCCAGCATTGTGTATTTTTACTTCAACCATGGTGTCTACAGATTTTTGTGTTTTACAGGGTTTGTGGGTTAATAGGTGTATTCAGGGAGCACAGGCTTATAGGCCGGAAGGGCACATGACCATGCTGTGCCGCAAATTTATATTTAAATCTACATATGCACCAAAAGTTTTACTTGCTGCAGCCAAATAGGCACCTTGTTTAAAAAAAAAATCACTGCAAAAACAACTATAGTATACTTAATTAAATCGAGAAGAGACAATAAATATGAATGGAAGCCCATATTCTTTAAATGACTATTTCAATATCTAGAAGTGCAACTGAGTAAACACCAGATTTCCAGAAGAAAATGCCCATAGGACACATCCAACTTCGTAACACTCTGAACGTTCTGGTCCCAGCCCAGGGCCACACAGTTCCCTCAGCTATATGGGTAACAAGGACCCCATCTCAGACTCTTGTCAATTGAGGGCAAATGTGCCCCAACATTTGGGATAGGACAATTTAAAATTCACATGACTGACACAAAACTCAGCAAAAAAAAACCAAACAAACCACTGAAGAAACCCACAAAGGGGGGTGAAGGAATTGCTGATGTATCAGGTTGAGACTCTGCATTAGAAGGGATAGAAGGCAGCCCATATAAAAAGGAAAGGAGATGAAAAAGAGGTGTCAGTGGGTGATAAGTGGAGCAAGGATAATGGACAGATAAAGCAGGGAGGGGACAGAGGAGGGTGATAATTGGAACTACAAAGGCTTCCTAAGTCCCAAACAGGCACCAAGCGCTGCTTTGACCTGACTTCCTGCATCACATTTTATCCAAACATATAAATTATTCCCAGTAAATATTAATGTTTGGTTAGACTCTCACTCTTCTCATCAATTTCCTTATGTTAATTAGCCTCTTAGTTTTCATTGCATTAACAAACTACGCTGTTAGAGTGCAGTGCAACAGAAATACACAACAGCAATCGATTGGTACTCATTGCTGTTATATTATTGGACTTTGTAAAAACACACATGAAAGTCTGACAAATCTGCTAAAAACCTGAGAACTACTCATCGTAAAATGTATCACAAGACCAAGGATGCGCTTATGGTTCATTACCAAATTAAATCAATAATTTTACGCATTAGTATCTAATAATTGAACCAACTGAAAACATTTCAGACCAGGAACAATATAGCAATGCAGAACTGCTGCAGGCAGTATGACTGACTGGGAACACATTTCAAACTCATCCATTTCACATGCTTAAGCTGCGACTGCATAGGAAACTGAGCAAAAGCAAAGTTCAAAGTTCAGATTTATTGTCAGAATACTTACATGACATCACGTACAACTCTGAGATGATTTTTCTTGCAGGCCAGGCAGAATTGCCAATTATTGGAGGTGAAATAACTGTACTCAAGAAAAGATAATGTATACAAATAAGAGACATGTAAACAAGAAGGAAATGTAAACAAACTGCAATACAGAAAACAAATTTTCAATCAAAAATAATGTGCCAAGTAAGAGTCCTTAAACGAGTCTTTGAGTTTGTTGTTTGGAAGTCTGATGGTGGAGGGGCAGCAATTTTTCCTGGCCCTGGAGATATGAGTCTTGTGGCACCTATACCTCTTTCCAGATGGCAGCAGCAAGAACAGAGCATGTCCTGGGTCGATCCTTGATGATTGCTGCGGCTTTCCAACTGCAGAGTTCCATGTACATTTTCTCGATGGAGGGGAAAGTTTTGCCCGTGATGTACTGGACTGCGTCCACTTCCTGTCGCAGGGCTTTCCACTCAGAAGTATTGCTGCTCCCATACTAGGCCATGATGCAGCTGGTCAGCACACTTTCCACTACACATCTGTAGAAGAGTGTCAAGGTTTTCCATGTCATACGGAACCTCCACAAACTCCTGACAAAGTAGAGGAGCTGATGTCCTTTCTTCACTATGCTACTGGTGTGTTGGGTTCAGGAAAGTTCCTCCAAGATAGAGACAACAAGGAATTTAAATTTGCTCACTCTCTCATCCTCTGATCTCCCAATGAGCTCTGGATTACACCTCTGGTTTTCCCCTCCTGAAATCATCATTCAGCTCCTTGGTTTTGGTGGCATTGAGTACAAGGTTGTTGTTGGTGCACCATTCGGCCAAGTTTTCAATCTCCCTCTTGTGCACTGACTCAACACCCCTTTTAATATGCAAATTGTCTGATGATATTAAAATGCTTTTAGACAGTGGACACCTAATCATTGAAATAAATATTTTCGACTTTCACCCTTTGGTCACCAGCTTGACTATCCCTCTCTTTCCACCATTAAAAATGCTCATGATCTTCAACACTTCCATTCGATCTTCCCGCTGCAGATGCTGGAGTCTTAATAACAATAAACTGCTCAGGGAACTCAGCAGGTCAGGCAGTATCCATGGGTAGAAATGGTGAGTCAATGTTTCTCATCTGAACCAAATGATCGTGATTGGATCCAAAATGTCGACTGACCATTTACACCCATGGATGCTGCCTGACCCTCCAGCATCTCATTGTTTGCTCCCTTTAACTTTTAATATTCCCTGCTACAATAAACAATCACAACTTTAAGCTATCATCAGTAAATTGTTCTTACTTTTAACAAAACGTTCATTCTGTGGGAACATAGTGAGGCAGATTTCTAATCTGCCTTTTAGCTACTTACTTGCCTCCAAAGAAGTGAAAAACAGAAGTCTGTAGATGGTGTGATTATAGTAAACACACACATTAAATGCTGGAGGAGCACAATTGGTCTTGCAATGTCCATCAGATGTAAAGAAATATTATTGATGCTTCAGGCCTAAGCCCTCCTTCAAGGTATAACAAAAAACAGGCAGGCATCTGATTAAAGTCTGGGAGATAAAGGGGGAGGAATCGAGACCAAAAACCAAAAGATGTTGGTGGAAAGGTGAAAATTGATTTTGCCTCTATAAAAGGAGACAGATAGAAAAGGGAAGTCAGAGAGAGAACTAGAGGAAAATAGAGAGAGAGAAAGCTAGAGGAAAGGAGAGAGGGGGCAGAAGATGGGTGGGGGTGGGGGGGTAACAGAAACCGGAGAAGTCAATGTTCATGGCATCCACAGAGCAGAGAACCATAGAACATTACAGCAAAAAAAAACAGGCCTCGTTGGCCCTTCTAGTCTGTGCTGAACCATTTTTTTTCCTGCCTAGTCTCACTGACCTGCACCTAGTCCATAGCCCCTCCATACCTCTTCCATCCATGTTCCGGTCCAAATTCCTCTTAAATGTTAAAATTAAGCCCGCATTCACCACTTCAGCTGGAAGCTCATTCCACACCCCCACCACTCTCTGTGTAAAGAGGTTCCCCCACATTCCCCCTCAACCTTTCCCCATTCACTCATAGCCACGGCCTCTAAGTTTATATCTCACCTGCTGTTGTGTTGAGATTCATTTGGGGTTCAGAAGGAAATGAGTCCAGACTCAAGCAATGGATAAGTAAATAATTTATTAACACAGAAACAGACAGACTGTCTCCCCCAGCAACACAGTGGCAGACAGTGCAAAGCAAAGTAATTCACAATTTACAAGCAGTTGAAAGCTAAATCCTTTCAGCAGCATGCAATCAAAAGCAGTTCCAGGAGAGAGGAGGGGGGATACAACCGGCTTCCAACCCAGGAATATGCCCAGAGGGAAAGGGGATTCCAATTACGGAGGGTACCCTACACATGGGCTACCTACAGGGATATACACACTCCCGTACCCATGATAATTGGGAGCACGGCTACTATACTGGTATCGGCTGTGTATACAGTGATACCCTGGTTAGCTTAAGGGGTTGCTAGTCCCTTATCTGCAACCACATGGCAAAAAGAAAGTGAAACTGAGGTGCTGCAGTTTTATAACCTGCCCTACTCAGCAGGAGTTGTGAGGTACGGGGCTGGCCAATGGAAGGGCGTGCTCTGGCTGGTGGGCTCACACCTGATTGGCAGGCTGGAGAGGCTGGGTGGTGCCTCAATGTTGATGGACAGCTGGATGTGACTTCAGACAGAACAGGAGATGGTTACTGTCTATGTAACACCTCCCTTCAGTGGAAAAAAGCCTATCTATATTTGCTCTGATTATGCCCCTTATAATTTTAAATACCTCCATCAAATCTCCCCTCATTTTTCTATGCTCCAGTCCTAACCTGTTTAAACTTACACTGTAACTCAGTTCCTGAAGTCCGAGCAACATCCTAGTAAATTTATATCTTAATTGATATCTTTCCTGTAATTAAATGAACAAAATTACACACAATACTCCAAATTTGGCCTCACCAATATCTTATATAACTTTAAAATAACATCCTAACTCCTGTACTCAATACTTTGATTTATGAAGACCAATATTTCAAAAGCTCTCTTTACAACCCTATCCACCTATGATGCCACTATCAGGGAATTAAGTATCTGTATTCCCAGATCCTTCTGTTCTACCGCACTCCTCAGCACTCTGCCATTTACCATGTAGGTCCTTCCTTGGTTTGTCCTTCCAAATGCAACACCTAACACTTGTTTGCATTAAATTCCACCTGCCATTTTTCAGCCCATTTTTTCAACTGGCCCAGATGCAATCTTAGTACCATCTGCAAATTTGCTGATCCAATTTACCACATTATCATCCAGATCATTGATATTGGCAACAAACAACAATAGTCCCAGCAATGCTCCCTGAGGCACACCACTAGTCTCAGGTCTCCAGTCTGAGAAGCAATCATCCTCCACTACTCTCTGGCTTCTCCTGTCCAGCTATGTTGAATCCAGTTCACTCCTTCACCATGAATACCTAGTATCTGAACCTTTCTGACTAACCTCCCATGAGGGACCTCATCGAAGGTCTTACTAAAGTCCACACAGACAATATCTACAGCCTTTCCTTCATCAACTTTCCTGGTAAACTTCTTGATTAAACATGACCTTACATACACAAAGCCATGTTGAATATCCCTAATCACTTTCTGGCTATCCAAATAATTATATTATCTGATCTCTTGAAAAACATTCCAATTACTTACCTATTATTGACATTAGGCGCACTGGCCTGTAATTTCCAGGGTTACTTTTGAAGCTTTTTTTAAACAACGTGACAATGTGAGCTAACCTCTAATCCTCTGGCACAACACCTGTGGTAAAGGATGTTTTAAATATTTCTCCCAGAGCTCCAACAATTTATACACTAGTCTTTCCCAAGGTTCGAGGGAATATCTTGTCAGACCCTGGGGATTTATCTACACTTGTCATTTACTATTCCTTTGCTCTTAATATACCTGTAAAAGCCCTTAAGATTTTCAATCTTGTTGTCAGCCAAAGCAACCTCATGTCTTCTTTTAGCCTTCCTGATTTCTTTCTTAAGATTTCTCTTGCATTTGTGTACTCCTCAACGATCTCATTTTCTCCATGTTTCCCATACTCTTCTCTCTTCTTAACCAGATCCCAATTATCCCTCGAAAACCAAGGTTCCCTATGCCTTCCAACCTTGTCTTTGATCCTGACAGGAACATATGATCTTTGTACTCTCAAAACTTAACCTCGCACGTCCTTGCCCAAAAACAATTTATCCTAACCCATGGATACTAGATCCTTTCTCATTTCCTCACAATTGACCTTTCTCCAATTTAGAATCTTAACTCAAACCCAGACCTATCCTTCTCCATAATTAACCTGAAACTAATGGCTTTATGATCACTGGACCCAAAATCTTCCCCTACACATACTTCTGTCACCTGTCCTGTCTTGTTCCCTAATAGGAGATCCAGTATTCCACTCTCTCTAGTTGGTGTCACTATATATATGATTTAGAAAACTTTCCTGAACACATTTGACAATCTTCAGCCATCCAGCCCTTTTACAGTATCGGAGCCCCAGTCAATATGTGGAAAGTTAAAATCTCTTACTATCACAACCTTGTGTTTCCTGCAGCTGTCTGCTATCTCTCTACAGATTTGCTCTTCCAATTCTCACTGATTATTGGGCAGTCTATAATAGAACTGCATGAGTGAGGTCATACCTTTCCCATTCCTCTGCTCTACACATATAGATGAGCGTCCTGCCTCAGCACAGCTGTGATATTTTCCTTGACAAGCAATGCCTCTCCTCCGCCTTTCATCCTCCCCTTCTATTGCTCCTAAAGCATCGGAAGCTGGGAACATTGAGCTGCCAGTCCTGCCCATCCTGCAACCAAGTTACACTAATGTCCACACTGTCATAATTCCACATGCCAATCCACACTCTAAGTTCATCTGCCTTTCCTACAATACTCCTTGCATTAAAATAGATGCACCTCAGAACATTTCCAACACATTTAACCCATTGACTTCTAACAGTGTATGCAATTTTAACATAATTTTTCCCTCCTCCACTCCTCTATCTGCTATGGCACTCTGGTTCCCCTCCTCCTGCAAATCTAGTTCAAACCCACCAGAGCAGCACTAGCAAACCTTCCCGCAAGGATATTAATCCACTTCCAGTTCAAATGCAAACTGCTCTGTCAGAACTGGTCCCACCTTTCCTGGAAGAGAGCCCAATGATCAAGAAACCTGAAGTCCTCCCTCCTGCACCATGTCTTTAGCTATCTGGTATTATCCTCCTATTTCTAACCTCAGCACCATGTGGCACGGGTCGCAGTCCTGAAATCACAACCCTGGAAGTCATGTCCTTCAACCTAGTGCCCAACTCCTTGAACTCTCTATGCAGGACCACTTCACCCTTCCTACCCATGCCATTGGTCCTTACATAGACCACGACATCTGACTGCTCACCCTCCCTCCTAAGAATGCCATGAACTTGATCTGAGATATCTCGGTCCATGGTACCAGGGAGGCAACATACCATTCAGGATACTCAATCTCTTCTACAGAACTTCTTATCTATCCCCAAACTATGGAATCCCCTATCACTGCAGTTCACATCTTCTCCACCCTTCTTAGCCACAGGACCAGACTCCATGGCAGAGACCTAATCGTCGTGGCTTGTCTCTAGTAGGTCATTTCCCCCCCCCCTCAACAGTATCTAAAATGGTGTACTTGTTATTGAGGGGGATGGCCACAGGGGTGCCCTGCAGTGCCTGCCTGTTCCCTTTCCCTCTCCTGACTATCACCCATCTACTCTCCTCCAACATGTGATAGCATTCCTGTAACCCCTGTCTATCACCCACTCAGCCTCCCAAATGATCCGGAGTTCATCTAACTCCAGCTCCAAGTCCTTAACTCGGCTTGTCAGGAACTGCAGCTGATTCAATTCTCATAGATGAAGTCATCAGGGATACTGCTGGCTTCCCTAATGACCCACATTTTGCAAGAGGAGCATTCCCCTTTCTTGACTGCCATTCCCACTGTCTATGACTAGATGAACAAAATATATGATATCTAAAACCTACCCTTACCTGTGCCTACCTGGTGAATCCTTTTTGTTCCTCCAATAGGGTGGCCCTTTCTGACTTCAAATCTGACTATTCCTCACCTCTCACCTGTTCTTGCCAAAGCCTGTTGAGCTGAAGCCTTACCACTCTGACTCAGCCCACTCTAACGATGACTGCTCCCCCCTTTGTCTTCAACTGTTGGTCGATTGCCCAATCTGTTTTCATCTTTTAGATGCCCCCTTTGTTCATGAAATCCCTCTCCCTTTGGTACCATTCTGGAAATCTCTTCTGCACTTTCTTTTTAATCTCCTTGTCATAAGTTTACAGCAGCATCAGGTTATAGAGCATGAAACAGGCCTTTCAGCCCATCTTCTCCATGGCAGCCATGTTGCTTATCTGAGCGACTCCCATTTGCAAAACAGGTGTCCCTCAGGTTCATTTAAATCATTCCCCCCTCATGTTATAGCTTTGCCCTTTTGTTTTAGGCTCCCCTGCCTGCTAAAAAAGCCAGAGGTCGTTCACTTTATCGAAGCCCTTCATGATTTTATTAACCTCCTACACCCTGGGGAAAAATGGTTAAAGTGAATCAGACACAGTTCTCCAACTATGGTTGAACAAATAATATATCATAAAAATTTTAGATGATGGAAGGACAATAAGAGATATGGATCAACTAGCTGGTGTACTTAGTATTCCGCACTTCGGACTGATGCTGAGAAGTGGACAGGCTCAATCCCACACCCAGTTTTCCTTTGCAATTTTGTTTTACAGCTTAAGACTTTTATGTTGACTATTAAAATCCTGTGAGTAAAATATCATCTCTTCTTTAATGCACTAGGAAGATATTTCAGTGCTTTGTTTAACAAGGTTATAAATTAATAATTGATCCAAGCTAATGAAACTATTCTCCAGTTGTTTTTGAGCTTATTTCAAAATTCAGATCTAAGAAGTGATTAAAAATATAATTTCTCTCGGGTGTTTTATTTCATACTCTGGGAGAGTGATTTTTATTCATTCTCAGAACTAACTGCATCATTATCTTGAACTCAAGAACTATGAATACAATCATAAGGCATGAATGATAATTCATTAATATGTGCAAACCAGTTTTGACACATGCATTAACCTACAACTCACTGCATTCAAGTTTAATAGCTTTATTGTTATGAAATCATGGATCATTTGGAAAGATTATTCATTGTGCTCAGAACAGAGCTATGAGCTGATCTTATGGAGATGTTCCTATTTAGATAAGGAGCTGGTATTCCAACTGACGAGGAGGTCAGCAGCTGGAGCTAATTGTCAAAAGGACTAGCAGGGAGATAAGGAGAAATTGTTTTCTTTGAAATGCCCTGCCTGACTGGGTGGGAAATGAAATGTGGACATGTCTTTTTAATATGCTGATTGGATTAGTATTCATCTCCTACGACCTGCAGGATTGGATGAGTCTTTGAAAAGGTGTCATGGCAAAGTAAATTGGTCTGAATATCTAAGTTTATAAATAAAAGGCAGAGTTCCATTTAGTTTGAACCAAAAGTAAAACTTTGTGGTGTTAAACTCACAAACATGGAATCCTTTTCTCCTGCCTTCCATTTCTACAGTAGTTACGTTTGCTTTTTGAGCTGAAGTGAAGAAATTTCCTAATCTTTGCTCATCTTCCCAACTAATGAAAAGACCTGTACATTGTAGAGTTTATAATGAGTGAAAGAAGTTTTAATGATGGACTACCAAATAAATAAATAATAATAATAAGCTCAATTAACAATGGCAAATTACCAATCTGGTGGTTTGGTTAAACAGCAAAGGATAAGAGTTTGTGAAAGTATTTTTTTAAAAAACAATCACAAGCACTTCATATAAGAATGATTAAATTCCAAAACTGCAAAAACATTTTCCTTACAATTTTGATTTATGATTTCTCTCCTCAATGAGATCAAACAGCTCTTGTAATAAATTTTACGATTGGAAAATGTTCATTAATTTTTCCAACATTGCTCTGCAAAGATTTAACAAGACAAATACAGGAAACATATCAAATATTGAAGAATACAGCCTTTTTTTTTAAAACTGTGTCATATTATGTGGCTTATAATGCCACTGTTAGTTTTGGAAAACAGGTAAGTTCATCAGAATCTTCAGGAACTGAATGACAGAATGATTCGAGTTTGATGTGGCTTTGGAAATGAATTGCGTTAAAAAGATGGAGGAACTCAGCAGGTCAGGCACCATTCATGGAGAGATGATTAGTCAATGCTTCAAGCTGGCACCCTTTATCAAGACTTAAAGGTATGTTTTATCTGACAGGTTGTGGAAAGAATACAGGGACAATAAGCATGAGTAAAAGGATATTAACTTCCTGTCTAACCTGATGGAAAATGATGAAAGGAATACTGAACAAAATAAGATTGTGTCAGCTCATAGAAAACAACTCAGGTGATCTTTGCACAATGTCTCTTGAAATAATGAGTGGAAACTTAACAAGGAAATGGGTAAGTGCAGTCAACTGGGAATTCACCACTGATGTGATGTCCCAAGGATTGGCTCCTTCCCGAACTTCATCCCTGCTTATCCTGATGTAAACCCTGGATCCCCACCAAAACTCCAGTTCAGTCCAAAGACTATTGCATGTTATTCTTACTGAATAAAAGCGTATTGTACTCTCTCTGGTCTTGAGTGCTCTCAGTCACAATGCAATTTTATTCAGTAAAGAAGAAGATGGAAGCTCTGTTGAAACCAGCGACACTCCTAATCGACCCTCTGTCCCCAGAGGCACCGGAGGAATTCACATACTGGCTGAATTGCTTCCAAATGTACCTTGCACCCACACAAACAGTCTACTCCACAGAAGAACTCAAAAGGTCGGTGCTCCTCTCGCGCATTGGTCCTAAAGGATTCCCGATCGTCAGGGACTGCACAACTTATGAATCGGCTGACGAAAGGCTGAAGGCCCGTTACGTGAGGCCCCAAAATGTCGTCCTAGTGAGGCGTCAGCTCTTGCAATGGAAGCAGCAGCCTGGTGAGTCCATTGAAGATTTTGTCCTTATCCTATGAGCACTCACAAGGGACAGCAGGTACGAAGACAGAACAGCCCGAGAGCGGGAAGACAAGCAGATTCCAGGACGCTCTTGTTGGTGGTGTGAGGTCCAAGTACATCAGGCAGTGTTTGCTGGAGGAAGGCAGTGCTGTCTGACAGCATGAGACTGGCCAAGTCACTGGAGAGAGCCCAACTGGGAGTTGGTAACCTGCAAGGCACCCTCCAGGATTATCTGATTCCTGGAGAGTCTCCACACGTGGCATAGGCCCTGACACCGGTGACCTCTGACACCAAAAGATTCTTCTTCTTCGGTTGGCAGCAGCACCCAAGAACTCGATTTCCTGCTAAAGACTCCATCTGCTCCGGTTGTGGAAAGAAGGGACACTGGATGGCAGCCTGCAGGGCAAGGGGGAGCGCTGAGAGGTCCAATGCTTGCCCGACCACCACCAGGCCATCTAAAGTCCAAACCCACGACGTTCCAATGCCAGTGTTGTGCACCATGGCTTTCCTGTGGGGTCGCGTGTTGAGAGCAGAGATGCAGGAAACCCCGGTGGCCATCTTGCTGTGTTTCAAAACTGGCACCATCTTCATCAGACGAGAAGGGGGAGCAACCATATTAGTGCACCGCCTGGTCTCCACTATCTTACTGGTTTTCAAAATTGGAGCCATCTGAAGGAGAGCGACTATCTTACTGCACCTCGTGGCCCCACCATTTTGCCTGCTCGACAATCTGCAAGGGGGTGGGAGCAACCCCAACGAGGAGAATGACTGCATCTCCAGAGTCCTGGCAACAATGGTGTTGGACCAGGAGATACCACACCAACTGAACAATTCCAAGGTCAAGGTGGGGGTTAACGGACATAAACTGAAATGTTTAATTAAATCTGGCTCGACTGAGAGCTACATAGATGCAGAGACATCCAAAAACGAAATCTTAAAGCTCTTAAAATTATCATAATTTTTTTGTGTCCCAATCTCAGTCTGTAAATATTTAAGAAAATTGTACAGTTAATTTATCTTTGCAGGAGGGGGAATTCTGTAAGTTCAGAATGTATGTACTTAAGAATTTATGTGCACCGGTCTTGTTGGGTCTGGACTTCTGACACTTTAAAAACGTGACCCTGAATTTTTCTGGTCCTCTCCCTCCCATTATGGTTCAGAATGGAAGGACCCAAAACTCTGATGCCATTTGTTATCTCTCAACACTGAATATAGATCCACTTCCTCTGTTCCCGGATCTGAGCACCGATTGTAGACCAATTACAATGAAAAGCAGGCCCTACAATGCAGAGGACCGGGCATTCATCAAGGCTGAGACACAGTGACTGCTTGATGAGAACATTATCAAGCACAGTACCAGCCTATGGAGAGCGCAGGTGGTTGTCGTAAAGGGGGAAGTAAAGGGGTTAGTAATTGACTGTTAATCATTTTACACTCCTGGATGCATACACCCTCCCTCAGTTTCGGACAAGGTGTACAAAATTGCGCAATAAAAGGTTTATTCGACCATCAATCTTAAAGCTGCTTACCACCAATTGCCAATCCTTTCTGAGGACCTTCCCTACACTGCATTTGAGGATAATGGGAGTCTATCAGTTCTGGAGGGTTCCATTTATGGTCCAAAATGTGGTCTCAATCTTTTAGAGAAAAATGGACTGAATGGTGGACGAATGTAAGTTGAAGGCCACCTTCCCTAACCTCGACAACGTTACCATTTCTGGCCACTCTCTGGAGGACCATGACGCCAATCTCCAGAATTTTCTCCATGCAGCTGAGGCCCGGAACCTCACTTACAGCACCAGTAAGTACATGCTCAGGGCTAAATGCCTAGCCATCTTGGCCTACATGGTGGAGAATGGCATCATTGACCCCGACAGGATGATTCCCCTATTGGAACTCCCAATCCCGAGGACCATGAAAGCTCTGAGTAGGTGCCTGGCTTCCTCTCATATTGCACACAGTGGATGCTCCAATATGCAGACAAGGTTCATCCCCTCTTAAAAACTACTTCCTTCCTACTGACGGCTGAAGCTCAAAATGCTTTCAACTACGTCACAAGCCACATTGTAAAGGCCACCATGCATACAATGGATGAGAATGTACCTTTCCAGGTGGCAAGTGATGCTTCAGATGTAGCCCAGGCTGTGATCCTTAATCAGGTGGGTAGGCCCGTTGCATTTTTTTTCCCAGGACCCTACAAAGTCATGAGCTTCGTAATCCATCAGTGGAGAAAGAGGCTCAAGCCATTGTCGAGGCCATCAGGCACTGGAGGCATTACCTGGTGGGCAGGAAATTCACACTCCTCACAGACCAGTGATCAGTAGCATTCATGTTCAATAATACAAAACGGGGAAAAAATTAAAAATTATAAAATCACTCGGTGGAGGATCGAACTCTCTACCTACAACTATGAAACATAGTCTACTCACCTGGGTCTCTCTATGAGCTTCCAGAAGCTCTGTCCAGAGGAAGCTGTTCCTCTGCACACACTAGCCAGTTGCAATCACTACACAATTAGCTCTGCCACCCAGGTATCACGAGAATAGTTCATTTTATCAAGGCACGCAATTTACCCTACTCAATTGAGGAAGTCAGGGAAATGACCAGGTCCTGTCAGGTCTGCACTGAGAGCAAGCCGCACTTCTACCACCCCAGCAAAGCACACCTGATAAAGGCATCCCGGCCCTTTGAACGACTCAGTGTCAATTTCAGGAGACCCCTCCCATCCATGAATGGGAACGTGCACTTCCTCACAGTCATCGTGGAGTATTCACGTTTCCCGTTCGCCATTCCCTGCCACGACACTTCCATGCCATTTATCATTAGGGCCCTAGACTACATTTTCGCCCTGTTCGCGTATCCCGACTATATCCATAGCGATCAGGGATCATCATTTCTGAGCAAGGAGCTGCGTCAGTTCCAGCAGGATAACCAGCTACAACCTCCGAGGGAATGGACTGGTTGAGAAGGAGAACGCTATGGTTTGGAAGGCCATAAAATTGGCCCTCTGCTTCAAAGAACTTCCAAGCTCACACTGGCAGGATGTCCTACCCATGGCGCTCCTCTCCATCAGGTCGCTACTTTGCACTGCGACATATGTAACACCTCAGGAGCTGATGTTTTCTATTGAGAGAAAGTCAACGTCAGGGACCACCCTCCCGACTTGGCTTACAGCACCAGGACTAGTGCTGCTTCGGAAGCACGTGAGGAAGAGCAAAACCGACCCCCTGGTCGAGAGAGGGCACCTACTCCTTGCTATGCCTACGTGGTATACCCAGATGGCAGGGAGGACACTGCCTCAATCAGGGACCTGGCTTCCACTGGAACTGAATGTCCATCACCTCAAGGGAGCCTACCCAGTGTTCCATGGGAAACACCAAGGGACTCAGGTGAGAGAACTCAGGAAGTGGTTCCAGCCACCCCTGTAGCGCGCGTCGAAAGAACCAAAGACTTGTTGATCCAAACCAAGGCCTTTATTAACTAAAAGACTGGAGCATATCACAAATAGGTCGACCAGTCCAGAATGACCTGGTCTGGCTAGGAGCAATCCTTTAAGACCTGCCAGTAGTTGTGGCTACACTCTCAGCCAATCACATTCATCCTACACTACCATCTGTACATATGTACATATACACATTGGTGATAGAATCTGGATTATCACAACCCCTCAACCAGAGCCAGATCACCCATGCCCAGAGGTCCTGGAACCACAGGAGGATCAGGAAGTCCAGAGCCTGCCCACACTACAGCACTCTGCCCACATCTCCAGACCTCCTGACAGGTTGAATTTGTAAATATTGTAAAAACTTTTTTTTCTTTGACTATACTATGCTCTCTGTTTCACCCACAGGCTTCATTCTGAAGGAAGGGGTGATTGTAGTGAACTGGGAATTCACTATTGACGTTACGTCCTAAGGACTGTCTCCTCCCCTGCATATCCTGATATAAATCCTGGATCCCCGCCAAAACCCAGTTCAGTCCAAAGACTATTGTGTGTTATTCTCACTGAATGTTGTACTTTCTCTGGTCTTGAGTGCTCTCAGTCACACTTCAGTAAATGTCAAAATGTGCTGCAGAGAAACTGAATGTAATACAGCAGCAAAATGAAGGTAAGGGTAACCCTTTGCTTCCTATAGGTGCTGTGTGACCTACTGAGTTTCTCCAGCACTTCTATGAATTGCACCCAATCCCAGTACCTGCAGACTTTCCTATTTGACTTGAGAAAGAGTATGATTTTGCAACGTTTTCAAAAAATGGATTTCTCCCCTGACTGGATGATGAAGTAAACTAGTCTGAAAACGAGAAATTGGTTGAAACACTTCGTGATTGGAATGATATTGATCAACTGCAAATATTACTGTGGTGAGTCAAATAAGGCAGACTAGTTCAGAAGAACAAAAGTAAACCAGAGATAGATATGTTTTCAAGAAATTATCAGAAAGTGGTAATGGTTAATTGTTTAAAAATATCTTTCAGACTGCAGACACTCTGGGTGGTGGAACATGGTACTGCGGGCACATTCCACACTGAGCTGGGCAAGCTGGCCTGCCACATGAATTGGTAGCCCCTCCCCTTAAAGACCCCTAATAAAGGCTGAGAGCACTAGTCTCCTCCCTCATACCTATACTTGGACATGAGGCAGCAGCATGCTGAGGCATGCTTGGATCTTTAGATCAATAAAGCCTTTGGCCCTTTCATCGTGCTACATTCTGATTGCATTGATGCACGTAAGTGGTGGAGAAAGTCAGTAGGTCCTGTAGCATCAATGGGAGGCAAAGATTTTATAAATGACATTTCAGGCCTGAGCCCTTCTTTGCAAAATGTTGGTTATATATCCCTATCTCCTCTGGTCCTGCTGAATTTCTCCAGTACTTCTGTGTATTCATTTTAGATCCATCTGAAATGCTCACTGCTAAGAGGTTTTGGATTTACTGTATCCAATTTTCAGCAAGGAACAAAGCAAAATAAATGTAAGTGCTGTGAAAGCAAAACTACAAGTGCCACTGAATAATATATAATATGTTCCATGACCAGAGTTTCTCAAAGCTGCAAGAAGCCAAATTAAGAACAAACTCTAAGAAGAAAGTATCTGACAGCAAAGGTACTCACCACAGGATCTACCGGGTGAGGTGAATATAAATATATTATTTTTCTCTGCATGTGTCATTTTCAAATAGAATGCTGTTTTAGTTGCTTTTTTTCATTACTAATCATACACAGAAATATTTACGTTACATTATCATGAAAAGTAGCAAACACCAAATTCAACTTAAAAAGAACATTGCAACTGGATATGTCACTATCTTGTTTATTTACACAGTATGCTCAAACTGTGAAATTATGATTCCTAACTCTTTGCAGTATCATAACCAAAACTGTCCCCTGTCCCTCAGCACCTTCCATAGATGTACCATCAAAAGCATACTTGGGGAAGCATCACAGTGTGGGATGGGAGCTGCTCTGCTCAAAATTGGAGGAAGCAACAGAAGGTGGCAAATGCAGCTCAGAACATCACACACACTTTCTTCCCCTCCATGGACTCCACCTATGTCCCCTGCTGCCTAGAAAAGGCAGCCAACGCACCGAATGACCCATCACCTCCGCCCCCCCCCCCTCCCATCGGGGGTGTGATGGTGAGCACTAATTGGCTTAAAGACATTTTCCTTCCCACAGCCTTCAGGCTTCGGAGTGAAGCTCACATCAGTGCTCTCATGCTGCCATTGCCTGGGACTAATTCTCTGCCTTCTCCTTGCAGCTCTCCAAATTGAGCTTTTTACACATTTATGAATGCTAGAAATGACCTGTCAGACTGCTTGCAAGATGAACCATTCCAACTGAATTACATATAATATGACAAAAAAAACTTAAAATGTTGATTTTGTAGGAATAGATTTCAGGAAAATAACAGGTCAGTCATCAATGTCACTTCATGACATTTCTAGAACCAGTTCAATCACATCTAGCCATACTGTGCAAGAACCTGCCATTCCCCCGTTCTCCCCACCCCCACCCACTCTCTCTGTAACTTAAAACATGATTATTTGCTTATTTGTCTAGTTCTTTGAAGAATTATTAACTAACATACCATCTTGTGTCCACTCTCCACAAATGCCACCGGCCCTGATGAGCATTGCCAGCAATTTTTGCCCCATTACCTTCAACACTGTGTCTCAGCTTAACTTGACTTTACAAACTGAAGATAACAAGAAACATTTTCTCACCACGGATTAAATGCTGACAGGCAAGATGTGGAGCAGTTCCTAAAATTTCATTTCCCATTTACACATGAAAGAAAATGTGGGTAAATATATAAGAACAGTGAAGTATAATAAATGAAAGTCCTGTGCTACTAATTTCACTTTCATCAGATTTTAATGTGAAACTTAACCACAAAGAGTCTGAATTATTCTTCGAAAATTTAAAGCACATGGACTTTTCTATCTAACATTTAAAGAGAAACACAGAAAATCATGAAAAACATATTTCTTCAATTTTGTTCCCTGCAATCTTCTAACTTTTGAAGTTTAAAGTTTCTATTGTAGCAAATAGTCAATTCCTATATGACCTGGATGCCAGTAGCTTTATCAAAGTACCTTTCTGCAATAATATGATCTCTGGACTTTGGGAAACTGCTCAGAAGAAGACAAATGCAGCCCAACACCCTGTAGTGTGCTCGTTGTTATCTGAATTAAACTAAATATTTAATAAATGCTTAAGCACCAGTATGTTAGCAAATAGATCAATAGCATTGTAACACAGAGCCGAATGTTGGAGGCTTGATCAATGTAAAACATCATGATTGACCCAAACTATTTTCTCTGCTTCCGGCTACTAAATAGCAGGGCAGTACAGGTACATCACAGTAGACAAACTGAGTTCGATTACAATGTTCCTCTTCTCGAAATAACCCCACTACCATGGTTGAAGATGCTGTGTATGAAAGGAGTGAAGGGTAAAGTGAAGGGAAACTACAGTTTGTTCCTCATTTCAAGTGACCTTACCCAAAAGCTGACAGCCAATAGGTAAATTATAGGTAAATAGGTATTAGTCAATAGGTAAAATCCTTCATATTGGATGGAATCCCCCCCACCCCCCAGAGGTCTGGAAGGCTGGTGGCAAAGCTCTGCATACTAAACTGCATGAGTTTTTCATGCTCTGCTGGGACCAAGGAAAGCTGCCTCAGGACCTTCGAGATGCCATTATCATCACCCTGTAGAAAAACAAAGGCGAGAAATCAGACTGCTCAAACTACAGGGGAATCACGCTGCTCTCCATTGCAGGTAAAATCTTCACTAGGATTCTCCTTAATAGACTAATACCTAGTGTCGCCGAAAATGTCCTCCCAGAATCACAGTGTGGCTTTCGAGCAAACAGAGGAACTACTGACATGGTCTTTGCCCTCAGACAGCTCCAAGAAAAGTGCAGAGAACAAAACAAAGGACATCACCTTTGTTCACCTCACCAAAGCCTTTGACACCATGAGCAGGAAAGGGCTTTGGCAAATACTAGAGCAGCTCGGATGCCCCCCTAAGTTCCTCAACATGGTTATCCAACTGCACGAAAACCAACAAGGTCGGGTCAGATACAGCAATGAGCTCTCCGAACCCTTCTCCATTGACAACGGCGTGAAGCAAGGCAGCATCCTCACACCAACCCTCTTTACTATCTTCGTCAGCATGATGCTGAAACAAGCCATGAAAGATCTCAACAATGAAGACAGTGTTTACATCCGGTACTGCACGGATGGCAGTCTCTTCAATCTGAGGCGCCTGCAAGCTCACACCAAGACACAAGAGCAACTTGTCCGTGAACTACTCTTTGCAGACGATGCTGCTTTAGTTGCCCATTCAGAGCCAGCTCTCCAGCGCATGACGTCCTGTTTTGCGGAAACTGCCAAAATGTTTGGCCTGGAAGTCAGCCTGAAGAAAACTGAGGTCCACCATCAGCCAGCTCCCCACCATGATCACCAGCCTCCCACCCCCCCACATCTCCATCGGGCACACAGAACTGAAAACTGTCAACCAATTTACCTACCTCCGCTGCACCATTTCATCTGATGCAAGGATTGACAAAGAGATAGACAACAGACTCGCCAAGGCAAATAGCGCCTTTGGAAGACTACACAAAAGAGTCTGGAAAAACAAGCACCTGAAGAAACACACAAAGATCAGCATGTACAGAGCCGTTGTCATACCCTCGCTCCTGTTTGGCTCCAAATCATGAGTCCTCTACCGGCATCACCTACGGCTCCTAGAACGCTTCCATCAGCGCTGTCTCCGCTCCATCCTCAATATTCATTTGAATGACTTCATCACCAACATCGAAGTACTCGAGCTGGCAGAGTCCGCAAGCATCGAATCCATGCTGCTGAAGACCCAACTGTGCTGGGTGGGTCACGTCCCCAGAATGGAGGACCATCACCTTCCCAAGATCGTGTTCTATGGCGAGCTCTCCACTGGCCACCGAGACAGAGGTGCACCAAAGAAGAGGTACAAGGACTGCTTAAAGAAATCTCTTGGTGCCTGCCACATTGACCACCGCCAGTGGGCTGATATCGCCTCCAACCGTGCATCTTGGCCCCTCACAGTTCGGCGGGCAGCAACCTCCTTTGAAGAAGACCGCAGAGCCCACCTCACTGACAAAAGACAAAGGAGGAAAAACCCAACACCCAACCCAAACCAACCAATTATCCCCTGCAACCGCTGCAACCGTGCCTGCCTGTCCCACATCGGACTTGTCATTCATCAACGAGCCTGCAGCAGACATGGACATACCCCTCCATAAATCTTCATCCGCGAAGCCAAGCCAAAGAAAGAAAGAAAAGAAGAAAGCCTTTCATATTTAAATTACATTTGTCAGTTTAAGTCCTGTTGTTGAGTCAGGAAGGTGAGGTCAAAGGTTGTTTGATTCACTGTTCTTCCAGTTTTTAGAACTCTAGGCTAGGGGAACAGTGATCCACAAAGTCATCACATATAAATTATCCCTCCTTACCTCAAACAGTGATCTTCAGTTGATCAGTGTATCCCATCTATGTCTCTTGTTTTATGCATTAGGAGGTCTCACCCACTTTGTCAGTGAGATGCCATTTGAATGATTGTGCATTTCCAACTTACTTTGTGCTCTGAAACTTGTTCTCATATTATAAGAGGATACAATGAACTTGAGAAAGAAAAACATGAAATAAAGGAATAAGTGAATAAATAAACAAATGGGACATTTTTAACATCTGGTCAATGTACAACATGCAAAATATGCTCCAACATTCAAATAATGAGACAGACTGTCTCAAATAAGTTTGATTGATCAGTTCTTAAAACAGCTGCAAGTCTGAATAGTTACTTCTTAATCAAATGTTATTATACTACATTAGAACAAGTTATTGGAGTTCCAATTGCAAAATAAATATTTCTCTAAATGTCCTGCAATTATTCTCAAGATTCCAAAAAAAACCCTACATAATTTGAGGATATTTTTACTTTCCCACCAAGCCATTGGCTGATGGGTAACTCCATCATGCCTGGGGAATTAGTGACTGCATTCAGTGAGGAATCATCCTATTAGTCTCACAAACAATGTATACAGCTTTTCTGCTTGTCATTTCATTAGGGTCCAATCCTGGAGTCAGGGCTTCAAATTAATATTACACCTAGACCTCAAACTGCCTCCAACTGATACATTAGAATGTTCTGCAAGTTCACAACCTATCCAATCTGGCAGGTAACATGAATATATGTATCTATGGCATCTTGCACAGAAAACCCCCAACAAATCAGTATCTCTTGATAATGGCTGTAGCTCTGTTTGTTAACCTAAATCCCTGTCAAATCAACTTGTCCTGCTACCCTTGACTAACTGTGTATGTGAACCCTATGTCTCTTTAAAGCTGCGCTTGTCAGATTGGCTGGAGATTTCCATTCAAACCACCGCAGTAGGAGAAATTTGAATTCACAGAGTGGCAGGAGTATGGGAGAATTCAATAACGAAATATCATTTATCTCTTATCATGTCTCATCTTATGCCATCAGACATCCAGAACTTCAGACAACATGCCCACCCCATTGTAGCAACATTGCACTGAAAGAAAATGACCACAAAGCCGCAGCTGTCAAGTGAATGAGAAAAATAATTTCACAAGCAATATGAAGAGGGAGAGAAAAACTCAACTCTTTTTGGAGTCCATTTCCAAATGTGAACTGACAAAGTTGTTTGAGTAAGTCTCCATATACAATGAAAAATAGCATTAAGAGTATAATATTCAAGGTTTTTGCAATCCATATTTTGCAATTCTGAGCCACACGAACGCTGCTGGAGAAACTCAACAGGTCAAGCAGCATCAGTAGGAGAAAAATAGACAATATTTGGTACCCTGCATTTAGTTCACCACCATTGCAATTTTTTTACAATGCTTCAGATTCAGAATCAGGATTTATTGTCATGAGCAAGTTTTGCGTCAGCGTCATAGTGCCAAATGTTCATATTTTGAACCATTTTACCACCTTACTAAAAAAAATTAAAATATTAGTTCACAAAAAGTAAGGCAGTGTCTTTGGTTCATTGATTATTCAGGAATCTGATGGCAGCGGGGAAGAAGCCTGCAAAGGTATTTTTACCTTTGCTATATAAAGTGCACTGACCGGCTGAGTTTCTCCAGCTTTGTGTTTAGACATTGTTAGGTCTGCTTTGTTCATGAATGAGTGAGTCAAACACCAGACTGAGTCGAAATCAAGGTTCTTTGTTCTTTATTGCCGGATTGTAACACTTGCAACTAACAGTGTTAGTTGGAGAAGGCGCATTCTGCCATTATCAGCAAGTGGTGTTTTTTATATACCTTAGGATTAGTTTACATCCGGTACCGCACGGATGGCAGTCTCTTCAATCTGAGGCGCCTGCAAGCTCACACCAAGACACAAGAGAAACTTATCCGTGAACTACTCTTTGCAGACGATGCCGCTTTAGTTGCCCATTCAGAGCCAGCTCTTCAGCGCTTGACATCCTGCTTTGCGGAAACTGCCAAAATGTTTGGCCTGGAAGTCAGCCTGAAGAAAACTGAGGTCCTCCATCAGTCAGCTCCCCACCATGACTACCAGCCCCCCCACATCTCCATCGGGCACTCAAAACTCAAAACGGTCAACCAGTTTACCTATCTCGGCTGCACCATTTCATCAGATGCAAGGATCGACAATGAGATAGACAACAGACTCGCCAAGGCAAATAGCGCCTTTGGAAGACTACACAAAAGAGTCTGGAAAAACAACCAACTGAAAAACCTCACAAAGATAAGCGTATACAGAGCCGTTGTCATACCCACACTCCTGTTCGGCTCCGAATCATGGGTCCTCTACCGGCACCACCTACGGCTCCTAGAACGCTTCCACCAGCGTTGTCTCCGCTCCATCCTCAACATCCATTGGAGCGCTTACATCCCTAACGTCGAAGTACTCGAGATGGCAGAGGTCGACAGCATCGAGTCCACGCTGCTGAAGATCCAGCTGCGCTGGATGGGTCACGTCTCCAGAATGGAGGACCATCGCCTTCCCAAGATCGTGTTATATGGCGAGCTCTCCACTGGCCACCGTGACAGAGGTGCACCAAAGAAAAGGTACAAGGACTGCCTAAAGAAATCTCTTGGTGCCTGCCACATTGACCACCGCCAGTGGGCTGATAACGCCTCAAACCGTGCATCTTGGCGCCTCACAGTTTGGCGGGCAGCAACCTCGTTGAAGAAGACCGCAGAGCCCACCTCACTGACAAAAGGCAAAGGAGGAAAAACCCAACACCCAACCCCAACCCACCAATTTTCCCCTGCAACCGCTGCAATCGTGTCTGCCTGTCCCGCATCGGACTTGTCAGCCACAAATGAGCCTGCAGCTGACGTGGACTTTTTACCCCCTCCATAAATCTTCGTCCGCGAAGCCAAGCCAAAGAAGAAGAAAAGGATACGTACTTTGTAAATGATCATACCATGACATTGTCCAATGAATAGACTGTTGCTGTCCCTCTCTGCTAGCCTCCTGCACATCAATTTGTCATCCCCATTCTTATCTTGAGAGTACAAGGTCACAACTGCATCTTGTTACGGCCCAGCACTGGGTGACTCCCTCTACATTCCCAGCTCATGATGTTTTTACCTAACAACATCAAGGGGCTTGTTGAGGTACATTTCTTTCTTTATGGCTTTTTAACATTGCTTTTAATAGTAGGGCACAGTATTGATCATTATTTTAATGTTAAAACACCATTCAAAGAGTCATTGATTCATATGAAAACAGGTCATTCAGCCTAACTGGTCTATAGTAGCCAACTTGCCAATCTATTTCTGTCTCAGTTGCTTGCATTTGGCCCATATCCATCTGAAACTTTCGTATCCATGTAGATATTTTGATTATCTTCCTTTATAATTGTTTGGAAAGATTAGAGTGTGGTTGATTTTGACTTGTTCATTGAAAAGTCCAAGCTAAAGTTACATTGAGTTTTTCCACAGCTAATTCAAACCTTATACAATTAAAACTATGATAAAACAATTAAAACTATTATTATAACAGTCAATAAAATGGCCTAAATAATTATTCAGGCTGGTCTCCATCTCTGCTTTCTCAGAACAAAGGAAAGCTCAAAACTGAATGTTTACATTAAACATGCAAAAGATAGCCACAACCTTGAAGTTGACCGTTACTCAGAGACCCTCATGGAATTCCTAAACAATATTTGCTGGTTTCTTAAAAAATATATGTGCAAGTCATTTTAACCCTTACGATACTCATCTAAATGTCTTTGAAACTTTGTCGCTGTACCCGCCTCTACAAGTTCATCCAGCAGCTAATTCCATATACTTACCATCCTCTGTGTGAAAATATTGCTCCTCAGTTCCCCTTTAAATATCCCCCATCTCCCAATGCCCACTGCTGCTTGCCTTTAAACTATACCTTCAAGTTTTACATTCCCCTCCCTTGAGAAAAGGACTTTGAGCATGCACCTTATCCATGCCCCTCATGATTTTAAATACCTTTGTATCATCACTGCTTAGCAACACTCTGGATAAGAAGTGTGACCCTATACATTCTTTCCTGATGATTCATGCCCTCCAGTCCCAGGAACATTATTGTGAATCTCTTCTGCACCCTTTCCGTCAGAATGATTTCCATCTGATCAGTGTCTGGACCAGCACACATTACTCATCAAAGTCTTGTACATTCAAAACATATTTGTCAAACACCTTCTTCACCACCATATCTATCTGTGTTGCCATGCTCAGGGAAGATGTACTCTCAAGGAACCTGCCATTTACAGTAGAAATCTTGCCCCAGTTTAACTTCCTATAATGCAGCACCTCACATTTGTCCAGGTTAAATTCCATCTGGCATTCTTTGGTTGATCAAAATCCTGTTGCAATCTTCAATAATCTTTTTCACCGTCCATTATACCATCAATTTGTGTGTTACCCACAAAATTAGTAACCGCTTCAACTATGTTCTCATCCTAATTATTATTATAGATGACAAACAATAATGGACCCATTACCGATTCCTGAGGCAAGCCACTGGTCACAAGCCTCCATTATGAAAAACAATTCTACACTGCCACCTTCTGTCTCCTATTGTCAAGTCAATCTAACCTCTGTACTCTCCTACCATGCACAATCTTGCCAAAGACCTTGCTGAAAACATTCATGATCTTGTCCTACATCCAACACATTCCCCTTTTCCCTGAACAGAACATCAATATTCCTCATCAACCATGTCTTGCTATTTCTTCTTGCTTTGCCCTTCACTCTATCAGGAGCTGGCTGGCCCTGCTCTCCCTATCATAAAATTCCCCCTCTTGCAAGATCACCTGCAAACAGCACTGCCCAATCAATCTTTGAAAGACGCTGCCAAATGCTGTCTAAATTAACTTTCACCACTACTATTATGGGCAGCAATTTTTCTTCTCAGTACAAAATCAGCATTTTCTGAAGTTGCTAGAGTATTGGAGAATATCCAAGTCCTGTGATCTTTGAGCCTCCAATAAACATATTTTGGACACTTAGGGTGCTCTCTGCATATGTGCTACTTGGTGACACAGATGTTTACACCATTCCCTATACTTAGAGACTTCAGCACCTCAACCATCATAGACTATAATAGTATCATACAGATGGAAAGAGGCTTGGTAAGAAGTTCCTGAGAGGTCAGTCCCAGCAGCTTTACTGTGATTAATGCAGTTACATCTCATGGAGTCAAGTTATATAGAATGGACAAAGGCCATTATGCCCACCACATCTCTATCAACCAATAGGCAGCATCCAAACTAATCCCATCTTCTTGCTGTTAGCCAATTGCTTTCCCTGGCTCAGTAAATGAAGGTTCATATAAACACTTCTTAAATGCTGTTAGCAACCCAATTTCAACCACTCTCTCAGACAATGAATTCCAAATACTTGCCACTCTCTGGGTGAAGTCGGCCCCCTTCATATCCTCTCTAACTCTCTGATTCCTGCAGCTCTAATGAAGTTATTTGGAGTTCACTTCACTAGTGACCTATCATGGACACACACCTCCTCAATTTTCAGGAAGGCGCAAGAGCAACTGCACTTCCTGAGAAGACTGAAGCGGGCAAGGCTACTGGACATTATGTCAACCTTCTATTGAAAACATCCTGGCCGGCTGCAACACAGTTTAGTACAGGTGCTGCAGAAAAATGGATCAGAGGTCAATCCACAGGACCATAAGAGTGGTAGAGAGGATTACTGGAGTCTCTCCCCATACCCTCCACACCCCCCTCCCACCATTGACATGATCTACCATGATCGTTGTCTGAAGAGAGTGTACAAAATCATTAAGGACCCCTTCCAGCCTTCACACATCTTTCAGCTGTTCCCATCAGGAAAGGGATACAGGAAAGGGTATCAGTGTCAGTATCATCAGGCTGAGGAACAGTTTCATCCCACAGGCAGTGAGAATGCTGAACAACTAAAGAAACTGCCACACTAATCATCTGAGACTCTCATATTCATGAAGCAATATTTATATATTTATCTATATATAGAAATATGTGTCTGGCATATGTATTGTTTGTCTGTATGTGTGTTATGTCTGGTTGTGTGTCTGCATGTTTTGCACTGAGGACCAGAGGACACTGTTTCGTCGGGTTGTACCTGTGCAATCAGATGATAATAACTTTGACTTGACTTGAATTATTGGATACCAAGGTTAGGCTTGTGAAAATGAAATGTGCCTCCAGTGTAAATTCCTATCTTAAAAGTATTCCAAAGTTTTGAAAAACTGAATCTCAAAGTTTGTATTTCAATTTTGGGGGTCACGCTATATTGTAATACAGCATATTTATTCCTGATTATTAGAGTTGCTTTATTACTTTCAAACAAGTTTGTAGATTTCAGGGCAGAAGATCAAAGTAACTGTAATTGCTGGGTCAATTGAATGAGGAAATGCTTTTGATTTGCTGATTAATCTAATGAAATGAGATTTGGAAGACCAAGTAACTGAAGATTATACAAGTATTTCTTTGTGCAATAAGATTTAATGTTTTAATATCAACCAATTTAAAAGCAAATGTTTCTAAGATGTGAAAAGCAAAGCTTTTCCAAATCAAATAAACACAGTTTGATTTTTGGAATGTTCTTTTAAAGACTATCATAAATCTCTGTTCTGTATTGGTCATAAAACTGCATTATATTAAAATTAAATGATTAGCTCCAATATGCACTATAGAACAAAAAATAATCTTTGAAATTCAAAATTCTAGTTGAGCACATTGAATACAAAACTTTAATTTACTTCAATTAAATATTAATAATGAGCAATGCTTCAAGGTTTGAGGATAGAGCACAGCTCTTCACTAGGAATGAGATGATATGAGTGCGTCTCAGAAAACCTCAAGGCTGTTCCACCATTCAAATGGATCAAAGCTAATCTGCATCTTAACCCTGTTAATTTTTCTTGGGTTTTAAATTCTTCTACTCTTAATCTGTCAATTATTCTTTCAAAATAGGCACGACCTAATGTCCCATTTTGGCCAGAGGTTGTGGGCAAGATTTAAAGATTTGGTGTATGAAATACTTTGGTTACCATGAATTAATGAGGATTATCAAAGACCCCTACCATCCATCACAGAGTATCTTTGATCTACTAACGTCAGGAAGGATGTACAGGAGCATCAAAATCAGGACTGCCAAGATGGAAAATAGCTTCTTTCTGCAGGCTGTGAGAATGATAAATGGCATCTAGCAACCTTGGGAAAATGAGAAAATTATTCAGAATATGTATATATATTTATTTATATCATATTTTATGTAGGTATGTGATTATTTTGTGCTGTGTGAGAAATGTAATATGTGTGGATATATTTGCATTTTGGTCTAGAGAAACACTCTTCTGTCAGGTTGCACCTTTACAGCCACAGATGATAATAAAACAGATCCTGAACTTGAAGTACAATCTAATTGTTACTTTGGCCTCTTTCGTCCATTTACTGTCTCCTAATTGTGCTAAACAACTGTAAGCTAGCTTGAAAAGGAATTGACCTTCAAATCAGTAATGCACAATGCAATTCGTGCCAAGAAAATATGAAGGAAGTTCAGCTGCAAGTCTGAACTCTTACCAGAAAAAGTATATGGAAATCAGTGGGTCCCCTCAGCATGCACATCAGCTTGATTTGGAAATATAACACCCTTTCTTCATTATTATTTGGTCCAAGTCCTGGAACTGTGACCAGCAAGACCACAGTTGTTCAGAAAGGCACTCATCAGCATTGTGAACTGGCAATGGCCAACACTAACTGATTTTTAAAAAATATTTTTGACAGATCTGTTTCAATGATATTTTCAAAAAAAGAACTGGTTCCACTAAACAATCAAATAATCTTGGCTGCTTAAATATATGTCGACATATTTGAGCCATGTCCCAATCAGTTTACCATATAATTTTAGATAAACTCTTCGATGCAACATAAGGGCACATAATTTGTGAGTTAATTTGGTCTTCACTCAGAGGGTGGTGAGAGGGTAGAACAAGCTGCCAGCAGAAATAGTGGATATGGGTTTGAATCATGTCATTCATAAGGAAAAAGGAAACAGGATTCTTTTGAACTCTCAAGAAGAAGCTGATACTTCATCCAGGATGACAGTGGTTTGGAGATTCACCCTCAATAGCTAATGCAATCGTATTTGGCTGCAGTTTCTTAAATTCAGTTCTATTACCTTCCAGTTGTGTCAAATTGCATGTCCTGGCACTGTAAATTGTATATAATTAATAATCTCGCTATCTCTATGGGAAAGTAGTGGGTTGAATTGGAAGCAATTTAACAGAGTTTATCTTCCTTGCACCAGAGGAAATGAGAGGCTTTACCATTTTCAAAGAGCAATGCTTCAAATCAGTCTCGACTTGTGTTTATCTTATTTATTTATGAGGTGTGGGCCAGCAGGTTTAGGTGGTGGGGGGGAGGGAGGAGGGGATTAAAACCAACATCTGCAGAAGTGGTGCAGTGGGCTGATGAACAGAGAATTTGTTAAGAAAAGATGGAAAAGAACAGTCACCACATGTTGAGTCTTAATGATTCATGCTATGAAAAAAAGTGAATGCTTTGATTGTTTGTTTCATTTCATTTCATCTAGCCACAGGGCTGAAGTTTACTATTCAGAGCCCATCAGGCAGAGCATTTAATGCAGTGATGATGAATTTCACAGCTGCTGATCTGCAAGCCCTATTTTCACTGTTTCAACTATCTGCAATAAGTTTTCTCACAACTTCAATTTTGCTGAATGGCATTGATACTGAGAAGCAAGGAAAAAATTTATTTTGCAAGCAGTCCACTGGTCATTGCATACACAGTACAGCAAGTAAAAGACTGCACAGAGTTAAAGAAAGAGTATTCTTTGGCTTGGCTTCACGGACGAAGATTTATGGAGGGGTATGTCCACGTCTGCTGCAGGCTCGTTGGTGACTGACAAGTCCGATGCGGGACAGGCAGGCACGGTTGCAGCGGTTGCAAGGGAAAATTGGTTGGTTGGGGTTGGGTGTTGGGTAATATGGCAACATAATTTTACCATTGTGAAGTTGACTCAGGAATCTGATAATGGCAGGAAAGAAACTGTGACACTTAGGATATCTTGCTCCAAGACAAGGGAAACGTGTCAGCTTTGTTAATTTACCCATGCAAGTCATTCTTGATAGAAGCATAGAACATGACAACAGAGAAACAGGCCCTTCAGCCCATTTAGTCTGTGCCAAATTATTATTCCACCTAGTTCCATTGACCTGCACCCGGTCATTTGCCTCCAGATCCCTCCCATCCAAGTACCTATCCAATATTCAATTTTCCCTTTTTTTGTTGCATTTTTGTTGAGATCCTGCTGTCTTTTCTGGTGGATCAAGTGCAGTGCAGATCATGTGGAGGTGCAAAGAGAGAGGCTTTGCTTTTCAAGTTCAGTGATACTGAGGAGAATAGCCTCCAGAATCCCAGCAGTTTGTTGTTCTAGCTACACTCACAAGAGAGTACTTTATGCATATTATTTTCCAATGAAGTCAATAGAATAGAACAAAAGGACAAAACTGTGACTTCCCATACACACATTGCCCATGGATTTTCTGTGTTTTGGAGACACAGTTGAAGAAGCTTTATTTAGCTTCTGCAGCACAATTTACAAATTATACAAAAGTTCATTGAACATAATTGCAACAATTTTAAATTTAGCTTGATAGAATTGAAAATTGGTGAACAGGTTCACATTTTAACTACACACATGAATGAAAAATAAATTAATTTTGAGTTCAGTCATTCTCAATTAGGTTGAAATATTTTTTTTTAAAGTGATAACAAATAGCTTATTTATTTGTATTATCTCATCACACCCTCCATATTTAACCACATATATTCATTCCACTCTAGCACAGAAATGAAAAGTTATAAAGTTAACTGCAGCACATCCAAGTTAAACCACAACCTGGCTTGCTCGCTGTTTGATGGAAAGTTGTCAATGTGATCATTTCAAATGTGAGCCAACACTAGTAACATTGATTTTGTAACCTTCAATAACACATGCTCTTGAACACTGAATGATTCACTTCACAAAAGGGGAAATCAAATTGAAAGATCTCTGTCCTGATATCTTTTTCTCCAACCAGCTGTTGATAATTCAAGAGTGATCAACTTTGAAGTATTTTAACCACACAGTTTTATGTTTAAAATTCATCCATTCGATTTGTTAACTTTGTAGCTTTAGGCAATCATGTGAGGCTTTATATTTATTATACCGAGGTCAAACTGGGAGAACAAGTTATACATTTAGTGGGATTGCTTTTATTCTAGTCGGGATAAAACTTCGCCAGTTGGTGGGGTAAAATATCTTTATTTGAAGCGTTGTTAAGACTTAATGACTCAAAGATGATATTGTTTTAGATCTTTTGTTGAGTGGCATGATGCCTAAGCCTGGTGATGGCCCTGGGAGAAAACATCCATATTCAAGGACAGTTTCTTTCCTTTATTAGATTGTTGAACAGACGTCCCACCAATAAAAATAATTGAATGATCTTGCCTATCTATCCATCATCCTTCATCTCTATCTATCCATCATCCTTCATCTCTATCTATCCATCATCCTTCATCTCTATCTATTCATCATCCTTCATCTGCCTCTGGTTCCCCAGTGCCCTACTGGTCTCTGTGTAATCCTGCCCACCCTGTCCTCGTTACACAAGCTATCGCCCCTCTTCTTTCTCAGTTTTGATCAAGGATTCTGATCCAAGTCATCGACTGTTCTTTTTCTCCCATTGATGCTGTTCGACCCATTGATTTCCTCCAAATGGAGCCATAGAACACTGCAGTGAAGAAAAAAAGGCCTTTTGGTCCCTCTAGTCTGTGCCAAACTATTTTTCCTGGCTAGACCCACTGACCTGCACCTGACATATCCTTCCAGATCCCTCCCATCCAAATACTTGTCCAAATGTTTCTTCAATGTCAAAATGGAGCCCACATGTACCAATTCAACTGTGTCCTCTTTTCTCTCTAATGAAAGATGCTGCAGTTTTTCCTCTTTACCACTACATCCTATACTTTTAATTGTGACACTATTTCAGGCACTTTTCTTTTTATTCTTGCACTACCTGCTGTATTATGCATTGGTCAACTTGGCTGGATAGCTCACACAATTACATTTATTGTAGACCCTCCTTAGGCATGGATCTGGCTGTTTTCCCAGAATAGCTTTGGCAGATGGCAAATGTCTTTGACTTCTACAAGCACGATTGAAAATTTGAAATAAATAAATCTCTAACAACTTGAACTATTAAAAACTACTCGTGCACAAAAAAATTACATTCATTTGAAGTAAATGAAATAAAAAGGTTTATAGTACTGTCATAGCACTTATTTCCCCACATTCACTTAATGGACAAGCTACATTGGATCCTTTGGCATAGACTCCCGGAGTTAAGAAAACTGAGGAAGTCTACACTGTTTCATTAGATCCATAACAATAATAATGAGTTTATTGTCATGTATGTTACAATATAATGGACTAAACTTTGTCCTTGCTATAGCCAAACAGGAGCTTCAGAAAAATAATGACAAAAGTATGCAATAAATTAGATTAAAATGAGATAACAAATACATCAGATAGATAAGAAACAGTTACAACAGTACAAGAAAAATAGTGGCATTATAATTGTGCAAACAGTCCTTTTCTTTATGGTGTCAGGAGTCCAAAGGCAGAGAAGAGAATCTCCAGTGCAGAACATACCCAGAGAAGGTATTGGAATAATATTTTTGGAAGGAATATTCCTTTCGTGGACATGGAGCTCATTTAACCAAATTTTAAGAGATTTTAGGAACAAAGAGGAAGGAGAATAAATGGAATAGACCTGAATAAGTTAATTGGGAATGGGGTAACCTGATCTTGAGTATAGGATCATCTTCATTCATGTGGCACCTTTACCAAAGAAACATTTCTGAAAATATATTGTTAAATAATATTAGGTGCTAAAGCACATGAAATATTTGGGCAACTGGCCAAAAACTTGGTCAAACAAGCACATGGTGAAGGGCGAAGGAGAGGCAGAGAGGCAAAAAAAAACTTGTCAGAATATAGCAACTTGGAAGCTGAATGTACCAACAGCATTTAGAAAATGCAAAACAGGATAGGAACATCAGAATAATTTTGGAGGACAGAGATTTGGGGAGGATGGGGGGGGGGGGAGGGTGCGGGGAATAACACAAATGTAAAACTGAGGCAATGCTGAACTTGGAGCTAATATTGAACAGTTTCACACATACAAAGGGAATTGAATTTTAACTTTGGAAACTTTATAAAAATACAACAGGCAAATTAATAGCTGCTTCAGATCAGAATTAATTCTAAATGAACCATACACATTCTTTCTGGATTAAAGTACACAGCCCCCAGCTTTAAAATTAAATGCAAAAAGATAAATGTGAAATATTCCACCATTACCCAACTTTTCATGCTCAGTACTTTAATTAAGTCATTGCTTTATTTCACACCTGTATATTGCAGACATAATTAACTTCAGGTGTTTTATTGCATGCTAATTTTCAACAGTGGACTGTGGAAGTAATCATTTTTAGTTGCTTTATTTCACAACCATATGATTCTGTACATTGTAGAAGTAAGTGTCTTGGAAAGAATAAATTACGGATGAGATTTTTTTTATGATGATCGTCCCAAATCAGCAGTTCCAGAACCTTCTTCCCTTCTCAAACTCTCCCAATTATATCCATAAACTTATTCGATCACAGAACCAATATAGCTGCTATTGCTTTTCCTTCTGACCAGATTCCAATGAAACAGCAGAAGATTGAGCACAAGGGTCAGATTTATTGAAATATTTAAAAAAAAAGGTTAGACATAAAAAAAAGATGTCCTATGTTTAAGATGAGAAAAATTGAGTTTTAAATGAGATTTTGTTTTGCACTGAGAGTGATTGATATCTGGCTGGAATGAAATACAATCAGATATTTGGTTAGTGCAATGCTATAATAGTACCAGCAACCTGGGTTCGGATCTAGCGCTGTCAGTAAGGAATTTGTACATTCTCCCCTCATCTACGTGGGTTTTCTCCTACACTTCAATACCTAAAGAGGTTGTAATTTAACTGGAGCATTTTGGGTGGCATGGGCTCATGTGCCAGAAGGGCCTGTTACCATGAGGTATATTAAAAAAAAATTTGAAAATTAGGCAGACACTTAATAGGCAAAACATTGAAGGATACAGACTTAAGTGAAGATGGCATGAAAACAGTGGAATGAAAGATCCACCTGTACTGGACAACTCTGAGACTAAAAATCTCAGTTGAGAGTTCTCGTGTCGTATTAACGGTTACTGCACAATTTTTATGGTGAACTGTAAATGTGAGATTGTGTCAAGGAGATGTAAAATAATGCATGGTAGGGCAATGATACTGTGACCAATATTCGTCCCTCCATCAAAGCAGATAATCCAATTACTGTGATCACATTCCTTTCCCCAGCATATTTTCCATTTTGAAAAGCACTTTGAAATGTTATGAAAGGTATTCTGCAGAGTTGGAAATATATGTGGAATCCTGATTCAGGATGGGGCATGGATGTTGCTAAAATGTAGAAGATGTTAAGATACTGTTTATTGACTGTAGCACTCCAGGAAAGATGTCAAACAATGTCAAATTTGCATTGTCAATTCAACAGAGATTTTAATAGTGAACAGACCTGATAAGCATTTTTTGATTAAACTGCAACCAAGATTAAAGGCCAATTTTTGGATGATTATGAAAAATAATTGAGCACAGATCTATTTCAATGGCATTTTTTAAATTCAAAAACAATGAATATCAAGTACATGTGCCAAGTACTCTATGGATGACAATATCCTTTCTGAATGCTGCTCATCCAATCTAATTGGACGGATTTTATAATAGCAGTGAATAAATTGCCAGGATTTAACATTAGGATGCTTTTCCGAAGGATAGCATTTGATTTGAAATTCCTACTAATTTAGTCAAGAAATAATTTGATGTTGCACGATCTATTCCTGTACGAGGTGCTGAATTTAATCAAGATCCCAATCTATTGCATGGTTCCTGTAGAATATTAATTTATTTGTGAGTCCTCTGTTTTGAATTGTGTACTGGTGAAACAATGCAAAGAACATTATTCATCACTTCCATCCCCATAGTTTTGAAGACTGCTGATCAATGGTGCAGAAACACAATTTCAGCCTGACCACATCTAAAAAGTGTCTGTGTTGATCTTGCATCTGAACATGGAGCAGAGTTCATGGATTGTCCAACAGGTGCGTGCTTTAAAATTTCTACTCAGCCTTTGCTCCTTTCAGCGTGATACATCCTGCAGACACTGATGGACAAGGACTTGATGAGTGCTGTGGGGTGGTTCTCAGAGCTGGGTGGCCAGGTCATCTGAAGGAATGCCTCATCACTAATGTTCACTAATAACCACCGGCCTGCTGGAAGTGAGAGGAAACTTCCCAGTCAGATGCTTCCTGAAGCACAGGAATATCACCCACAATACATGTTGTCCCCAAGCTGACTGCAATGGAGTGGAGACAGTCAATCTACACACTGAGATGTCAGTGAGGGTATGCTGCCATCTGTATGTGTTGAACAATGCACTAAGGCTTGGCATGGCGAAAGCAAAGGCTTGGTGGCGAAGGACCACAGACTAGAGACCTTCTGATACCGGGGCTGGGAACGAGGGGAGTAATGACAAGGTGCCACAGTGGTGACAATGGCATAAATAGAGAACAGATGCAGCAGTATACAGTGACAGAAATGTATGGATATTACACAAAGGATGGGAAAGGACTCTGAATGATTGACTTTGTAAATAATTCATTGTGAATAAAGATTGTTTTAGAGAAAAAAAACCCTTGCTCTAGTTTGAGCATCCAAGTCCCCCTCCACTTCCAACCTTTACTCAAAGGCACTTCCTACCTTCACCAATTCCTAGTGTTTTCCCAGCCCCATAATGCTGTAGGATTAGACTCAGTGCCCATCACCAATAGTAAACTAATGTCTTGAGCTGACCACCAAGGTCCAATTCTCTCCCCGGTCCTTTCTTTCTTTCTCCACTATCTCATGGTTGCCTTGCCCTTCCTATGAGCTCAAATTTATTGCAATTCCTCTGCTAGCTCTGACAGAGCAGAGTTACCTCATGCTCCTTGAACAAAACGATGAGTGGGCAGTGGGGGGTGATTAATCAATACAAGCACATGCATTTCCCACAGACATTGTCAATTCTTCATGTGTTAAAATGTTACTGACTACAACGACACAGAAATACTGCCTAAAAGTTCACTGAATTTGCTATCATGGAGTATAAGGAGGCTGTTGCTTTTTTCAAATTATTATACATTTTAAAAACACAATATTTTTTTAATTAAAACCAACAGTACAATTTCTAAATCAGCATATTTTCTCTGCATTAGTGCATCCAATTTTTGCACCCTAATTAAGAAGTAAGCCAATTTTCTTCCTGGAAGACAATGCAACATTGAAAAAGCTGACAACAGTTTTTGCGGTAATGTATCTAAGATTTAACCATCTGGTCCTGTCAATTCCTGGGATTGGTCAGTTCCAGTGCCACCTGCAGGTCTGGCAATGAAAAGCAGGTAAGTTCACCATGCTGTCATTCATCAGAAGATTTCTACCGGTGAAACAGTGGCATGAAAATCAGAGAATGAGGGGAATTTTGAAGGGTAGAGATAAGGTTTTTTTTCAACTGAAATTGGGTGAGACAAGAACGAGAGAACGTGGGTGAAGAGTGAAAGGTGAAATGTTTAATGGGTACATTAGGGTTTACATCCGGTACCGCACGGATGGCAGTCTCTTCAATCTGAGGCGCCTGCAAGCTCACACCAAGACACAAGAGAAACTTGTCCGTGAACTACTCTTTGCAGACAATGCCGCTTTAGTTGCCCATTCAGAGCCAGCTCTTCAGCGCTTGACGTCCTGCTTTGCGGAAACTGCCAAAATGTTTGGCCTGGAAGTCAGCCTGAAGAAAACTGAGGTCCTCCATCAGCCAGCTCCCCACCATGATTACCAGCCCCCCCCACATCTCCATCGGGCACACAAAACTCAAAACGGTCAACCAGTTTACCTATCTCGGCTGCACCATTTCATCAGATGCAAGGATCGACAATGAGATAGACAACAGACTCGCCAAGGCAAATAGCGCCTTTGGAAGACTACACAAAAGAGTCTGGAAAAACAACCAACTGAAAAACCTCACAAAGATAAGCGTATACAGAGCCGTTGTCATACCCACACTCCTGTTCGGCTCCGAATCATGGGTCCTCTACCGGCACCACCTACGGCTCCTAGAACGCTTCCACCAGCGTTGTCTCCGCTCCATCCTCAACATCCATTGGAGCGCTTACATCCCTAACGTCGAAGTACTCGAGATGGCAGAGGTCGACAGCATCGAGTCCACGCTGCTGAAGATCCAGCTGCGCTGGATGGGTAACGTCTCCAGAATGGAGGACCATCGCCTTCCCAAGATCGTGTTATATGGCGAGCTCTCCACTGGCCACCGTGACAGAGGTGCACCAAAGAAAAGGTACAAGGACTGCCTAAAGAAATCTCTTGGTGCCTGCCACATTGACCACCGCCAGTGGGCTGATATCGCCTCAAACCGTGCATCTTGGCGCCTCACAGTTTGGCGGGCAGCAACCTCCTTTGAAGAAGACCGCAGAGCCTACCTCACTGACAAAAGGCAAAGGAGGAAAAACCCAACACCCATCCCCAACCAACCAATTTTCCCCTGCAACCGCTGCAATCGTGTCTGCCTGTCCCGCATCGGACTTGTCAGCCACAAACGAGTCTGCAGCTGACGTGGACTTTTTACCCCCTCCATAAATCTTCGTCCGCGAAGCCAAGCCAAAGAAGAACATTAGGGGGAACTTGTTCACTCAGAGGATGATGGACATGAATTTGATTTCAAGATTTTTGATTTGAGAAAACTGGATAGGTACATGAATGGGAGAGGTATAGAGGGCAGTGGTCCAGGTGTAGATCGATAGAACTGGATGGAATATATAGTTTTCCATGGACTAGTTGGGCCAAAGGGCCTGTCTCTGTGCTATAGTGTTCTATGAATGTGCTGGAATGTTGAACAAACAATAAGGAGCAGAGGGACTCAGCAGACCAGGCAGCATCCATGGAAAAAAATGAACAGTTAACCTTTTGCATCAGGACCCAAGTTTGCGTCTCATCAGAGTCCCAGGCTGAAATGATAGCTATTTCTCGCTATGGATGCTGCTTGACCTCCTGAGTCCATCCTCATTCTTTCTGGAACATTTCTACCAGTTGCCAGATTCAGGATGCAGACAGGTTACAGATGAGTATCCCTCATAGTCAGTACCATTCGCAGCATGTCATATGACATACACTCCAGGCACAGTAGGACATTGCAATAGAGAATGCCATTCAGGCTTTAAATGTATTTTTCCATTCAATGTGATCACACCGCTTCACAGCACAGCGGTTATAACCACTACCACTGAGCACTCCTTGAATTGATTGGATCTTCACAGCTCTATCTTTCCACAATATTTTTCATGTCCATTTCTGCCTCTTTAGTGCCTAAAAGTCCTTTGACCTTAACCTTGAATATCTTCATTGATCTGAAACTCTAGAGTACAAGATGTCAAGGGTTCACACCCATTTGAGGGAGGAGATTTTCTCTTTAGTTCAACACAAAATCGCCAACTCTTATCTAGAGGCTGTTACTGTTTCAGTCTTCCAATTTATTGACCACACTGTGCAACAGGATGTTAGTCCTTAAAAAATGACCATTTGTTAGTATACAGGATTCACACCAGTCATAGATTGAATCTCACTTCAGCATTTCTAGATTCAGAAAACCTTCCACCAATTAACAAATCTTGTGACAACTACAACCAGTCAAACCGGAAAAGGGCAAAGGTGGTACAAGAGAAAAGCCCATGTTATTGGTAACTCACTCGTTTGGACCCTCTGGGAGTTTTGGTCCTTCAAGCTTCACCTTCAGTTCAGTTGGTGCATGGAGAATTTCCAAGCATGACTTTATGGAGTGGTTCGAGTCTTCCCGGCACACTGAAATGAAAATTAAACCATAAATAATTACTTCACCCCATCCCCAGGGGACTGTTGAAGGGTCATAAGTAGAGCATTAACCTTTCCTTTCAGATTCCCAGTGGAATGACGATGGGATTCTTGCAAAAAAGGGAAGAATAGCACTTAATACATAAGACTGAATATGTGGAAAAAGCTACACCCTGTCACCACTGTTTTTCAAAGAAAATTAATGAGCACATCTTCCTTTATTATTATTTAACTGAAAATAATCAAAGTGGGTTTAGTTGTTCACCAACATCCATTATGTAAAAACACAATGGTGAAGAAATCCAGCAGGACAAACAGGTATTTTATATAATAAAAATAAAAATACATAACCAATGTTTCGGGTCCTTCATTAAATTTTGAGCAAAATGTAGGCAGGCGCCCAAATAAAATAGGGGAGAAGTATAGTCCCACAGGCAGGAGGTAAAAGGTGGATAAGGGATGGAGGGTACACCTGCAACAGGTGGATGGCTCTGTGAATGAAGAGGGAAGGGGGAAATTTTAAATTTAAACATACAGCACGCTATCAGGTCATTTCGGCCCATGAGCCCATGCTTCCCGATTTACACCCAATTAACTTATACCCCCAGTATGTTTTGAATGGTGGGAGTAAAGAGCTGGAGGAAATAAGACAGAGGGACAGGGAAAAGGGAGAAAATGAGGAGTTGGCTAGCAGAAACTGGAGAAGTCAATATGAATGCCATTTGGTTGGAGAATGCCCAGATGTAATATTAGGTATTGCTACTCGATTTTACCCATGGCCTTGGTTGGCAGTGCATGAGGCCATGGACAGACATGTCAGCGTGGGAGTGGAGCGCAGAACTGAAACTTTCATGAGGGATATGGAGGAGATCTGATAATAATTTCAGAATTCTGAACAGTTCTATTATATCTCCCCTTAGTTTCCATTGTTTGAAAGGAAATAATGCCAGCCTTACTGAAACAATTCATGATTGCCTTCATCAAGATTAAACACTAGACAATTGCTGCCATTATTCCATTCAAGGGGCAGTGTGAGTCAATAGTAATGAATGGATGAGAGTCATATACATAAATACAAAGCACAGATTCCAGGAAGGTCATACTTGCTGCAGTTCCTCAGTTACATAAAACAGACCAATAACAAATTAGGTATAATTAAGATGCTGCGTAGAGAGAAAAAATATAAAAGGAAGTTAAAAGAAAATAAATGATAAATATTCACTGTTGGCTGGCAGTGCTTTCTCAGTTACACAGACAATTTTTGGAGGTTTATTTTGTCGTGTAATAGTATGGTTGATATGAGAGGTTCGAGAGCATCCAAGTGATTGGCAAACAACCCCCTTTCTTGAAGTTAGAGGTGCCAGACTTCAGCCTTCTGCATGAAGGTAGTTAACTAGAAGAGATCGCAGCTGAGGTGATTGGGGATTTTTATGATGTTGGCTGCCTTCTTGAGGCAACAGCTCACTTAGATGGATGGGAGGTCAGTGCCCGTAATGGAAAGAAATCTCCAAGATGTCTTCAACGTCACCTCATTTATAGGGCCACTTGGGATACTGACAGATTAAGTTTAAGCTCCAGTTTATTGTCATCTTGCCATATAACACATCAAACAAAACATTTTTTTCTGAACATCAATTCATTCACAGTAGATACTCGATATCACATCACATAAAACAAACATTACTGCAAATTAGTTAGTAAAACTTTATTCAAAGTTAATAAGATATAATTTGTTAGTCAAAATGCTTCAGAGACCTCAATAGTGATGAGGTATTATTCATTCGTCTTATCACCTGAGGGATAAAGTTGTTACCCATTCTAGCAGCCCTAGTTCTGATGCTGTTGCACCTCCTTCTTAGTGTAAGAAGGACAAAGACATTATCAGATGGATGTGAGGAATCCTTAACAATGCTTTGGGGACTTCTTATTGGTTGCAGCATGATGAGGCAGCAACTATCAGGGGCTCCTGCTTACTTTACATTTCTTGCAACTATTTGGTTCTTTAGTTTACAACCAAAGTGTTTCATACTGTGTGCCTTTTCCTTCCCTTTATTTATACTCACGTTAAAATGGTGACAAGGCGTGGGAAATCAGGAAAGAAAGAAGGGCCAACTAATTTGACTATGGAGACTATTTCTGAGCTACTGGATCAGCACAGATAGTCGTTAGCCAATAATTGTAAAGTTATCTTAAATCAGATTAATACTAAACTTGACCAAGTCCAGAATTTAACAAGTGAATATTAATCATCTTTTGAGCATGGTTTGAATAATTTGTGTGAGATTGTTGACGAATTAGTAGATGTGTGCACCATAAGTGACAGAAATTCGAAGCTAATGGCAAAAGTCATTGACCTAGAAGCTAGGAGCAGATGACAAATTCTATGTATTCTGGGATTGGCTGAATCTTTCGAAAGTGGGCAACATACAATTTTTTTTTCAGAATTGCTTTGAGTAGTTTTTGGGAAGAGCTGCTCCCATCTCTGTCAGAGATTGATGGAGCTCACCACTCATTAATACCTAAGCCAGTTCCGGGGCAGAGACCACGCTCATTCATTCTTCCGCTACACTGATATCAAATAAAGGATTATCTGATTCATGAAGCTCATCGAAGAGGGAAACTCAAATATTGTGGCCAACAGATCAGGATGATAGAGAATTACTGTTCCAAAGTTTTGAAGCAGTCTGCCAAGTACAGAGAAGTAATTTCAGAGTTGTACAAGTGTGGTTCCGAGCTGCCCTGTTATATCCCACAAGTCTCCACATTACACTTTTCAATGGACATAAGAAGTGGCTGCATTCAGTTGAAGAAGTTCGGAATTACCTAGATTGTCTCCCTTCTACATTGTGCCCAGTGTGAATTGCTACATGGTGACTGAAGCTGATTGACTATTATTACTTTTAAGGTTTCTAACATTTGTTATATAGTAGTTGTTGGGCAAGAACTGGTTCACTTTCATTGATTTGGCAACAATTTATGGGGTATTAAACCTACTTGGGTTGTAGTCATGTAAGTATTTTTCCTTGCATTAAATTAATTTGGCTATTATATTTTTATGAGAAGAATACTGAGAATACATTGGTTTCTCTCAGTAATAATGGTTTATATTTCTACTTTATTATATACTTTCCAAAAATGTATAAGAAATTCTAAAATATTTTTAATGGTTGTAGTCTTAACAGAATTATGAATCATTTGGAAATGCTGAATATATTCACATTAATAAGAATGGAGCTAGAGATAACATGTCCAGCAGGAAGTTTGGTTTGAGTGGAAAATTATTGTTTTGAAGAACTTACTGTTGATGTATTTAACAGTTGTCTGGTTTTAGAGTTGGAGGAAAGGGGAGAAGGGTGGTGAGTTGTTTTCTCAAGGTTGTTATGGCTTTATGTTGTTTTGACCTTGTATGGTTTATTTTTAATTATTACTAGTTTCAATTTTTTGTCTCAAGGTTGACACCTGGAGTTTGGATATTATTTGTGCTAATCAACTTGTATTATAAATACAACAATATGGATATATTTTTTTTAATTTCTTTAGATGGAATGATAAAGGTTTGAACTATCCAGTTAAGAGAAAGAAAGAGTTTTCACATATTAAACAACTTAAAGCTACAATTGCATTTTTACAAGAAATGCTTATTCATAGCTGTGATAATTCTCACCTTATGACAAGGTGGAGGGGTCAGCACTTTCATTCTTCTTTTCAGGCTAAATCTGGGAGATCTCGATTCTTATTCATCACAATATTACTTTTGTTCATCACAGTGTCATATCAGTTACAAATAGTCATCATGTCATAGTTTCATGAAAATTGCTTAATAAAATGGTAGTTTTTGCTAATGCTTATGCTCCTAATATAGATGATGTGGGTTTTTTGAACCTTTTTTTGTTCCCCATCAAACTTGAGTTTATACTCTCTGGTGCTTGGTCAGGATTTTAATTTTTGGTTTGATCTTACTTTAGATTGTTAACCTCCAAACTCTGCCATCATTAGCAAATTAGCCTCATTAATTCATCTTTTAAATAATAAAATAATGATGTTTCTGATGTCTGGCATTTTCTTTATCCAAATAGGAGAGAGTATTCTTTATTTTTACACATTTATCACACTTATTCATGAATTGATTATCTTCTTATTGATAAACAATTGATCCCACTGACTCACTTTTGTGATTATCAGAGTATAGTAACATTAAATCAAGCCTGATTGAATTATTTATGACCCTTCCTGGCCTCCCTCAAATAAAAAAAACACTGGCGTTTCAATTTGACATTACTATCAGATAATGACTTTGTGAAATTTATGAAGGAGATAACTTTTTTCTTTAATACAAATACTTTGTTAGAAACTTTCAGCTTGATTTTTTGGGATTCTTTGAAAACTTTTCTCAGGGGGAGAATTATGTCTTACACCGTGAATATAAAAATGAAGGCCAATAAAGAAAGATTAGAATTAGTCAATCAAATTAATGAAATAGATAACAATATGTTCAAGTTAAAAATCCAGAATTATACTAAAAAAGCGAGTTGATCATCAAACTAAATTTCATCTCCTTTCAACATATCCGATTGAATGCCAACTTTTGAAGAGTAAGAGTCAGTTTTATATTCACGGTGACAAACCTGGTAGGCCTTTAGCTAATCAGTTGAGAGGTCTGGGATTCAATTTTTAAGTTGGTTAATAATACATCTTTATGTGCCCATCAATGATTGTCACAATTTAAAGATGTACATAGGGCCCACGTTCTAAAGTTAAATTATCTCATATCTATTCAGATGTAACATCTTGTTGTGATAAATGTAAGAGAGGAGAGGCTTCTTTAATCCATATGTCTGGACATGTCCTAGCCTTGAAATTTGGGAGATCACGGCTGAGGTGATGGGGGGTTTTTATAATGTTGGCTGCCTTCTTGAGGGATGGGAGGTTTGTGCCTGTAATGGAAAGAAATCTCCAAGATATCTTCAACATCATCTCAATTAGAGGGCCACTTGTGATAATGACTCATCAAGTTCAAGCTCCATTTTATTGTCTTCTGGCTGTATATATACACACCAAACAAAGCAGAATTTTTTCTGGACATCACTTCATTCACAGTGCATAATCTATATCACCACTTTTGCATAAAACCAAATATAATTGCAAATAAGTTAATAAAACATCAATCAAAGTTAATAAGGTATAATTTGTTAGTCAAAATACTTCAAAGAGACCTCAATAGTGATGAAGTATTATTCTTTAGTCTTACAGCCTTTGGGATAAAGTTGTTACCCATTCTAGCAGCCCTAGTTCTCATGCTGCTGCACCTCCTTCCCAATGTAAGAAGGACAAAGACATTATCAGATGGATGTGAGGCATCCTTAACAATACTTTGAGCCCCCTGTATGCAACACTCATAAATGTCATAAATATGGGGGAGGAAGACCTCAAGATGCCTTTGCACTGAGGACATTGAGTGATTCCTGCTGAGCAGATAAGGGTCTGGAATGAAAATATTCCAAGGAAGGTCTGGCACATACCTAGCCCACAGCACACTTTAAGGATTTGCACACAAACCCCACAGCCAGCTATGAGCTTGGTCCCCTTCGCAGACCACTGGTGGAATTTTTGCTTTGTCTTTCTGGGAAATTTTGTGGACCAGAGGTGGAGAAATACTAACTTAGTCTAAGGAGCTGTGTGTAAGAGTACAAGCAAAAATTTTAGTCCTATTGACAAGCTACTGCAGTCAGATTCACAGAGTACATTCTGAGGTGTCGCTGACTTCAAATCACTTATTGCAGGTGAAAACACTACCAGCAAAGCCAAGATCTCAAACAACCTCGAGTACAGTGAACTGTCCCACCCCACCCACAATGACACAGTGGCCAAGAAAGTGCAGCAGTGTCTTTACTTCCTCAGAAGCCTGAGGACATTTGACATGTCATCTGCATCTCTTAACAACTTCTACAGGTGGACCATTGAAAGTATCCTGTCACCGTGCATTAGTGTGTGTTACAGGAATTCCACCACCCAAGACAGCAAGAAACTGCAGAGGGTTGTGAAGGTGACTCAGGCTGTCACACACATCTCCCTTCCCTCCATCAACTCTCTTAGTAACCCCTTCTACCTTGAAAACACAGCTAACGTATTAAGACTCATCCCATCCCATGTGCCCTCTTCCCATCAGGAAGAGGATTCATGAGAGTGAGATCACACTCCACCAGATACAAGGACAGTCACCAGATACAAAGACAGTTTCTTTCCTGCCGTTATCAGACTCCTTAAAGAACCTCAAAATAGTAAAATCATGTTGCCTTTCTTCTGTACCAACTAATCTCTCACTATATCTCTGCATTTCTGTAGTATGTCTTACTTGTCAGACTATATCTCAGATATCTAACTGGTCTGCTCGCAAAACAACCTCGATCCTGGCATATGACAATAAACTTAAAACTTGAGACACAGAAAGAGTAGAAAAGCAGTGGAAATTCCCATTATGTGGAACAGAAGAAAATAAAAGGTAAGAGAGTCCACAGGGCCTACTCTGTTCAAAAAATTTACTTCAGAGTTATTTCAAGGTCCCTTCCAGAAAATAGAGCAAGACATTTAGAATAATTTATGCCAGTGGAATAAGGAGAGACTCATAGAATGCTACAGCATGGAAATAATCACTTTGGGCTGCTGAGCTGACACGGACCAACAACCACCCATTTCCATGAATTCAACATTGATCCCAATTTTTATTCTCATCAACTCAACTCTACTCACATGCAAGGGGCAATTTACAGAGGCCAATTTACCTACAGACCTGCACATCTCTGGGATGTGGAGGGAAACCAGAGCACAAAAAGGAAACACACAGTGCCCAGGGAGAACCTGAAAACTCCACACAGACAACAGTTGAATTCAGGATAGAACCCATACATCCTTCATTTTCATGTCACCAATTGATAGAGAGGCAGCATTTTGCCCATTGGAATCAGATAGATGAGAGATTCTGCTTCTTTGTTTTCTTTTGTAAGTTCAGAAAGAAAATAGGAGCCTTGTGACTCTAAAAGGCAAGAAATATTCCAAGATTTTGAACCAGCTTTTCCCTGATTGTTAAACAAAAATAAAAAATGGTGCAATAAAAACAAATTGAGAAGGCACAGACTGCAGAACTATAGAACACTACAGCACAGAAACGGGCCCTTCAGCCCTTCCAGTCTGTCCTGATTATTGTTCTGCCTAGTCCCACTGAGCTGCACCCAGATCATATCCCTCCATCCACCTCCTGTTCATGTACCTCTCCAATTTTTTCTTAAATATCAAAATCGAGCCTGCATTTACCAATTTGACCAATGCACATTAACTTTTGGAACATTTCCATGCCAACAGTGCAAAGAACATAAAATCATTATTGGAAGCCTCAGATATTAATAAAGATCCTTCTTTCAACACATAATATCTTCTTCATATCATCAAATTTGGTAATTTTTTCAAGCCAAATATATTGGCAGAATTCAACATCTCAGCAAAAATCAGTGAAGTTAGACCAATGCAAAATTAAGCCCTAATTGGTCATTCAGTTGTGTGGGATGGTTCTTGACCCATATCAGAAATTTTCATTTATATTCTTCCTTTAATCTGCTAAAGCATCAATTTCCTCGTCTCAAGACTATCTTCAAGTGAAATACTTTTGCCATCTTCAGCTGGTTAGTTTGTATTTGTGGTATGAGTATGCTCCTCAAGTTCAAATTTATTTTCACGTGTACCAAAGTGCAATGAGAAAATTTGTTTTGCGAGCCGTGCAGCTGAACACCCCATGCAGAGTAAAGCAAGGAAGGCACTTTGCAGAAGGCCAGAGTTACAGAGTAGCATCAGTTGGTACAGAGCATAGGCAAAGAGAGTCATTACCAGTGTGAGGTTCATTTAGGAGTCTCATAATGAGAGAAAGAAACTGTCCTTTAATCTGGTGCTGTATGATCTCACACTTGTGAATCTTCTTCCAAAGAGCATGGCAAGGGTAGAATACTGGGTGCTTTTTCAAGGCAGTGGGAGGCGTAGATGGAGTCAATGTGATTACACGATGGTCTGAGCCATGTTCATAGCTCTCTGCAGTTTCTTTCAGTCTTCGGCAGAGGAGTTCCCATCCCGTGCAGGAATGTTTTCAATGGTGCATCTGTAGAAGCTATTAAGGGACACAGGTGACATGGCAGAAAAGTAGAGGCACTGATTGCACTTTCCAGCCCATCACATCATTATTGCTGAAATGGGACAGATCAATGGAGATGTTTTCTCCAAGGAACTAAATGCTGTATACCATCTCCAGCTCAGTGCCGTAGATTCAGACAGGAGATTGATGTCTGCCCCTCTTCTAGAAGTCTCTGGTCCTGCTTTTTAGTCTTGCTAATATTGAGAGATATGTTGTTAGCCTGACACCAACATGTTGTTGGCCTGACATCTCTCTCCCTTTCATATACCAACTCTTTGTTGTTTGAGATCTGGCCTATGATGGTGGTATTGTCCATGAGCTTATAGATGAACTTGGAAGGGTGTTTGGCCACATAGTCTTGTGTGTCCTGGAAGTAAGTCATGCATCTTGAACACTTTAAAATGATGACAGAACTAAATCAATGCAGGGTCTTGTGACACAAGACCCTTGTCACACATTTATCAAGGTACAAAGATGTGTTTTAAGAACCTCTCAAATAAAAAAAGGAGATGAATAGAAATGAGGAGGTTTAGGAATGGAATCAACTATTTCTTCAGTGCTTTGGAAGACCTCAAGTGGATTGTGCAGCAAATCAGTGCACAATAAAAAAAATTCCTGTGAGTTCTTTAGATATCAGGCAGTGACTATTGGGATGCCCTCTACATGATTGAAATCCTTTGCAGATGCAGAAACTCTCAGAAATCTGAAGTGATACATTGAAGACATTGAGATAGAAGTCAGTGGAAGGATTTTGGAATCAAAATGTTGCTGTAAGGGAAATCAGTAAACACAAAGGAGATGATTGAAAGGGAAAGTGCAAATTAAAAGGAAAGAAGCACATTTGAGATGTCCTTTGCTAAGTTCTGATGTAAGAGATGGTGAGTCAATTATTTTATTTCAGCAGCGAGAATAAGACGAAGAATATCTGCCACATGCATAACTGATGGAGCAGGATTTCTGCTGCTTAACGATGTCCCTTTCAGAAAGCATCAAAGCGCTTCACAAACTGTACGATATGATAGGAGTGTACCTACTATTAAGTTGAACCATTCACTCTCAGCAACCACGTTTAGGCATGATGCCTAAATAAAGCCTAACATTGCTGCTCAGATATGCTGATGTTGTTCACCCTTCAGGTCTGAAACAATGATGAGCAAAGAGATGGTAATTTCACCAGAAAGAGACAGGAGCTAGAACGGGAAAGCTGGAAGAATTGAAGTGGATGTAACTTTAACTTAGAGATTTATCGTCCTCAAACTTTATTACTGAAGGTAAAAATCAGCCATTAATTAGAGAAGGCCAATTTGTAAGTCAATTATTTACCAACCACTCACTGCATTTTTTTCCAGGTGTACTAAGTTAACCAGAATCTAAATCTAAAGCAGAACTCTGGCTAGGTTATTCTAGAATGTTTGAAAAGGAAATTGGTAAAAATGGTAAGCCTTTAGATTAGAACTAAGATGAAATTTCCTCATAAAGGGTTGAAATATTTCGGGGCAATTTATTTTTTGCGCAGAGTGATGGGTGCCTGGAACAGGCTGCTAAGAGTAGTAATGAAAGCAGATATTATAATGGTATTTAAGAAGCTTCTAGACAGTCTCAGGAATATGAAAGGATAAAGGGAAATCTATTCAATGCAAGCAGCAGCGTTTCAGTTAGATTAGGACACCATGTTCAACATAGACACATGGACTGAAAACCCTACTCCTGTGTTTTGTTGTTCTATTTTCCATTAAACTGATGCATATTATTAGTGAAACACAAAATGTATACATGCTAGAATTTTGAGCAAACTATGAGAAAAGCTGGAAGGACTCAACAGGTCAGGCAGCGTCTATAGAGAGAAATGGTCACTCAACATTTTGGGTTGAACGCTTCATTAATATTCATTGTCTTTATTTTTATGCATCCCAATAAGTTTAGTTTCAATCATGTGACAAAGATCCTCTTTTTTTAAAATCTCTTGTGGTTATTCATTCATGCACTTAAACACTTTTGTGCAATTGCCTGCGTACATGGACAACAGTGCTTCTTACCAGACCTTAAAAAGTCCTACAACATTCATGTTGCAAATTCTCTCCAGGTTGCTTTGGAATTTGAATAATTCAAAAAGATTCTAGGAAAGATCAGAAAGCAGAGATGATAGCAGATCAGAGCATCTGTTAGATATGCCCCACTACCTGAAGGGTTAATGCTCCAGTCTGATAAATCCTTAGTTAAAAGAGTGAATTGAATGAATGTTTTTAAGCAACAGTGTTTGACACCAGAAGCACCAGATTCAATTACAAATTGCTGTGAGGCTTTTCAATCTGCCTTCAGTTTCATGCTGAAGGATTCGATTTGTGCTTTATTGCAAATCACAGCTTTGTTCTGTAAAAACTCAATGTGCTGTGTTTTACCTCATTTCTTTTTTTTTCCCATGTTGCCATGAAAGACTGCTCCTGCAGCGCATTAAGTGTCCTGCAGTTCTTCACCAAGACAACTCCAACTCTACTTCCCACACCTGCAGCTCCTACCACTGAGAAAGACAAGGGCAGCAAGCAAATAGAAGCACCACCACCAGTAAGGTTCTCCTCACACATTAACTGCTCCTTCATTGGTGCTGGGTCTGAATCCTGGAACTTCCTATCTAATACATAAGCGAGGTGCTGCCTGAAGAAGACAGCCAAAGTCATAAAGATTCCCAATCACTCTGGTCACAACCTCTTCTCCTTCAGACAGGAGATACCGAAGCCTGAAGTCCAGCATCTCTAAGTTCAAGAACAGCTTTTTTTTCCCCCAACAAGAACAGTGAATTACTCTGAGACTACCAAAAGATTGGTTTGCATTATTCAAATCTCACTTTCTTTTCCTTGCACTAACTGCAACTGAATATTTATTTTCTGTCATTATTATCTTTCTCTCTGGGTATATTGTGGTAGTTTGATTTATGCTTTTGTAGATGGTGTTTCTTGTGCAGTAGTATGGCAACAGCGAATAAGGATTTTAGTACATCTTCACATTGTACTTATGTATATGACTATAAACTCTCATTTCATCTCAACAGTAGAATAAGAGCACTGCCTCCAGTGTTGTAAGGAGATGGTGTAGTAACAGCTCCTCAGGGTTCATTAGAAATTGGCAATAAATCTGATCCTTCCAATAATGACCAGTTAGTGATGAATAAAAATCAGACAAACGAATTGCATTCCTTCTACCTGAATTTCATCCACAATCTTGGATTTTTCCTCTCCTTCAAGAATCCCCTAAGGTAACACTTAGGAATTGCATCCACAGCAGGTGCATTGCCTGCACTCTAAGCTGCGATGATGAGGTTGCTTTTGAAGGACAGCATTGGAGAAAGCTTAGTGTCATGTAAAAAAAAAGCCGGTCAACCCAAAGCTGGAATTTTTAATGGTGGTACTGGTGCCTCCCTGATCACCAATAGCCTTATGCTTCACTGTTACCAGACACGGAAGTGTGCCAGCAAACCCAAACCCAAATGGTTCCCTTCTGAATTCTGCCCAAGAACTAAGCATCACAAAAAGTCTGACATCCATTCTGTCTACTCATTACTCATTGGTTCTAAAGTGTGTGGGGGGGGGGGTGGGAGAAAGAGGAGGAGGAGAAGAAAGTATTATCATATACATACGTACAATGTACAGTGGCAATGAAATTCTTGCTGATGTATACACTCACACTGAAGTACAAACTAAATTAACACAATATGCCATAAGAGAACAAAAAATACATAAATATTCACAGTTGCAATTGTGCATAAAATGCTGCTTCAATAGTGTAGACAGATCTTCTCATGGTTCTGGTGTAGATGATCCTGGAATAGTTTATGGTTGTGATTTGGGAAGTACATGGAGGTCCAAGTGCTTGATATCTGTTGGGAAAATCTGTTCTTGAGACTAGAAATATTGCACTTCAGGCTTCTGTACCTTATGGATGATTACAGAGGGCAATTACTTTGCAATAGGAGTAGAGCAAACTTCAGGAAAGACTGGGGAAGAAAAGAGGACTTCCTGCCTTGATGGATAATACTGAAGCATTTGAACAATAACATCTGCACATGCTGGGGTCAAGTGCAATGAACAAATGTGACGAAGAAACTCAGCAGGTCACGCAACATTCACAGGAATTAATAGGGAGCCAACATTTCAGGCCTGGGCCCTTCGCCCTGATGAAGGCATCAGGCTTTAAACATTAGTTACCTTTTACTTCTTATGGATGCTTTATGACCTGCTGAGTTTCTCCAGCATGTTAGTGCTTTGCAATATTGAAGCAGGTTAGTTTTTAAACAACAATTCAAGAGTGCCATCAACACCATGTCCAAGGCTAATTTCTTTATTCAGATGTTTGGAATGATCTGATTATTGAGATTGTATGCTACCATTTAACTGGGCTTTGAGAATGCCAGACCAATAACAAATGCATTCAGTCTGTTTATAGTCAATGTTGTTCTGCAGAACTTATATCTGATATAATAGGTATAGGTCTTTCACCAAATCTTCTTTTAGTCTCTTCTCTCTGAGAAGTTTAATGGTCCATAAAAAGAATGAGGAAATAGTTTCAAGCAGTTCTCTCAAAGGCACAAGATCAATGTGGAAACTGATTGGCATTCACAATCCTGTGTCATTCAAGGGTGTCCACAGTATGTACTTAATTCACGGAGATCAATAAAATATGATTTAACCAAAAGATCTTTGAGTGATGAAGCACATGGGGGATGCAGCAAAGGTAAAATATGACATCAGGGAAGAGGCAGCTTCATCGCATGTCCATTCCTCTCATCCTCTTTATGAAGTCTGATTATAGACTTGCGATCTTCAATACAGCATGGCAAGAGGAGGCCTGTCAATCCAGTGCAGAAGTTAATTACTAAAATGCTGCACTGGAGTTCAAAAAGATGAGTTCAAGATTTGAAGATGTACCAGTGTAAACTGAGTCATCAGAAGAAGCTGATAAATCAACTGACTCTGGGCATTAAGGGAAAGGAACTCACATGTGACTTTTTGATGAAGCAGTATCTCAAAACATTTTTAACAGAATTATTTGCTATTCTTTATTTATTTATTAGTGCTCAGATAAATTATTGTACCTGTGTATTGTTTGCAGTGCATTGATTAATACCAATATTATCCCATTGAAATGCCCTCCAGTGTTCTTTGATTACTTGAGTCCAACAACTGTCTCTGAATTGATTCCTGAGTGGTTGTACTCAGTGCATGTTAATGCTTTGCAATATTGAAACAGGTTAGTTGTATCCGAAGATCATACTCTGCCTGTGAAATGAATTTCATTGATTTTAGTGGAATGGATGTTGAAGCTGATTCTCTTCACTGGGTATGATTATCTGGGCAATTTAGTTTAACTAACAAATGTGGCCATTTTCAATATCCCATCCAAACCATTTTGCCAAATGATGGCAAAACAAACATCTTTAGCAGTGGCATAGAGAGCCTGTTGAGGACTGAAAGTCATATTCCAGTGCTAGGGTTGGTCAAAAGCTTCCAATCTAGTACTGAAATGGTAGCCGAGACAAAGATACAAGGCACTGAGATGATAAAATGAATGACAGCATTGGGGGATGAAATTGATTCCCATTCCATTCTGTCACATGTATTGAAAGTGGCTGCTGGTCTTTGAAATCCCAGTTTGACAACTATAGGCACTCAGCAATGTCAGAATCATTTCACAGGTCAATTGCCCCTTCCTTATAATACTGCTATATTAACTTATTGAATTTGGTTTCTTGAAGATTCAGTAATTAAGCTGCAGCATGAATATCCAGTGCCCTGAATTAATGATATAGAGATGAATGTTCAAATTCTACCATTGGGAAATTAAACTCATGATTAATTAAACCTGAGTTAAATGTGAATAAGGGTAATCATTTCGTAAAGACCTCTGTTAGCCGATACCCCTCCCTCTTCACTTTTTCTGCCCACCCAACCCCTCCCCCACACTACCACCCCCTGTCCCATCCCTGTCTGCCTGATTTTCAGTACTTGATTTGATGAAGGGCTCAGGCCCTTTACGGCAGCTGCCTTTTTCTTTCTTTGAATGCTGCATGGCCTTCTGATTTCTCCAGCGCATTTGTGTGCTGTACCAGACCCTGGCATTTGCAAATTTTCTTGTTTACCTTGTTATTGTAAAACCTATTTGATTCACTTAGGTCCTTTGGAGAAAGAAATCTCTTGTCTGATCTACAGAGATGTCAGACAGACAGAAATGTGATTGACTTTTGACTTTTCTCTGCACTTTCATAGCAGTGAATGATGGCCTTGCCAACAATTCAAAGTGAAAGAGCAATTTCTTAGCTGTTTTTTAAAATGTCTAGAATTATATCAGTTTAACTCAGTAGCCAAAACTTTCCCTAATTAACTAATGCATAAACAGGGGTTCACAGGAATATTTGGTGATACTCACAATTTGTAACCATTTTTTTAAATCATTCGGTCTTTTCTCTGTCACTTGCCAGCTTAAACAATTCAATCAACTTCTTCCAATGCCTGATAAGCAGTCCTGACCTAAAATACTGACTGACCATCTCTCCCCAGGGATGCTGCCTGAACCATTGAGTCCCTCCAGCTTCTTGGTGTTTGCTCAAGATTCCAGCATCTGCAGTCTCTCTTAATTCCTTTGCTTGCTGGATTATACTTTCCATTGCTCTGCATTGCTTCAATAAGAGATGTTAACAAACTTATTGAAGCAATGAACTATCTCACCACTGGGCCTTTGACCAAGTTTTCCCTTGGAGTCTTGCAAAGTTAACAAAGCAGAAGTTGACATGTATAATGTTCATAATAATTACTTGGTCATGCCCATCACCAATGAAATAGTTGGAACTTCAACAGTAGCTCAATTGGGAAGAAACATGTGCAGCCAATGTGCAGGAGGTCAAGAAGTGCCCACCATCACCTTGGAAAGGATGTTGGTCAAAGGCAGAGAACAGTAAGCATGAATGTGGGCAAATGGGATTAGCTGGGTGTAATGCGCGTTGAAAGAACCAAAGGCTTTTATTAACTAAAAGACTGGAGCATATCACAAGTAGGTCGACCAGTCCAGAGTGACCTGGTCTGGCTAGGAGCAATCCTTTAAGACCTGCCAGTAGGTGTGGCTACGCTCTCAGCCAATCACAGTCATCCTACACTTCTTCTTTTCTTTCTTTGGCTTGGCTTCGCGGACGAAAATTTATGGAGGGGTAATGTCCACGTCTGCTGCAGGCTTGTTTGTGGCTGACAAGTCCGATGCGGGCCAGGCAGGCACGGTTGCAGCGGTTGCAAGGGAAAATTGGTTGGTTGGGATTGGGTGTTGGGTTTTTCCTCCTTTGTCTTTTGATAGTGAGTTGGGCTCTGTGGTCTTCTTCAAAGGAGGATGCTGCCCGCCGAACTGTGAGGCGCCAAGATGCACGGTTTGAGGCGATATCAGCCCACTGGCAATGGTGAATGTGGCAGGTACCAAGAGCATTCTTTAGGCAGTCCTTGTACCTCTTCTTCGGTGCACCTCTGTCTTGGTGGCCAGTGGAGAGCTCGCCATATAACACGATCTTGGGAAGGCGATGGTCCTCCATTCTGGAGACGTGACCTACCCAGCGCAGTTTGATCTTCAGCAGCATGGATTCGATGCTGTCGGCCTCTACCATCTCAAGTACTTCGATGTTGGAGATGAAGTCGCTCCAATGAATGTTGAGGATGGAGCGGAGACAACGCTGGTGGAAGCGTTCTAGGAGCCGTAGGTGATGCCGGTAAAGGACCCATGATTCGGAGCCAAACAGGAGTGTGGGTATGACAACGGCTCTGTCTCAGCCAATCACAGTCATCCTACACTACCATCTGTACATATACACAAGAGGTCAGCATGATATTATGGGCTGTTTCCATGCTGCATGGGTCTGTGACTCTAAAATGTGGCCACTAGCCATGAGTGTGTCCTACATCAACAGCGCAAGGTGCTCAACTTGCCAGCAGAAAGATATAATAATATTAAGATGTTTGAGGCTGCTTTGTTAAATAAACACACCACATTCTTTATATAGCAAAGATATGTAACCAATATTTCAGGCCTGAGCCCTTTCTCAAGGTATGAGCAAAAAGCAAGCTGGCACCAGAATGATATGACAATTATTAGGTATAGCTGAGTTAACATTTACAGAGATATTGTAATTGCATTGTTATACTTCACAGTAAAGATAAGTTTGGTAAAAACTTCAAATATGAGCACAAGCCTTCAATGGTTTCAATTGAAATATTAAATGAGTCTTGAAATGGCTTGATCTATCAAAGAGACTGTCTATAAATATTGCATGAGTTCGATTGATGCTTTCATTTCATCAGTAGGTTTATGTTGAGATTTTGCTCTTTCTGAAGCTTTCAGGGCTTAGACATGAACTGCCAGTGAAATTTAATTTGTGTTGGCATTCGTACAGGAAGAAGAGGTATTGAATCAGGTTGGCCAGCAGTCCATTTATTGGACAGTCGAGCAAATTACCAGTAAAGCCATGAAACTGATAATAAAATTTTATAGGTGAGAGATTTTCCTTCATTACTGTGCATTGCACTCCCTTTTCTAAGCATGGTTCCAATGTAATCAGCAGGTCCCCATTCATACAGGAGGTCACTTAACCCATTGACCCAACACAAGTCAATGGTTCCAATGAGCAAATTATCTATTTAATTACTTGAAAGGTAAATGGTGGCAAAAACATCAGGAGAATTCTCCAGCTCTCCATCTCTTACCATCTCACCGTCCACCTGAGATAGGACCATAGAATACCTCAGACAGAAACAGCCTACCTAATCCATGCCAACCTATTATTCTGCCTTATTCCATTGGTCTGCACCTGGACCATAACCCCACAGGGTGGGGTTATGTACCCTTTCAATTTTTTTTTAATATCAAAATTGAGCCCACATTCATCACTTGAACTGGTATCTCATTCCACACTCTCACCACTATTAGCAAGAAGAAATCTCCCTTAACGTTCACCCGAAACCTTTCACCTTTTCCCCTTAACCCATGTCTTCTAGATCATGTCTCACCCTACCGCAACAGAAAATGCCTGTTTGCATTTACTCTATCAAAACCCCTCATCATTTTATATCTTCTATCGAATCTCCCTTCATTCTTCTTCACTCCAGGGAATAAAGTCCTAACCTATTTAACCATTCCCTGTAACTCAATTTCTCAAGTCCTGGCAACATGCTTGTCAATCTGCTCTGTATGCTTTTATCTTATTGATATCTTTCCTGTTGTTAGGTGACCAAGACTGCACACAATATCAAAACCAAATATATCAGAATATTTTATTGTATACGAAAACACATTTTACAAGATGATGTCTCATTGAACGTAACAGCTAAATCCAGAAAAAGCCAACAACAAAACGGAATGCTGCAAACAGAAAAATTGCTCTTTTTAACTATCCTATCAACCTGTGCGGCAATCTATGGATTGGCCCTTCTGTTGTGTTATCATTAACCTTGAACTCTGCCTTCAAGTTTGACCTTCCAAAAGGAATCACTTCATGCTTATACTGATCGAACACTATCCTGTCATATCCTGTTGTAACCTAGGCAACCTTCAACAATATCCACAACACATCCAACCTTCGCATCATCGCAAACTATTGACCCATCCCTCTATTTCTTCATCAAAGTCATTTATGAAAACTCAAAAGAGCAGGAGTCACTGACCTCCAGGCAGTAAACATTGTTCCTATTACTACTCTTTATACAAGACAGCCAATTCTGAATCCACACAGCTAAGGTTCCATGGATCCAATGCCTCATAACTTTCTGAATGAGTCTCCCATTGGAGACCTTGTCAAATACCTTGCTAAAATCCATATACGCTACATCTACCACCTTACCTTTATCAATTTCTTTTATCTCCTCAATACATTCAATTAGGCTCGTGAGGCACAACCTACTCTTCACTGAGCAATATTGACGATCCCTGAGAAGACTGCACTTCTCTAAATGCTTGTAAATCCTCTCCTTAAGAAACCTTTCCATTTGTTTTACCATCACTGATACAAGATTCACTGGTCTATAATTCCCAGGATTCTTCTCCTTATAACCTTTGTTTAAGCAAGGACCACATTTTCCCTTTGTAGTGCGCGTCGAAAGAACCAAAGACTTGTTGATCCAAACCAAGGCTTTTATTAACTAAAAGACTGGAGCATATCACAAGTAGGTCGACCAGTCCAGAATGACCTGGCCTGGCTAGGAGCAATCCTTTAAGACCTGCCAGTAGGTGTGGCTACACTCTCAGCCAATCACAGTCATCCTAAACTACCATCTATACATATGCACATAAAAACATTGGTGATAGAATCTGTACTATCACAACCTTCTCCCATCCTCTGGTACCCACCCTGTTATCAAGGAGTAGTTGAAGATTGTCAATGCCTCAGCAATCTCTACCCTCCCTTCCCATAGCAAGCAAGGTATACCTCATCTAGTCCTATGGATTTATCAATCCTAATGTTTTTAAGATGATCCAGAACTACTTATTTCTTAATCTTAACATGGTTCAGCACATAGGCATGTTCTACTCTTGACCAAAGTCCTTTTCTCCAATGAATACTGAAGTATTCATCTCAAACCTTCCCAACCTCCTCCACATGTTTCCTCCTTTATCCTAAGCAACCCTACCTTCATTCTTGTATTCCTTCTGTCTTCACATAATCATAGAATGCATTGACTTTTCTGGTTTCTGCTAACCTGCCCTCCTCTTCTGCCTCACCCTTTCCCTTCCTCTTTCTAGTTCTCCTCCCTCCCCTCCCCCTCTATTCATCCAGCCAACCCTCCTCCCCTTGATCACTGCTGTCCACTCCCTCCCTTCTCTACCTATCACCCCCTGCCTTTGCAACCACACGCCCCCCTTTCTTTTGTTTGGACACCTTCAGACATTTTTTCCATACCTTGATGAAGAGCGCAAACCCGAAATGTCGGTTATGTATTTTTACCTTTGCTATATAATGGACACTGCTTGACCTGCTGAGTTTCTCCAGCACTGTGTTTTCACTAAGCATAGAATGCCTTGGGGTTTTCCTTCACCCTACTTGCCAAAGCCGTCTCATGCCCTCTTCTAGCTCTCCCAAGTACTTTCTTAAGTTCCTTCCTGGTTACCATATAATTTGCATGAGCTCATCCTGTTATTTTGCTTCTTAAATCATATGCTTCCTTTTTCCTCTTAAATAGCTTCCTCACCCGTTTTGTCAACCATGGTTCCCTTTTCCAACTATTTTTTCCTTTTTACAGTGGGACAAACCTATCCAGAACTCCACACAAGTGGTCCCCAAACATCTTCCACCTTACTCCTCTGCTTTCTCCTGAGACCAATTTACTTTCCCGAGTTCCTGCTTCATCCCATCATAATTAGTCCTTCCCCAATTAAATCATTGTTAACCCTCTCTCCCTAACATCCATCTTTTTTCTCTCAGAGATGAGATTTCCGTTATCACACTCCACAATGGTTCAGTGTACAAAGAAAATGGAAAGTTGCTCTAAATATCAGCGAGACCAAGGAGCTTACTGTGGACTTGGCAAAGGGGAATCCCAATCACCCATCTTTGTTGGCTGGACAGAGGAGGATAAGGTTATTGCCTTCAGGTTCCTGAGAATCCACATGTAGGAGGACCTCTCCTGGAGTAGGCAAATCAAGGGAATCATGGAAAAGCCACACCAATGCCTCTACTTTCCAACACTTTTCAGTTCTGGTCACCACATTACAGGAAAGAAGTGGAAGCTATGGAAAGGGTGCAGAGGAGATTTACCAAGATGTTGCCTGGATTGGAAAATATGTCTTCTGAGGCAAGATTAGCAGAGGTTGGACTTTTATCCTTGGAGTGAAGAAGGATGAGAGGTGTACAAGATTATAACAGGAAATAATAAGATAGACAGTCAACTCCTTTTTCCCAGGATGGGAGTAGCAAGCACTAGAGGGCATCTGTTCAAATGAAAGGAGACTTCAGAGGTCAGTTTTCTTGCACACAGAGTTGTATGGGCCTGGAATGCATTACCATAGGTGATAGTAGAGGCTTGGACAATAGTATTGTTTAAATAAAGGAAAACAGAGGGCTATGAGATAAGGTGGATTTAATTTTGTTTTTATAAGTATTTATGGTTCAGCACATCATTGTGAGTGAAAGGGCCTGTACTCTGCTCTAATGATCAATATTCTTTGTCAGTCTGAGAAGATTTGACATATCATCGAATACTCTATCGAGCTTCTACAGCTGTATTGTGGAAATTACACTGACTGGTAGCACCGTGGCCTGGTTTGGAACCTCATGCACCCAGGACTACAGAAGGCTGTATATAGTGGCAATCCTGGTCTAGTCCATTATGGGCACTGACCTCCCATCCAATGAAGATATCTCAATATCTTGCTGTCTCAAGAAGGAAGCTACATCACAAAAGATCCCTACCACTCTGGTCACAATCTCTTTTTGCTTCTACCTTCATGTACAGAATGCTAAAGACCAGCACCTTGAGGTTGAAGGTTATTTTTCCAACAGCTATCAGGCTCTTCAACCTACCATGTTAAACTAACCATAAACGTATTCAACGATCACTAAGAGATCTGCCTACACTGTTGAAACATCAATTTTATTTTTCACTAACTGCAACTGTATTTCAGATCCAGATTTCTAATTTATTGTCAGAGTACATACAAGGCAAATGGTATGTTGGCCTTCATATCAAGAGGGTTTGAGTATAGGAACAAGGATACCTTACTGCAGCTGTACAGGGCCTTGGTGAGACCCCACCTGGAGATTTGTGTGCAGTTTTGGTCACCTTATCTAAGGAAGGATGTTCTTGCAATGGAGGGAGTGCAGAGGCGATTCACCAGGCTGATACCTGGAATGGCAGGAATGACTTATGAGGAAAGATTGCGCAAAATGGGATTGGACTCGCTGGAGTTTAGAAGATTGAGAGGGGATCTCATAGAAACCTATAAAATTCTGGCAAGACTGGACAGAATGGATGCAGATGGGATGTTTCCAATGATGGGAAAATCCAGAACCCGGGGCCATGGTTTGAGGATAATAGGCAAACCATTTAGGACCGAGATGAGAAGGAATTTCTTGACCAAGAGGGTGGTGAATCTGTGAAATTCCCACAGAGGGCAGTAGAGTTAGGTTCATTAAATCTATTTAAGAGGGAATTAGATCTATTTCTTCAGTATAAGGGTATTAAAGGTTACGGAAAGAAGGCGGGGACGGGGTACTGAACTTTAAGATCAGCCATGATCTCATTGAATGGCGGAGCAGGCTCGAAGGGACGAATGACCTACTCCTGCTCCTATCTTCTATGTTTCTATTACATCACATACAACCCTGAGATTCTTTTTCCTATGGGCGAGGCAGAATTACCAAATATTGGTAGTGCAAAAAAAAACTGACACAATGTACACACGTAAACAAATAAAGAACTGTAAAGAGATAATGAATGTAAACAAACTGACTGTGCAATACAGAGAGAATTTTTTTTTAAATTCAATCAAGTGCACAAAAATAATTCCCTGATTGAGTTTGTTGTTGAGGAGTCTGATGGTGGAGGGGTAGCAGCTGTTCCTGAATCTGGCGGTGCAAGTCTTGTAGCACCTTTACCTTTTCCTGATGGTAGCAGTAAGAACAGAGTGGGTGCTGAGTGGTATGGATCCTTGATGATAGTGGCTGCTCTCCGATGGCAGCATTCCCAGTAGATGTTCTTGCCTGTGATGTCCTGGGTTGTGTCCATTACATTTTAGAGGGCTTTACACTCAGGACTATTAGTGTCTCCATACCAGATCATGATGTAGTCAGTCACCACACTTTCCACCACACATCTATAGAAATTTGCCAGGTTTTCTGATGCCATACCAAACCTCCACAAACTCTTGAGGAAATAGAGGCACTGATGTGCTTTCTTCATGGTGACATTAGTATGTTGGATCCAGGAAAGATCGCAAGAACTTAAATTTGCTTACCCTCTCCATCTCTGATCCCCAATGATCACTAGATCATACGCCTCTAGTTTTCCTTCCTGAAGTCAACAATCAGCTCCTTCGTTTTGGTGACATTGAGTGTAAGGTTGTTGTTGGTGCTCTATTCAGCCCAGTTTTCAATCTCCCTCTTGTATGCTGATTTATCACCTTTCTTTCTTTATACAACCCACTACCTTTGTATCATTGGGTAATTTGTAGATGGTGTTATTGTCATACCGAGCCACACAGTAGTAGATGTAAATTAAGTAGAGCAGGGGGCTAAGACGCATCCATGTGGTGTTTCCAGACTGAGAGATTGTGGAGTAGATGCTCTCACCAATCCTCACTGATTGTGGTCTGGAGGTGAGGAAGTCCATGATCTTCTTACACAATGGAGCATTGAGTCTCAGATCTTGGAGTTTGCTGATCAGTTTTGAGTGGATGATGACATTAAATGCCGATCTGTAGTTGATAAAGAACATCCTGATGTATGCACCTTTGCTGTCCAGGTGCTCCAGGGTTTTGTGTAAAGCTAGTGAGATGACATCTGCCATAGACCTGTTGCTACAATAAAACTGAAACGTATCAATGTTACCACTCAGACAGGAGCTGATCTGCTTCATCACCAGCCTTTCACAACACTTCAGCATTGTTGATGTAAGTGCTACTGGTTGATAACTGTTAAGGCCGGTTGCTGCGCTCCTCTTGGGCACAGGTATGATTGACACCTGTTTGAAACAAGTGGGTACCTCTCCCTGCCAGATATCTATGAACACATTGGCAAGTTTGTCAGCACAGATTTTTAATACTTGGCCATGTATTCCATCTGGGCCAGATGCTTTCCTCGGATTCACTATCCTGAAGGCAGCATGCATATCATCCTTGGATACAGACAGAATGAGATCATCAGGGGACATGGGGGTGCACAGGGGTGGTTCTTCACTGTTACTGTGGTCAAATCCAGTGAAGAATTTATTGAGTTCCTCTGGGGGTGAAGCTTTGCACCCGATTTGGTCTTGTAGCATGTTATGTCATTTAGGTCCTGCTACAGCTGTCGGGTATCCTTTGTGGTTTCCATTTTCATCTGGAATCTGTACTTCACCCGGAAGATGGCTTTTCGTGGGTCATACCTGCTTTTTCAGTATTAATTTGGATATCTGGATGAAAATGCCTGTGATCTGGCTTTCAACGGGTTCTGGATTTCATTGTTCATCCAGGGCTTCTGGTTGGGGAAAACCCTGTATGATTTAGTGGGGACACACTACACCACAGCTGTTTTGATAAAGTCTGTGACAGTCCTGGTGTAATCATTCAGATCCCCAGCTGAGTCCTTGAACTCCACCCAATCCGCTGACTCAAGGAAGTCCTGCAACTGTTCTTCAGCCTCCTACAGCCACCTTCTTTCTGTTGTGATCTCCGGAGCTTCTCTTTTTTTAGGCACTATCTGTAAGAAGGCAGAAGAAGCACATCCAGATGATTTGACTTGCCAAAATGCGGTCTCAGGAATGAACGTAGGCCTTCCTTATCTTGGTGTAGCAGTGGTCGAGTGTCCTGGAACCTCTGGTACAGCAGGTTACATGCTGGTGGTAGATGGCCAGGGTTTTCTTGATGCAGGCCTAGTTAAAGTCACCGACTAAGATTTGTAGTGTATCAGGCTGGACAGTCTCTTATTTACTGATCACATCATGTAGCTTCACAAGTGCTTGTTTATAATCGGCATCGGGAGGGATATAAACTCTGGTGAGAATCACTGATGTGAACTCTCAGGGTAGATAGAAGGATCTGCATTTAATTGAGATTTTCTCTAAGGCAGTAGAATATTTATTTATCCCTTTATCTTTGTAATCTCTTTGTTTGTCTCCTGGTATATTGTGGAAACTTTAACTTACATTATTGTAGTTGGTGTATCTTATGAACCTGCTACAAGAAATAAGAATGCTCATTCATCTGCACATTGTAGTTATGTACCTAACAATTTCTTTCATGTATTTATTCTCATCCATTCAAAAGCCAGGCTGTGCTTTAAGCCTTATGGTTACTGAGATTTGCAATGGACCAATAATTGAAACTATCATCAGAATGTGTTGAAATAATCCTTTAAACCTCCTGTCCTGGTGTAAATTAATTTCAAGGGGTTTGTGTCTCTCATGTGGAATAGCAGACCCTATTTGAGAGCACACAAAAGATTGCAGATGCTGCTAAGTCTTTCTCTTTCCCAATTGATGTCCACTTTCCTTCAGCTTCTCACCCCTTTCCATTCAGAGAGCTAGCCTTGCCCTATCAACTCTTAGATTTTTTTCTTCTACTCCCTCATCCGTATCCACCTATAACCTCTTAACTATGCTCCATCCCTGCCTCTTCCTCCCTCCTCTCTCCACCCTTTTATTCAGGCAACTGACTGCCTTTTGCTCATACCTTGTCGAAGGGCTCAGGCCCAAGATGTTGGCTAACCTTTATTTCCCATAGGTGCTGTGTGACCTGCAGAGCTTTTTTAATACTTTTGTGAATTTCACTACAATCACAATGACTTCAGACTTTCCTGCCTAATTGTTTTGGAGTTTGCAAGTACATTTCAGTCTTTGGAGAAAAGAAATGTGGGCAAAATAGTCTGCACAATTTTCATTATTCAGAAGCTGCTTTCACACAAGATCCCATAAATTGGCATGTCAATTCAATGAAGTTGTCTCTCCACGAACGAACTCTAATAATTAGACGGAAACTTAATAGGATGTCATTTCAATACATTCTGTTGAATAATTTCGGCAGTGCATGAACTATAACTAATTACAAAGAAATAGTACGGTAGTATCGTAGTCAGAACTGTAACTAGTTGCAAATAAACAGTCAGTACGAATTGGAAACAACATCTCCTCCTCACTGATCAACACAGGCGCACCCCAAGGATGTGTATTTAGCCCCTGGTCAACTCGCTATACACCCATAACTGTGTGGTCAGGTACAATTCCAATGCCATTTACAAGTTTGCCGATGACACCACTGTTGTCGGCACAATCACAAATGTCAATGAGGAAGTGTATAGAACGGAGATAGACCAGCTCATTGAATGGTGTAATGACAGCAACTAAGGAGGTTGCTGTGGACTTCAGGAGGAAGTCAGGGGAACACAACCCAGTCCTCATCACAGGCTCAGTAGTGGAGAGGGTCAAGAGCTTCAAATTCCTTGTGAGGTGCTTGAGGCAGTTCGGTATGCCACCAAAGACCCTCGTAAACTTCTACAGGTGTATCGTGGAGAGAATTCTGGCTGGTTGCATCACTGCCTGGTATGGAGGCTCCAACTCTCAGGTCAAGAATAAACTCCAGAGGGTTGTTAGTTCGGCCTGCAGGCACCAGACTGCATTCCATCGAGGACATCTACATGAGTGGTGTCCTAAAAGAGAAGCTTCCATCCTTAAAGACCACCACCACCCAGGACACACCCTCTTTATTCTGCTACCATCGGGGAAAAGGTTCAGGAGCCAAAAGACGAGCACTCAACAGCACAGACAGCTTCTTCCCCACTGCCATCACATTCCTGAATAATCGATGAATCCAAGACACTGCCTTACTTTTAGTGCAGAATTATTATCATCATTATGTCGTAAGATGGTTAATAATATGAATGTTTGCTCTCTGACGCTGCTGCAAAACACTGAATTTCATGACTTGTTCATGACAATAAATCCTGATTCTGATTCTAATATCAGAAATCCCTGCATGCAAATTGGATTTTTTTTTAAATAATCAAGCATCATTTAAAGACAAAGTTTGGAAAACTGAAATCATAAATTACAGCACCAAGTTATCAAACCATTTGTTTGATCCTGTGGCTCTGTGCACCTCTCTTTATTCCCACTGTCCTGAGGTGAACCAGTAGGAATTTTGTAGTAACTGAACAAAGAACATCTAATTAATATCTCAGTGATCCATCTCTACAGCTTCCTCAGTTTTGTTGTCTCACTGTGTAAATGACCATTCATTTATGTATGAGGAAGAAAATTAAAAAAAAACAATCATGGGGTTTGTTTGGAAAAGATGTATTTTTCCTCTTAAAAAAAACATTGTTTTTATTCTTGTTGTCATTGCAAAGTCCCTGTTCTATTGCTTGATGAGAACTGGAAAGAGAATTACAACGCGAAAATAGGCCACTCACTCCAATCAGTCCTTGGTGAGTTCGTCCTCTGAAAAAAGATGCCCCTGGATCCCAGGTGCTTGGTGTTTACATATCAATTCTTTTCACTTTAAGAATGCATGATACAGGTGGTGCTGGGGCACAGCTGGTAGAACCACCTCCTCTCAGAGCAAGAGGCATGGTTTCCCTCCTGACCTTTGGTGCTGTGCGAGTAGAGTTTGCACGTTCTCTCTGTGGCCACATGGATTTCCTGCAGGCACTCCATTTTCTTCCCACATCCCAAAGATTCATGTGTTAGGAAGTTTATTAACCATTGCCCCTCATGTCTTGGTCAGTGGCAGAATTTGGGGGGTTGGGGGGAGGAGTGGGAATTGATGAGAACCTGGAGAGAATTAAAATAGGATAAGTATGGGGATGGTTAGCTGATGGTCCTGTATCTGTGCTCTGTGCCTTTGCATAGTACTGGGATAATTGGCCCTGTGATCTCACTCTACCATTGAGCAAGTTGATGGCTGATCCTGCACCTCATCCAACATCATAAAGGACCCCCCCCCCACCCCCACTCATCCTGGTCACAACCTCTTCATACTGCTACCTTTGGGCAGAAGGTGCAAAAGCCTGAAAACCAGCTGCTGACAGTTCAAGAACAGTTTATTTCCAACAGCTACCAGACCCTTGAACCTCCCCTTGTTACACAATGCCATTGCCCGCTCCAACAGCACAGAAGGACTGTCTTCACAACTATAAGCCACTTGTTGCACTTGCATTACTGTGAATATTCATTACCTCTGATGTATTTTAATTTAATTAAGTTATTTCACTATCACGGCTGTAGTAAACAAGAATTTTGGTGCAAAATAAACTCAGCGTCGTCATCCACTCCCCCCCCCCCACCCCCCATCCCAGGGAGTCTTGAAGGTCCAAAGAACCAATTGACCGCAGTTGTAAAAACAGCCAGCAATGGCACATCTATAGGAATCTGGAGAGAAAATTCCAAGCATTTACCTCCCTTCACCCCTTTAAAACCTCACACTAAACCATAATTCTACTAATCTTATATTTAATTTGCGCAAATGATATTTCTGGTTTTGTTAAATACACTGTAACATCATCTGAAAATAAACTAATTTTATGTTCTATATTGTCTATCTCAAAACCTTTAACTCATTGTCTCTTCTAATTATTTACACTTTAGCACAAGTTGACCGATCACTTTCCCTGAGACTTTCTCTCCTCATTGCAGACATTACTGCCAGAGGAAGCTGCCTGAGGAAGGAACATGGTCAATTCCTCTTCACCAAATTTTAATCCAGCTGGCAGACATTCTTTTTTTTTTCCCCAATGTTGCGAATTTAATTTGTAAGGGAAGTACATCAATCCTGAAATCATGGTTGGCCCTCATGACAACTTAATGTCTTTTTTTATAAATTATTTAAAAACAATGTTTTTTAAAAAAGTTATTCAATTACATAAAGACAATACAATATTATTCAATACAAGATGATACAAAAAAGATTATATTTTCCCCCAAAACCACCCTCCATCTCCCCAGGAGGAAAAGAAGAAAATAACCTAGACTATATAGTAATCATATTTTCTTGATATAACTCTTGTATCTTCTGATTAATGATTGAGAGGAGTTGGTGACATGGATGATGTGGATGGGTTTTTATGAACAAATTCCATATATAGTTCCAAAATCTTATTAAAAATTCCCAATCTTATTCCTTAAATTATGTGATTTTTTTTCTAATGATAAACAATTTTGTATTTCAATGTTCCATCTATCCATCATTATAATTTTTTTCTGTTTTCCACATCACTGCTACACATTTTTTTGCTACCACTATTGTTATATTAATAAATGTTTCTTGATATTTATCCAACTTCAATTTCGCATCATCTTCATATAGATTACCAAGTAAAAATATTCTTGGATCCTTTTGTGTTTTTATCTTCATAATTTGTCCTAACAATATATTCAAATCTTTCCACTTTAACACAGGACCAAACTGAGTGCAAATAATCCCTACTTCCTTATTCCATCTCAAACATTTATCAGAATAATTTGTGTTTAATCCTTTTAATTTATATGGAATAATAATACAATTGATGTAGAAAATTATATTGTACCACTTGATATCTAACATTAATTGAATTTGTTACACTCTCTTGGCACAATCTTGATCAAATTTCTTGAATTTGTATATTTAGATCTTTTTTCCCATCTTTGTTTTGATTTATATAGTTCTTTTTTCCCCATAGTCTCTTGGAATTTTATATACATATTTGTTATAAAATTCTCAATAAATCTATCTGTAATTAAATATTCAAATTGACTCTGTTCCAGCAGCCTTAAACTCGCACCTAATTTCCCTTTTAAGTCTATTTTAAGTTGATAGTATGAACAAATTGTATTATTTAGTATTTCATGTTTCTCTTTCACTTGTTCAAAGCCATAAAAAAAACCTAAAAAAATCTTTAATTGTCTGTATCCTCTTTACTACACAAAATATCAAAAAGAGGATTAATCAAAGTAAAAGAGGAAGAAGCTGATTTTAACAACGTCTTTGGTATTTGATAATTTTTAATTCCTCTGAATTCCATTCCATACCTTAAAAAAAGAGCTTTAATATTGGTACTTCTGTTTTCTTTTTCAATAACTCATTATTCCATTTGTACAAAAAATATGCTGGTTTGGTTTCTCCAATTTTATTCATTTCAATATGAACCCACGTTGCTTTCACTCCAATTTGATAAAAGGATGACAAGAATCTTAATTGGGCTGCTTTATAATAATTTTTAAAATTTATTAATCTTAATCATCCTTGTTCAGATTTCAAAGTCAGTCTTTCCAGAGTTACTCTTGGCATTTTATCTTTCCAAATACAGTTCCTTATATTTTTATTTAGCTCTTGGAAAAACTTCTCTGGTGTCGGGATGGGTAATGATTGAAATAAATACTGTATCCTTGGAAGAATTTACCTGTCCTATTAAAGTTATTGACAAATCTTTCCATTTTTAAAAATCCTGCTCATTTTTAAAAATAATTAAATAAATTATTTGAACCTCTGTTTTTATTCCTAAATTTTCAATTGCTTCTTTTTGCTATTTAAATTTTGTCATTGTTTTACTTTGTGTATAATCCATATCAACCATAGGCATCACTTCACTCTTATCAACATTTACTTTATAACCTGACACAAAACCATATTCTACTTATCTTATATTTAATTTGCACAATGATATTTCTGGTTTTGTTAAATAAACTAATTTTATGTTCTATATCGTCTATCTCAAAACCTTTAATCTCATTGTCTCTTCTAATTATTTCTGCCAAAACAAATAAAAATGGTGATAATGGGCATCCTTGCCTAGATGATCCCTCTAATAAAAAAGACTTTGATATTTGCCTATTTGTGATCACTTATCCAATCTATAAAATAGTCGGAATTCCAAATGTACTTAAAACCTTAAATAAAAACTCCCATTCTAATCTGTCACATGCTTTTTCTGTGTCTAACATGACTGTTATTGCTGGTTTCTTTTCTTTTTGTGCTATACTTAATAAACTCATAAATTTAACTATATTATCTACAGATCTACTTTAATAAAACCTGTTTAATCCATATTTATTTATTTTGGTAAATATTTACTTAATCTGAGAGATAATAATTTAGATACAATTTTATAATCTGTATTTAATAACAATATAGGTCTATAAGAGGAAGGTTGTAAAGGGTCTTTCCCTTTTTTTGTAATAATTAGTATAAATGCTGTTTTAAAAGATTCTGGTAGATTATGTGATTCTCTCATTTGATCTAATACTTTCAATAATACAGGAGTTAACAATTCCTTCAATTCTTTATAGAACTCCAGAAGAAATCCATTTTCTCCTGGAGCTTTATTATTCTGTAATGACATCAGAGTCTCAAACACTTCTATCACAGAAAAAGAATTGGATAACTCTAATTTTTCTTCCATATTTAACATAGGTAATTTAACCTGTGATAAATATTTTTTTTTCATCTTTCATCTGTGATTTGGCCAGTTTCCTTCTTGATTGCAACTATTGTTCTTAATATTTCTTCAACCTTTAATTGCCATGCTAATACTTTGTGAGGTCTTTCACCTAGTTCATAATATTTCTGTCGAGTTCTCATTATATCTCCTTCTACTCTATAAATTTGTATTGTATTAAATCTTAATTTTTTTGATTCCAATAATCTTTTTTTTCTCTTCATTTTTTTGGACATGTAATTCCTTCTCTAAATTTAATATTTCCTTTTCCAATTGGTCTTCTTCTTTCATATATTCCTTCTTTATCTTTATTTGACTTCTTAAATATGCCTTCATGAAATCCCATATAGTAAAATTATTCATCACTGAATTTTCATTAGATTCTTGAAAAAAATATATCCATTGTCTCATAAAATCACAAAAAATCTTTTCTCTTTAATAATATTGTATTGTCTTCATAACATATATTTTGTTCATCCTCCAATGCAATTGACAAAATAAAGGTGAATGATCAGATAAAAGTCTCACTTGATATTCTACCTTTTGAACTCTAGCTTGTAACTGTGCAGAGACTATAAACATATCTATATGTGAATATATGCCTAAAAGAGTAAAAGAAATAGTCTCTATGACTTGGATGAGATCTTCTCCAAATATCTATTAGCCCCATATCTTTCATTAAATTTATAGCAAAATTATCTACTTTATTTTTAACTTTCTAACTTTGGATCAATGGTAAAATTGAAATCTCCTCCCACTAACATTTTCCCTTTTGCACTTGTTAATTGCAGAAATATATCTTGTATAGATTTTCCATCATCTGCATTTGGTGTATAAACATTCAATAAAGTCCAATATTCTGAACAGATTTAACAAGTAACCATTACATTCCTTCCCGCTGTATCTATAGTAGTATTTAATATTCTAACTGGTAAATGTTTATGTATTAATATTGCCACACCTCTGGCTTTTGAATTAAATGAAGATGCCAATATCAATCCAGCACAATCTCTTTTCAACTTTTGATGCTCCTCTTCCGTCAAATGAGTTTTTTCATATATATTAGTATTTTTTTCTGTTTTATTTGATTCTGCATTCTATTTATATTAATACTAGCAAAATTTAATTTCCCTGCCATCAGGTACCTCTATAAAATCCTTTGTCCATGCATCCACTGTCTCCCACTCCTCCCACTTTCACAGTGTTAGCAACATATCTAGTATTATTCTTAATTCATCTAGGTATACAAGAAGAAGAAACAAATATAGAAAAAAAAACAAAAAAGGAAAAGAGAAAAGAAAAAAGAAATCCCACCCCCAAGATGCATGATGTTTTAATGGCTTTAACTCCTTGATCTCTACGGGTTGTGGTAAAAACCACACTTGCTCTTGTGATTCCGCAATAGTCAGCTCCATTTTCCCACTGAACTCACTCAAAATACAATATATTCCCCCCATTGCATTATGACTATTCATTCTTATTCATTCAAGAATCTTTTTAAACAACTGTAGGTTAAAAACTTCATCCCAATTAAACTATCAAATTTTTCAGTTACATCTTAACTCTGTCACATTCATAGGGACCTTTCAAGTATCAATAGCCACCTACTTCTCTCTTTTTGGCAAAGAATCAGCATGAACCTTTGTCTCATTAGTCACTGCAAAGAAAAACCTATTTTTTCCATCTTAAACAAAAACTTTTAAAACTGCCGGATACCTCAAGACAAAGGCATAACTTTTTTACCACAATACATTTTTAACTGCTTTAAATTCTTTTCTCTTTTTTAATAAATCAAAACTTATATCAGGGTAAAAGAAAATCTTCTTCCCATTATAAATCAAAGGCAATTGTCTTTTTTTCTGTCTATTTAGCCACCAGTTCCAAGATCTCTCTTAATTCATAATGAAGAACAAGTATCGGATGAGGTCTCTGATCTGATTGTGGCTTTGGTCTCAGTGCTCTATGTGCTCTCTCAATCACAAGTTTTCAGAATCCAACACTGTAAAACTTGATTTCCTGTCCTTCATCGCCTTCTTTAAGTCCAACTACTTTTATGTTATTCCTTCTGCTGAAATTTTCTGAAATGTCAATTTTTTGCATTAATTGTTCTTTTGTCACCACTGCTTCAGCTTGTACCTGCTTCATTTGTTTCTTAATGCTTTGAATTTCAAATTAATTTCCTTTAATTTTTTTCATCCATAACTTCAAATATTTTGTCTACCTGCTGCATCATTTTTTCCACTTTCCTTGTAAAAGTCTTATTTTCAGCTATATTGTCTCCACATTTCTTAACTTCTTCCATTAATAACATCATAGATTGCTGGAAATGATTCATGTAATTCTTCATATCAGCTGTAGAAATAAATATCTCCTTCATTTTGTCCATCATACTGTCCATAAATCCTCGTTCAGTGCGTTTTTCTTCCTCTTCTTCCTGTCCACTGGAGCTAGAAGCCTCTTGAGACTAAATCACAAGTGTCAGTTGATGAAGTAGACAAAGACGATGTGGTCAAACATAATCATGTCTTTTATTAGCAGAAACTCATGGTACAACATGAAAGACAACAGGTGCATACACAGTTATACCCAAGGGGAGTGTCCTTGGCTCATCAGAGGGGAGACAGGCAGCTTGGCAGACATTCACCACAGAAGCCTCTTGAGCCTTTTTTAAAACTCCTCTGTTTTTTTATTTATTTTGCATGCGTAGTAATTTTTTCACCCGTACTGGGCAGCCATTGTTCGGAGAGACCCTGCACAGTAATGTCCAAGGTCTCTCTATCTCCCAGCTTGTCTCCCTTGAGCAGTTCCTTATGTACAGCTCCTGGCTCCTTCCCAAGCTCATTGACAAAGGCATCACACAACCAAGAAGGAAACTTTATGCCCATTTCTGATCTGTTGCAGAAATGATTCATGGTCATATGTGCCAGTGCCAAATTGGGAATGCTTTTCAGAAGTTAAACAGGAAAGTCTGCAGACGCAATACACAAAAGAGCTAGAGAAACTTAGTAGGACATACAGCATCCAGAGAAAGCAAAGGTAGGTAACAAATGTTTCAAGCCTGAGCTTTTATGTCAAGGTTAGATACCTTTGTTTCCCGTTGTCACCTCCTGCCTTTATAGCAATGCTTTTCAGGAGTCAGGTTCCAACTGATCTTGGACTCTGGGATGTATTCATCCTATGAAGGCAGAGGTTGTGTTTAGTGTTTTTTCCCCAAAATAGAGGTACCAAAAGGAAAAGATGAGAATAAGGGGTTTTAAAGGGGATTTGAGGTAAAGGTATTTCTTATGCAGAGTGGTCGATATGTGGCACTCGCTGCCAAAGGAGATGGAATCAAATAGAATTAGCTCATTGTGACATTCACTTAAAAGACTTGAAAAAGAAAATAGACCTAGTATGGACAAACTATTAGTGTGGCTGGGCAAAAAGATTGGGATGAACAAGGCAGACCAAAGGTCCTGTTTCTCTGCTTTGTGACATCCTGTTGTGAAGACAATGAAAGAATGATGGAGAGTTTATTTTCAAATACATCAGTAGAGTGTGCAAAATAATTTGAATCTGCTGGAGGAACTCAGCGCCTCAAATAGCATCAATGGGAGAAAAAGAATGAATGAATTGGTTTGGACCGCACCAGGTAACACCATCAGAGTGACTGTCTATAAAATTTTTGTGTAGTGTTTCAGCAGAAATTTATTAATTTTTATAAAAATATCCCTGTAGTTAGTTATAACAACAAAATCATTTTTCATAAGCTCAGCTTACATGTATCAATATATCTACAAGGCTAAACCTCTATGCTAATCAACATTTTGAACCGTCTAATGCGCTCCAGTCAGAGCTGTCATTATTACCCAATTACAATGACACCTCAAATTACGTGGTTTCCACTGCATGTGCTACAAGCATGTGCTGTTGTTTTTGTTACTGCTGGTGTTTTTGTCATCACTGCTTTTGTCAAACTTTCTGGTGTTTTAGCTACAATATTGTGACAATTAGTATTTGTGAACCTATATCAATAACTTTTTTGAAAATGAAGTAGTAATTAAAGGAAAACAAGGAGAAAAATCCAAAAAGGATTCTGCTCAGTTACTAATAAATTTGTAACTAATAATGTTGTAATTCAATGGAGAAAGATTTTACAAAACAATTTTGCTGTTGGCATTCATATAATCTAAGAAACATTAAGCAATTTACAACTATATTTATCACATATTATTCTATATTTTTACATCTTTTTCAAATATTACTAACTTGTCTTTTTTTATGTTTAGAATGTGTGCATCATATTGTAATTTAAAGGTGAGATTTTAATTTTGCTAGCTGTTTATCTCAGTACTATTGCCATTACATTCAGTGATATACGGGATTATGGTTTACAAGTAACATGAGTACAAAAAATATTACTAAGGATTCTGTATGATCTGGTATGGCAAAAGGACCATTTTTTTTTTGGTGGGGGGGGTGGTGTTGGTGACACCATATATTATTGCACTGAGTGACACCACTGATGAATGATGCTTCAGGGCAGGAGCCATCTTGAATCAGGATTCTGGCTTGCAATGTCAACATTCTATTTATCCCATTGATGCTGCTTGACCTGTTGAGTTACTCCCATAGATTGCGTTAAGCTTCAAATTCGAGCATCTGCAGTTTCTTCTGTGTCTGCGGTGTAAAAAATGTCTTCTGTAAGTAGTACATTTAGTGGTCTTGTCACAGTGTCATGGGACAGGGTTCAAGAGCCTGTCAGCTGTTGGTAAAATACTGGACTGCATCATTCTAATGGCTGGTCTGGAGCCCCACTGAGAGCATACATCAGCATGTCAAGGACGAGACAGATGGGTACAGGCCGAAGACTTCCTCTGCCACTGGACTCGATATGAAGCCCAGCAGTGGTTCTGTCAGGTTTGGGATGAGAGACAAAGGTCTTCTCCACCATCGACCTCAAAGCTGCATACCACCAGGTGCCCATCAGGAGGAGTGACCTGTCCTATACGGCGTTTGAAGCCGATGGCAAACTCTATCAGTTCCTCCGACTCCCGTTCGGAGTCATTAACGGGGTATTACTGTTCCAGAGGGAAGTGGATCGACTGGTGGATGACTACCGCCTAGAGGCTGTTCTCCCGTACCTGGACAATGTTACCATCTGAGGGCACTTGGTGAACCACCACAATGAAAACCTAAAGAGACTCCTGGAGGCAACCAAAGAATGCAACCTGACATACAACAAAAACAAGTGTGTGTTCGGGGCTAGGAAGCTGGCTTTGTTGGGTTACGTAGTACAGAACAGGGAGGTGGGACCAGATCTGGCTTGCATGCAGGCCCTGATGGAATTACCCATCCCCACTACACCCAAACGATGCCTGGGCTTATTTGCCTATTAAGCACAGTGGATACCCCAGTTCGCAGACAAGGCCCAGCCACTGATGAGAGCAAAAGAATTCCCTCTGCCCAGTGAGGCAGTCCAGACATTTAACAGCCTGCGTGACCACTTGGCACACATCACCATAAGGGCTGTAGACGAAACACTCCCCTTCCAGGTTGAGACCGATGCCTCAGATGTAGCCATAGCAGCCTCCCTGAACCAGGAGGGACGCCCAGTGGCTTTCTTTTCTCGAAAGCTGCAGGGCTCAAAAACCATGCACTCAGCAGTGGAGAAAGAGGCCCAGGCCATAGTGGAGGGAGTAAGGCACTGTTGGTCACAGACCAACAGTTGGTAGCTTTCATGTTTAACAACCAGAACAGGGGGAAAATTAAGAACGATAAAATCTTACGTTGGAGGATCAAACTGTCTACTTACTCGTAATGACATCTGATACTGCCCCGGTAAGTTCAATAAACCTCCAGATGCACTGTTCAGGGGTGCTTGCGTGGCCACTCAACACATGTCCCAGCTGCAGAATATCCACAGTGAGCTAGGGCACCCCAGAATGACCAGGATGTTCCACTTCGTTAAGAACGCCAACCTGCCGTTCTCGGCAGAAGAGGTGAAGACGAGTACAAGGGGTTGTCGTATATGTGCGGAGTGCAAACCACAGTTCTACCGTCCGCCTGAGGCAACCTTTATCAAATCCACCCGGCCATTAGAGTGTTTCAGCATCGATTTTAAAGGCCCCCTCCCGTCCACCAATAACAACTGCTACTTCCTCACAGTGATAGATGAGTTCTCCCGGTTCCCCTTCGCCATCGCCTGCGCAAATGTATCCACGGCAGCAGTAATTAAGTGCCTGAAACCCATCTTCAGCATGTGTGGATACCCTAACTATATCCACACAGAGAGGGGGGCAGCCTTCATGAGTGCCGAGCTGCAGCAATACTTCCGAGAGAGGGGGATTGCCACCAGCTGCACCACAAGCTACAATCCCCAAGGGAACAAGCAAGTGGAGAAGGAGAATGGTACCATTTGGAAGATGGTCCTTCTGATACTAAAGTCAAAGGACTTCCTGGTATCCAGGTGGCAGGAAGTGTTGCCCGAGGCAACATGCGATACGCTCATTATTGTGTACTGCCACGAACATGACCCCACAGATTTTTCTCTTTCACAAGGAAATTAACCCCGAGCTTGGAGGTGACACATTGGATGATCTCACTGGGCCCGGTGCTGATCAAGAAACATGGCCGAACGCATAAGACGGATCCGCTGATCGAGAGGGGAGAGCTGATCCACATGAACCAGAACTTCACATTTGTAACATTCCCCAATGGGAGGGAAGACTCCATCTCCATGAGAGATCTGGCTCCAGCCAAAGAAGAACTGGCCGAAGTAGAGGAAAAGGAAGAACCAGAAGAACCCCAGCATGACCCAATCAATATACCGTCGGTACCCCCCTAGGCACCTACACACACCCACAGCCGCACCACTGAGGCCAAACGTCACCCGCTGTGGATCCCCAACCCACCCAGTATACCCACAACATCCAGCTGAATAACCACCCCCACCAGCCCAAACGACACACCCTCTCTAAGAGGTCCCAGAGGGTGCAGAAACCAACAGTACGCCTGGACTCTTGAGCAATATCAGGACTTTTTTTAAAGGGAGTGAATGTGATGATGTGCTGTGGTACATTACTCGGCCAACAGGTGGCCTAGAGACATGCCACCCAGCCTAATGACATCCGACCACCAGGCGGGTCCAAAGGGGCCATGGTATAAAGCTGAGGTCCCAACCATGAGCTCTCTCTCTCTCTCTCTCTCTCTCTCTCTACCGGGATCACTGTAAGCACAGCGAGCAGCCAACTAGATATTTATGTGAGTGGAATAAAGCTGTGTTGCCCCAAACAGTATTGTGCCTGTGTTTTCCTTTAGCGCAGCCTGCCACATGTTGGGGTTGAGTGCAATACACAAACATGCTGGAGAAATTCAGCAGGTCACGCAGCATCCATTGGAAGCAAAGGGTAACAATGTTTTGGACCTGCGCTTTGAAGGGCTCAGGCTTGAAACATTGGTTATCTTTTACCTTCTATAGATGCTGCATAACCTGCTGAGTTTCTTCATTACATTATTTTTCAGCTGGTTCTAAAATACCTCTGATTCTCAATGGCAGCAGAAAGGACATGGACATCATAAACTGCCAGGAGGCCATCAGAACAGTCTGCGGTTGTTGCCTGAGGCCTAGTGACCACCCTTAAGCCTGCCTACTTCACAGAAAACCCAAAGAAGCAAGGGCGAAAAGGGGTAAGGGAGCTTCATGCAAAAGAATGGTATGACCACAGCCTTCTCACAAAAAGGTGAATGCAAGCTGCAAGCTTTATCCAGTCCCATTGAATCCAATGCACTGTCGTGCACATTGTTCTTTGAAATCCCCCATCCTCACTTCGATATTGTGTAGAGTCCATTTACTCTGACCTCTCTTGTATCATTGTTAAACAGCTTTGGCTTTGTTTGGGCCTGAGAGTTTGATTCCCCTCTCCTGGGCAAGATTGCAAGGAGCTTTAATTCAGTCAATGTAACGACAATTACGTCTAGGCAGAAATAAAGCAGCAACAACTGATATCTCCAGTACCTTGAATGTCATTACATCCTTTATTTCCACAGAAAGAATAAAATGAGTTTCTTTGGTGATAGAGGACGGGTGTTACATTGTCCTGAACTCTTTAAATGAGATTTCAGACTTCGATCTGAAACATTGACTGCATGCTGTGAAATTACCTTTTTTTCTTTTGGAAATGTTTGACATACAGAAAAAACAAGTCAGTCAGGATTGTGCGGGTTGATTACTGTCAGATGCATCATTTCACAAAAGCAATCAATGAGCATGACCAAAAGTGAGAGAAAAATAAAACATGAAAAAGATTCTCAATATGGAACCAGAGCATGATGGCATTTTTCAAGATGCTCCCAGCAGAAGCTTTCCTGATGTTCATTATAATTGTTCTGCCCTCTTGTACCTTGTAAAGGTTGACTTACCTGGATAGCTTTCAAAACAAAGCTTTTCACTGTATATTGGTATACATGACAATAAACAACTTAATTTGATTTACCAGTAAACTTGCAGATCTATTCAAATTTGCTAGTGAACTTGGTCTTTTCTACTCAGACCGACAGAGGATGAGGAGTGATCTAATAGAGGTGTACAAGATAATGAGAGGCATTGATCATATAGATGGCCAAAGACATTTTACCAAGGGCTAAAATGGCTACCACTAAAGGGCATAGTTTTAAGGTGCTTGGGAGTAAGTATGGGGAGATGTAAGAGGCAAGTTTTTCACACTGAGGGTGGTGGGTGTAAGGAATGAGCTGCTGGCAGTGGGAGTGGAGGCAGGTACAAGAGTATTTTTAAGAAAACATTAGATGGGGACATGGAACTGAGTAAAATGGAGGGTTATGCAGTAGGGAAATTCCAGGCAGCTGTTAGAGAAGGTTATTAGGTGGGCACAACAATGTGGGCCGAATGGCATATTCTGTGCTGTAGATTTCTATGTTCTAGGTTTGGTGTTCTAAAATAGTCTTTGCAATGACGCCACTTTCCACAGGGAACCTTTGGGATGTCATTGTGATCATAGACAATGCTATGGAGACCAATGATTACTATTTTAGTAATTTATCTTCCATTTATACAGCACTTCCTCAGTTGTTGGATTGTATTTCAGAGCATTTACTGATGATTTTGATAGTTTAGCTGGTGGTAGTTTTAGCCCAAAAATGAAGAATTAAGTTTTAATATAGTATCTTCTCATTTTCTACTGTACTTGCTATACCTTGTTTGAATCTGCCTTAGTGTTCCTCCTGATTGACCTCCAGCAACTGTTTCCACTTTCGCCCTCCCCTCTCCTCACCTGGTCCTATTTGCCCTTTTTTCCTCATTGTCTGCATCCACCTATCACTCACCTGTGCAGATGTGTCCACGGCAGCAGTAATTAAGTGCCTGAAGCCCATCTTCAGCATGTGTGGATACCCTAACTACATCCACACAGACACGGAGGCAGCCTTCATGAGTGCCGAGCTGCAGCAACACTACCTGTCTCCCAACTCCAACCTTCTCCCTCCTCCACCTGGCCTCCTATGACCATCAGCCTTCTTTGGTCCATCAATCACCTGCTGGCCTGTGCATCCTCTCCTAAACATCTGCTATCTTCACTCTCAAATTTGGTGTGCTACGAGCCCAGAGGACCCCAAAACCCAGGAGCAATAGATATTCACCAAGACAAATGATTACTCAAACTAAAGTTGATTTTAATTAGCTGTAAACATGAAAACAGAATTACACTTTAACTTATCACGATTAACTTACTTTACCTAACTTAACCCCCTTCTAATTCTAAGTGCATGTGTGTTTCAGTTCAGAAAAGTTATTTGATTCACAGTCCAATCTCACTCCTCATTCCTCCAAGTTCTGTAGGCAATTCTTATACTGTGCACAGAATTGAACATGTATAAAATTCACCAGGCTTTGGCACTCAAAAGGTAGATGGTTACTACTCAGGAAGGTTCTTGTTGGTTTTCAGAGAGATGTGTTGTTCCAGAACATCCACAACTGAGGTACTTCCATCAGTCACCTCAGTGTCTTGCTGACGAAACTTGCCCCTTCAGGGTTCTCCAAATGATAACCTCTTTCTTTCAGGTCACCAAAGAGTTCCTTTCTGATTCACTTATTCCAAGTGAAACATTAGACAACCAATCCTCTCCTCTTGCATGAACCACAAGGGCTTCGACCAGGCTGTCCTGTTCCAGTCCCAGCAACTTCTTGCTGGTTGTAACACTGTGAAATGCTCTCTGTCTCTTTCTCTCTCCCACTCACACACACTGAGACTGAAAGAAAGCCTGTTTGACTCTCTCTGCTTGCAAAACCACATTACCCTCTGACAACAGCAAAACTTTCCTGAAGACAGTAGTGACTCCAGCCTGCTCTTTCATCTGTTGCCTTAATAAACAATAAACCATTAGTGACATGTTTGAAGCAAAGCTCTTGCAAAAAGATGTGAGAAGCCTCTATGTCTCCAGTATTTCAAATAAGATCTGTTTTAAAGTGTTTTCATGTGACCTACTCCAACAAACCTTTCCCAATTTATCTCCCATAAATATTTTTATATACTCTGTCACAGGTGTAGGATCTAAAACCAGTTGACAATCCCTTTACCCCTACAGATGCTGCTCAACCCACTGAGTTACTCCAGTTGCTGGCATAAGAGGGTGTTAGATTATTATAAACAGCAGCGCACTACTGCTCTTCCAATGTGGGGAACAGTGCAAGATTTGAGCAGGATGGTTGGCATAATGGTTAGCGCAACACCTTTACAGCACCAGCGATTGGGACCGAGGTTCGAATCCTACGCTGTTTGTAAGGAGTTTGTACATTCTCCTCAAGTCTGCGTGGGTTTTCCCTGGGGTTTCCAGTTTCCTCCCACCATTCAAAATGTACCTGGTGTAGGTCCATTGGGTGTGAATTGAGCGGCACAGACTTGTGGGACGAAATGGCCTGTTACTGTGCGATATGTCTAAATTTGAAATTTAAATTTAATTTTTTTAAATTTATCCCATATATAGAGATACTATATATTGCAGCTTGTAGAGCTACAGTGCCATGCCTCCTCTGATACAATTTTATCTTAAACATGACATTGTCTTTATACCTTTTCCACATGGGATTCCTGCTGCTCTGATTTTCTCCTACATCCCAAAGACCTATGGGTTGGAAGGTTGATTGGCCACCACAGATTATTGCAATTGCGTCAGTGAATGGCAGAATCCACAGGGAGTTAATGGGAATAAGGGGAGAATAGGTGAAAGGAAAAATTATTCGAGGAGTGCGAACCCGTCTACTCAATGGGCTGAATGGCCACCTTCTTCTGTATGGAAACATGGATCCTACGTTATTTGCAACTATATCCACCTTTACAGCTATTAATTTCCCACATAAAAAAAATACAAAACAAGATTTTCTGGAATTTATGAAATGGAATTTGTGAGATGATAATGTCAGAAAATTATTGCCTTACACCTAATATTCAAAGCATTCATCCTTCCTCTTCCCAAAGAGCAAGCAAATGATGAATAATTTAATTTCCATATTGTGAAAAATAAGGAACAGCTTCAGGTAATTGCTAAAGCATTATGGCTAATTGAAATATTTATATTAAATTAATTAGTAAAGGAGACTGAATCTCTCAAGCTTGACTCCAGTCGTTTTTATGCAATTAGCCCCTTGGTGGAGAAAAACATCCAAGCACACCAGAGAGAAATAAATAGAACTACAGAAGATTCCAAATCCACATTCACTGTACTGGAAGAAGTGATCTGAAGTCAGTGAGAGTCCAGATCTCCAATTTGTTTACCTGAAAGGCCAGTTTAAATCATAAAGAGCAAATTAGTTGGGAAACAAGTTCTGCTTGAGCAGTGGTTTTCAAACTGCCCACCCAAATTCACATTCCACCTTAAGCAATCCCTGTGCCATAAGTGCACTGTGGTTAGTAAGGAATTGCTTAAGGTGTACTCGAGATGGCAGAGGTCGACAGCATCGAGTCCACGCTGCTGAAGATCCAGCTGCGCTGGATGGGTCACGTCTCCAGAATGGAGGACCATCGCCTTCCCAAGATCGTGTTATATGGCGAGCTCTCCACTGGCCACCGTGACAGAGGTGCACCAAAGAAAAGGTACAAGGACTGCCTAAAGAAATCTCTTGGTGCCTGCCACATTGACCACCGCCAGTGGGCTGATAACGCCTCAAACCGTGCATCTTGGCGCCTCACAGTTTGGCGGGCAGCAACCTCCTTTGAAGAAGACCGCAGAGCCCACCTCACTGACAAAAGGCAAAGGAGGAAAAACCCAACACCCAACCCCAACCAACCAATTTTCCGCTGCAACCGCTGCAACCGTGTCTGCCTGTCCCGCATCGGACTTGTCAGCCACAAACGAGCCTGCAGCTGACGTGGACTTTTTACCCCCTCCATAAATCTTCGTCCGCGAAGCCAAGCCAAAGAAAGAAAGGTGGCATATGAATGGAAAGAAAAAGTTTGAAAACCACTGTTTTAATCGTACCTACCGTAAATATTTGTGTATAATGGGAAAAAAATTTCCCCCCTTTTTTCCCTCAAAAATAGGGGGGGGGGGAGGTTGCATTATACTAGAGAGTAAAAATTTTTTTTTTAAATTTTGGTGGGTGAGCAGCAAGTGGCAGTGCGACTCTGGCGGCCAAGGGGAGGGGAGGTCATGAGAGACGACACCGTTAATCAGGCGGGTGAGGGGAGGGGGTCGTGAGAGATGGCAGCGCGACTCAGGCGGGTGAGGGGAGGGGGTCATATTATACACGGGCGTAAAATTTTTCCCCTCAAAAATGGGGGGGGGTCGCATTATACACGGGTCGCATTATACACGAGTATTTATGGTAATTGACTTATTATTTGTGCAGTTTCATAACTCCAAAGGAAATGGGCCAATGACAATTTTTCTCAAGCAAAATATTTCAGTAATAATTGGGTCTAGAGTAGTGATTGTCAACCTTCCCTTCCCACTCACATACCACCTTAAGCAATCCCTTCCTAATCACAGAGCACCCATGGCATTTGGATACTTAAGTGGAATGTAAGTATAGGAGGCAGTTTGAAAACCACTGTACAAGAGCATTGGAAATAATTATCTACAGTTATGATGCTTGATCTTGCATCTGTTTACCAACTGAACAGCACGTGCACTCACTTCAAACACTTTGCATGCAGTCAGGTAGCTGGGAAAATTCATAGAGCAATACAACACGGAAAAGTTTGCAGATGTAAGGAAAATTATTTATAGGCCTGGGTTGCCAATCTATCACTGATAGTGAGGAAAAGCAAGTGATGACAGTTTGGGCTATGGATAATGAAACTTATTTAGAGTGATAATGAAAAGCAAGAGAGTGGCCATTGTATAATGTTGACCAAAAACAATCTGCAGGTCGAAGAGCAAGGAATTCAAAGAAAATGAAGGCATGGGTGTGCCTTCTTGACCACTGTGGTTGGTGCAAGTCAGGTCATTGCAAATATTTATTCCCAAGAACTTAAAAACATACATTGATGTGGACAGGGGTGTGGGCTCAATACCCTCTCTTGAAATCAATGATTAGCTCAACTGCTTGTCTTTCCAATGATGCTTTTTGTCTGTTGCCTGTTTAACAGAAGACTCAGATAAAGATTAATTGTTATAGGATGCTGCCTGTCAGAGAGACTTACTCTAGAAAAAGCTGCTACGGTTGGAGGGGGAAAGATGTGGCTGGTCATGGGACCACGCAGAACTTGGTGTAAGTGAGAGAGGATAAGATAATGTGTTGGATGCGGTGGATGCTGGGGTGGAAAGTGAGAACCAGAGGAACTCTGTCTTCATTCTGCCTCTGAGGAGGTGGGGTATGTAAGGTAAAAGCATCATGAGATGGGACCGGAGAAGGAGTCACCCAGTACTAAGGAGTAACAGAATGCAGGTGTGACCTTGTACACTCAAGATAAGCTTTGCACTAACAAGAATGATGTGCAGCAGACTAACAGAGAAGGGTAGCAACAGTTTATTCATTGGACAATGTCATGGTATGATAATTTACTAAGTACGTATCCTAAGGTATATAAAAAACACCACTTGCTGATAACAGCAGAATGCGCCTTCTCCAACTAACACTGTTAGTTGCAAGTGTTACAATCCGGTAATAAAGAACAAAGAACCTTGATTTCGACTCAGTCTGGTGTCTGACTCACTCATTCATGAACAAAGCAGACCTAACAGGTAAGGACAGAAATGGAAGAGATACGGGTGCAGGCTTTATCAGTGACAATATGGGGGAAATCCACGTTTGCTGAAGAAAAGTGACATTTTGTATGTCCTGGAGTGGATGGCCTCATCCCATGAACAGATGAAGACGGAGGCACTTTGAGAAATTCTTACTCTTCTGAATCATGTGCGTGGCTTGTATTACAAGCTTCAAAGAATTGTGTGAGTTACTGATTTCTATTTCAGGATCAATGTGCAAAGTGCTGAATTGTGGATGCTTTCCAAAAGACAGAATTGTATTCTGCTAATCTAGCAATCTGTCTATGTATTTGGGATGAACACGCTGATGCAATGGTAAAGAAAGTGCCCTAATGCCTCTACTTTCTTGGTAAACTAAGGAAGTTTGGCATGACCCCCTTGTCCTTCAACAATTTCTATAGGTGCACCATTAAAACTATACCTGATGAATGCATCACGGGATAAGGAAGTAGCTCAGTTCAAGATCAGAAGAAGCCACAGAAAGTGGTGAATGCTCAGAACATGTAAACTCCTCCCCCCCCCCATTTAAATTCCTAGTGCCTAGGAAAGGGCCCATCACATCTGGACACACTCTTTTCCCCTCTTTTCTCCCTCCTCCTATTGAGAAGGTGGTTAAAGAATGTGAAAGGCATGTACCAACAGCTTCCCCACAGCCATCAGACTCCTGAATAAACCCCATAACAGTGCTCTTCTGCTGCCCTTGCATGGTGCTAATTGAACTTCCTTTTCATTGTCAACCTGTACTTTGAATTGTGCTCTTTGCACAGTTGTGTGAATGTTCGAGATAAACTGTCAGTCTTTGAGGAATTTTGTGACACATAAACTTTAAAGTACTTAGCAGGTTAACTGAGCTTTCAGGCTATCAGTTGAAATAGCTCCAGTGGTTATGGACAGGATATTATCTTGAGAAATTAATAAACCAAACTCATTTTTGATTTCAACATTTGCTCCAAGTACTCATTTTAAAACCAATGACAATTTTGCTCCACTTTGTTTTATGAATTTACAAAATGATCTCAAATTCAAATGACTCCCACACAACAAATAGCTCCCATGTCAGCAGGTGGTTTCCCAAGCAAACAAGCATTCGGTGCAAGAATTTACTGCTCGACTTTCCAGAGAATTTGAAAAATAAATATTCAAATATGATTCTCCATCTTTATTTTATTCATCATTTTTATATTCATCCTGTTGTTCTATTCATTTTTTCATTCATCATTTGAAATTCTCTGCTTCTGTAATTGTGGAGGCTGAGTCATTGGATCGATTTAAGGCTTGGATTGATTTTTGAACAATAGAGGATTCAGAGATCTGACAAGAAAATGTCACCAGTCAAGATTAGACCATGATCTTACAGAACGATGGATCAGGCTCCTTGGACAGCATTGTCTACATCTGTTTTGATTTTTTTTTTCTCTCTGAAAGGATTGTATCTTCCTAAATCCTTGTTATTCCTGGGACTTCACTTTGCATCTAATGAGAGCTGCATTTACAGTCTTGCAACAGTACCAACACACAATTGAAGATCTCTGTAGATGCACACTTTTATTCTTTTCTCTCCTTCTGTACCTGCTTCCATCCCACTGACATCCAACATTTATCACCTCTGGTGAAAGGTTACTACACTGGAGAACTGGAGTTAAACAAGACACAGATGGAGGAGAAACTCAGGAGGTCACACATCATTCCTCTGTCTCGTTTCCTCCAGCTCTTTGCCCTCTTCCATTCCCTCTCCTATCAGAGAGCTACCCTGTGCCCTCTCCCCATCACTTCAGCCTTTTTCTCTTCTACCCTCCCACCTGTATCCACCCATTACCTCATACATGTGTTCTTTCCCCTGCCCTTCATCTCTCATCTCTCCTCTCCACCCCCCACCCCCCGACACACACACACACACACACACACACACACACACACACACACACACACACACACACACACACACACCTTTATATTCAGGCACCTGCCTTTTATCATTCCTGATAAAAGGTCTAGGCCCAAAATGTTGGGTATCCTTTACTCCCCATGGATGATGTGTGACCTGCTGAGTTTCTCTAACATATTTGTGCATTGAGTTCCAAAAAGCTAATTCTGTTTTCTTTTCAACATCTGTTAATCCACATGTAGTTTTGTTCATTTTTATTTCAAGGTAGTGTCATATTGCTTTTCTACAAACTAATTTAATAGATTAGCTATGGTCCTTGATCAGTAAAATTATTTTTTTCTCACTGTGTAATCACCCCATATTGATTAAACCAATAAGGTATGTAGATCACAAATCTGCATTGAGATCATTGTTAATGTATATATATCTGGTGGCTGAGGCTGTTCCAGATATGCATACTTCGACACCTGGGAGCCTCAACTAATTATTTGTTCAGAGAAAGAAGTTAACAGCTTGTCTTTTTGCTCTTAATATTTCTGAATATATTCCATTGTGTCATTCATATCTCCCGTCAGAAACTTCTAATTTCAATTTCCTTTCTAAGACTTGGTCACATAATCTAGGCTGACATAATAAAGGAGTGTTACACTGAGGCATACCTTTTGTTTGTGATATCTAATTTTAAAACGTGTGGTGCTACAACAAGGCAGACCATGCATATTCTAGATAACAGCATAAAAGGTGCATATTCCCAAATCCTAATTGCTCCTGGGACTTATCTTTGCACTAGGGTGATGTATTTATTATTATTCTGCAAGTCTCAAAACATTACAAGTACACAATGAGGTCTCTAGTCTAAATATTGATTCTGAATACATTCAAAATCTATTCAGAATTTCTGAAATGGACAATTATTTTTGGATTGCATCACTTAGATTCTCTGTGCAGTCAAATCCCACTTGTAAGTTCGACAAATGATCTTATAATGTTTTAAATAGTATATATTTTGATACGATTCAGTGTATCACTTACAAAAAAAAACTTTTCATCAGGGCTTTCTGGAGATGCTGAGACAGGTCAGGGCAGCAACATGTTCTTGTTGATATCGCATCCAGTGGATTGCCTTATCAAACTGAGCCAGCGGGGTGCATTTGCATGGCAGTGACAAGAACAAACTGACAACTCTGAAAGCAGTGCTGTAAATGTTGATTCACTGAAGGTACATTGACGGTGCAAGAAATAACTCAACAGTAATACTCCTGTCTCAGCAGATTCAATTAATTAGGACCCCACTTTGTTCAGCATTTATTGACTGTTGACTTTGATCACACACTTGGAATATTTCCTGAAATGTTACTTTAGTATTCATCAAAGGTGGCTTCTCCACTTTGCTCAAAAACATCCAATTACATAAGGCCAGCAGTTAACATTGTTGGTCTTGACGAATGCACAGCTGATTAAAACCCATCTTCCTTTGCTCAGTGCACCTCAGCTGGGTCTAGGGACCAAAAACTCTGAATAGTGACTTTATGACTCTTTTACTAACTTGTCCCACCTGACAAGACGCCAAGCAAAGATTTGAGTGTGCTTTTCATTTTTATTTAATAATTGGTGCTAATTAACCCACACAAGGCAGTGGGACCATGCAACATATCCTGTCGGACTGTGCAGACCAACTATAGGGGTCCTTGCAGATATCTTCATCACGTCATTGCCGCAGTCCATCATCCTTGCAGACACCATAATCCCGGTACCAAAGAGAGTGACAGTAACAAGCCTCAACAACTACTGCACAGCATCACTAACCTTCACCATTATGTAATGCTTCAAGCATCTGGTGATGGAATGTATCAGAGTACACCTCCCAGAGACATTGGACTCCTTTCAATTTACCTACAGATGAAACCAATCCAATGACGATACTATAGCCATGTCCCTCCATTCATTTCTGACCCACCTGGAAAATGATACTTCACAAGCCAACCTCTTGCTCATTGACTTCAGTTCAGCATTTAATACAATCATGTCCCAGAAGCTGGTGGAGAAGCTGCCCTCACTGGGAACTGTTGGAATCTAGGGGCTAAAATATCACGGAATAGAGGACTATATAACAATTTTTATATTTACTTCATGGTTAAGGGAAAAGTATAAGGTAATTAAGTGGCAATCACAGCATGGAGCAAAGTTGGCTGAGTACAGTAGGGGCAGAATTGTCTGCTTCCAAAAAACAAGGGAGAGGAAATGGATGAAACGATTTAGGAGGAATGCTCAACTGAAGAAGGTGTTGAGTAGCGCAGGAGACACAGGTCAGACCAGAACAAAGAATATCCTGTAAGAAACAAAGGGAATGGAAAGCCAGTCTAGGAAGAAGATTAAGGCATGAGGAGGTGTTAAGGAGAACAGAAGACATTGGCCAGACAGGAATAGAACGATGATTGGAAATATCTAGGGCAGGAATTGATTTCTGGTCAAAACAATAGGATGGTCTGATCTGGAAGATTTAAGATAAGAGGTCTACACCCGAGATAAACTGTAGAATAAGGAAATTGCTGGTGATATACTTTATGTAAAAATCTAGCAAAGGAAGCCAACTTTTGTTCTGTATGGTAAATTGTAGTTATATAAACTGAGCAGACTGGACAATAGGGGTCAGTCTTGGGGAATAGCTCACTGTGCAGGTGACCTATGAACTAACGACTGACCCAGAGCTCTGTTAAGTTTTGTGCTGTATAATAAACTGATTGTTGAACCGAATACCTTCTCCTATCACTTCATTCAATGAGCACGCTGGACTCAGACGACACATAAAGTAAACATAACAACAAGGGGCAACTCAACAAAAGAAGGTAAGCAGATGCCTGTATAAACGAAGTTCTGCTATTGGCAACGATAAAATTGTGTGTTGTCACTACTCTGCAAAAGTCCTAGAAGAAGCCAAGGAATAAAGCTTCAGGGGTTAGAGGCCCCTGTAGGTTACGGGGGTTAGGGTCCCCTGTAAGGAACAGGGATTAGAGTCCCCTGTAGGTAACGGGGGTTAGAGTCCCATGTAGAAACGGGGGTTAGAGTCCCCTGTAGAAAACTGGGTTAGAGGCCCCTAGTAGAGATCTCGAGATATTAGTGTAGATACTTGGCCAAATAGAATAGGCTACATGGTGTTATAGTTATTTGGTTTAGTAGTGTATAATAAGTATTTGTTTAAGGATCGTGTATCATAGTAGTGTATAATAAGTATTTGTTTAAGGATTGTACATCTTGGGTAATAGTTATTGGTTAAGTATTGTGTACAGTGTGCCGCGGGTGTTTATAATAACGTGTGAAGGGTCGAAGTAGATTGCAGGGTGGCAAAATCCTACCAGGGGAGAGACCCATTGAAGTACGAAGTCGGAAGGGTTAAAAATCGGAATGTAAGATGGAAGGAGTAAGTGGGGATGTATGGCAAAAGTTCGGGGAAGACAGATGGGTTCCCCCATCTGTAAACCGACAGTGGGAAAGAACAAAGAATCAATTACTGGGAGGATTACCGAAGGGAGAGGAGGTACAAGCTATGAAACGGTACGAACAGATATGGAAAGAGCTGCAGAGTCAGGGGAAGGTACCGCTAGGATTTGAAAAGATCCAGCTTGTAATGTACTTGGGAGAAGCCGAGAGGGAAGCGGCAAAGGAGGTACAGAAACATGAGGCAAAGGGACAAGGATCTATCTGGAATAGAAGAAGGCTTAAACAGCAGAAGGAAGCGAAGGAACAGAGAAGGGCAGATTTACATAATATGACGTTGGCTTGCATGGCTGTGGAAGCGAACCTTCAGCATGCTACTAAAAAGGCATCCCCTATCACAAAGGAGAAAACGGGGCAGGAGATGACGGGGGAGGTTAAGCCGTCAGCCCCGCTATATCCAAAGTTACCAGAGACATTGCCACCACTTTATCCAATTCCCCAGATGCCAACGATGCAGATAAATGAGGGAATAGTGAATGTCACTGAATTAGCAGGTCCAGAACTCAAGGAGGCAAAGGAGAGACTTAAGAGTGTTGTGCAGGAGAGAGAGGAGGAAACAAAGGAATTGATGAACGAAATACAGAACGATATATGTGCAGTTAGGGAAACTAGTAGGTGCCTGGGAAAAACAGATGAGAGAGAACAGGGACAAGAAGAGGAGAATAGGAGGGGAAGTGACCCAGTGAGTGTCAGATGGGAGCGGGAGAGAGGGCAGGACGAGGAAAATGAGATAGCTAGTGTGAGTGTGGAGAGTGGGGATGAGGAATCTGGGAGCTACACTTGATTGGACTGCACAGGCTGAGATGAGTTTTATTCTACTTAAGCAAGCTCTTACAACAGCTTAAGATTTGGCGATTCCAAATTATAAACAACCTTTCTTTTTGGATGTTTCTGAAAAAGCACACACAATTAATGGTGTTCTTTTTCAGGAAAAAGGGGGTGGAAGATGTGTGCTCATGTATGTGAGTATCACATATGTGTGAGTATCCGACGGAAGACAGACACCCACCATGTACGAGACATGCAGCGGGGTAGCAAAGATTCTACAAAAGGTGGCACGCATAGTGATGGGACATGGCCTGACAGTATTAACAACACATAGTATTGTAGCATTTGTGAGCTCGACAGCATTTACAATGACTTCGCTAAGGCAGACGAGACTAGAAAAGATCCTGAATGCTCCAAATGTTACATTTACCCATGAAGGCATTAACATGGCAGACAATATGGGAGAGGGAGAACCACACTGTTGTGAAAAGAGGGTAGTAAAGGATATTAAAATAAGACCTGACTTACAGGCTACACCCTTGAGAGAACCAGATGAGACCTTATTTACAGATGGTTGTTGTTACAGACACCCCACGGATGGATTGAAAGCCACCTATTCGGTGGTACGGAAAACTACAGGAGGATTTGAAGAAATTATTACAGGGGCAGTGAGAGGAAAGGAGTCAGCACAACTGGCAGAACTACAGGGAATGATAGCAGCATTAGAATGGGCAGAAGGGAAGGAGGTCAATATATATACAGATTCGGCATATGTGGTAGGGACAATACAGGATGAGCTTAGTCATTGGATTAGAAGTGGGTTTTTAACAGCAGCAAGGACCCCAATTAAACACGAGAAGGATGTTAGGAAATTGGCTGAGGCCCTCCTGAAACCAAGGGCATTAGCAGTTATTAAATGTAAAGGACATGATAGAACAGATACGATGGTAGCTCGGGGAAATCAGGAAGCGGACATGGCCGCAAAAAGGGCATCAGGATACGGCCCTCAGTTTATTATGACACAGGCAGACAGAACGGCACATGACTTATTGCCACCGTGTGAGGTAGAAGTAATAATTCAGGAACAAGCGAAGGCATCACCTCAGGAAAGGATGGTATGGGAGGAAAGGGGGGCAACCGAAGATCAAGGACTGTGGAGATCGACAGACGGTAGGCCAATTTTACCATCTGGACTCATGAAACCCCTCCTAGAGGAGGCGCATGGGTTAACACACTGTGGAAAGAAGCAGATGATAAGGTATTTGATACATTGGTGGCACCCCTTCCTGCCGGCGATGGTGGAGAACCATATCAGAGAGTGTGATGTATGTATAACTTTCAATGTCAAGGCGACTGTGAAGCCGCATGAAGGACAGTTTCTGTTGCCTAAGTTACCAGGGCAGGAAATTGTAATTGATTACACGGACATGATTGAGAGGGCAAATGGCTATCGATACCTCTTAGTAGCAGTAGATGTGTTCACAGGGTGGCCGGAGGCAATCCCTGCCAAAAGAGAAGATGCAAAGACGGTAAGTAAGTTCCTGATCAACCAGTATATTCTGAGACAAGGATTCCCTAGAAAAATTAGGTCAGATAATGGAAGTCATTTTAAGAATAAAGATCTACAGGAGGTAGAAGCGATGTTGGGGTTGAAACATGCCTTTGGAACGGTGTACCATCCACAATCCCAAGGGAAAGTGGAGAGGATGAACCAAACAATAAAAGGTAAGATTGGGAAAGTACAGGCACGGACCAAACTAAATTGGGTGGATGCGTTGCCCCTGGCATTAATGTCAATAAGGAGTTCGGTAAGTTCTGTGACAGGATTTAGTCCATATGAACTACAAACGGGGCACCAGTTTCCGGGACCTGGAGCAGGAATTCAGACCACGAAGAATGAGGTAAGTTCAATGAGATGCAAGCTTTATTATGATAAGCTAACGGCTCTGGTGTCAGATTTTTCACAACAGGTCATCAGTACCGATAGAAAAGGGGAAACACCGATACCTTCAGTCACGGAGTGCGTTCTGCTAAAGGTGATCAAGAGAAAGTGGTCGGAGCCCAGGTGGACAGGACCCTACAGAGTGGTGGAGAGAACGTCCCACGTGGTTCGACTACAGGGAAAAGGCGAGACGTGGTATCATTGGAGTCAGTGAACTGCAACGGACCCACCGACACGGACACTGGAACAGATTCCAACGGAGGTGACTGGGACCCTGTGAAGAAACTACGGACTAAGAATATTTAACGTGTCCCCTTTTAAAGAGACTATTGGACTACGGTGACTGTATATCAGTGTTTGACGTTATAATCAATATATTAACGTCAAAACAAAAGGGATGAATACTATGTGGGGATTATGGGTGCTGGTGTTCCGAGCCCTTGAAGGATCTGGGGAGGAAAATCACTGTACGAAGTGTTTGCATTCAGCCTGGGGGTTGCATAACGAAAAAGAACAGTACTTTGCGGATTGGACTGACTTTCCTGAACACTGTGTTGGGACTCACACGGGACGTAAGTGTGTTCATAATGGACAAGTGTATGATGTTAAGTTCAATAGGGGATCGTTACCGTTCACGCCAAATCGAGACCGCTGTCCACAAGGAATAACATGGTTTTGTGCTCGGGAGGGAGACCGAGATAAGGAGATAGGGGGCTCAATACCAATTCAGAGGATACAGTGGGAACCCATGTGGCAAAATGGAAAACAACCATACGTATGGGACAGCGAAAAGGGGGATATCTATGCCAACGCTAAACGCCAGGCAGCAACTCACAGAGTAGGCGACAATAGATGGGTAGACCTTAGCCAAACTATGGCAGAACTCTTGGGGGTAAAAAACTGTTGGGTATGTGGGGGACCCACAAGAGATGGGTCATGGCCATGGAGCGTGGAGCCCCTGGAGGTGTGGGAGTTGATGGGTTTTCACGGATCGGCAGATGAGACGCGCCCCCGCCAGACATGGCACTTAGCAAATCACCCATTAGGGGAGGAATGTATCATGAAGTAGCAAGGCAATCAGTATAAAGGGGATTCGAGGTGCACAAGGGTTAAAATCTTGGGGAGGTTCCCTCAATGGCATCCTCAGCGACCACGGTGGTTCCTGGCCCCACAGAATGAAGCAGATTGCAGACCTATAACGGATAACTCCCGTGGTAAAGCAGTATGGAATTGCACGGGGGATAATCCATATAAGGGGGTTCCCTCATTCAGAGAATTGTGGGCTCATTCCTCTCCACACGGATTTGCTCCAGAGGGACTATATTGGATTTGTGGGAATATGGCATACACTTTTTTGGAGCCAGACTGGAGGGGAACGTGTTGTATAGGTATCATTCAACCACAATTTGTGCTTTTACCCCAGAACGACACCCATCAGATAGCTGAGCGTGTATATCAGGGGCTCCGTCAGAAGAGGGATTTAAAGATCGGTGAGTGGGGAGAGGTCTGGCCTCCAGAGCACATTATTTCTTATTACGGACCTGCCACCTGGGCCCAGGATGGGTCCTGGGGGTATCGAACCCCAATTTACATGTTAAACCGTCTGATTCGGTTACAAGCTATTTTGGAAATTATCACCAATAACACAGCCACGGGCCTTGATCTGTTGGCAGAAGAGCAGCAACAGATGAGGGCCACGGTGTTTCAAAACCGCTTAGCATTAGACTATTTGTTAGCCATGGAGGGGGGAGTGTGTGGGAAATTGAATCTCACTAATTGCTGTTTAAAAATCGATGACAATGGGCAAGCAGTAAAGGATATTTCTTCAGGAATTCGCAAATTAGCTCATGTCCCGGTTCAGACCTGGCGACCCTTGGGCAGCGCATGGCTAGGAAATTTGTTTTCAGGAGGCTGGGGATGGATACAGACTGCAGTGCTAGTTGCTGGAGTGGTGGTGTTGGCTTTGATCCTGTTCCCGTGCATCCTTCCCTGCCTCCAGTGCCTGGTGCAACGAGCGTTTTCACAGAGAGCCATCCCCAGATCCCAAGGCATGTATTTGTCCCTACTGCCCTCCCAAGAGTATACTGACACCAAGGGGTCGGAGATGCCGGTCCTTGCAATAACTCCTGAGATCTCGGTCTAATAAGGTAGCAGATGGTTGGTCTCATTTTCATGAGACCAAAAGGGGGACTGTTGGAATCTAGGGGCTAAAATATCACGGAATAGAGGACTATATAACAATTTTTATATTTACTTCATGGTTAAAGGAAAAGTATAAGGTAATTAAGTGGCAATCACAGCATGGAGCAAAGTTGGCTGAGTACAGTAGGGGCAGAATTGTCTGCTTCCAAAAAACAAGGGAGAGGAAATGGATGAAACGATTTAGGAGGAATGCTCAACTGAAGAAGGTGTTGAGTAGCGCAGGAGACACAGGTCAGACCAGAACAAAGAATATCCTGTAAGAAACAAAGGGAATGGAAAGCCAGTCTAGGAAGAAGATTAAGGCATGAGGAGGTGTTAAGGAGAACAGAAGACATTGGCCAGACAGGAATAGAACGATGATTGGAAATATCTAGGGCAGGAATTGATTTCTGGTCAAAACAATAGGATGGTCTGATCTGGAAGATTTAAGATAAGAGGTCTACACCCGAGATAAACTGTAGAATAAGGAAATTGCTGGTGATATACTTTATGTAAAAATCTAGCAGAGGAAGCCAACTTTTGTTCAGTATGGTAAATTGTAGCTATATAAACTGAGCAGACTGGACAACAGGGGTCAGTCTTGGGGAATAGCTCACTGTGCAGGTGACCTATGAACTAACGAGTGACCCAGAGCTCTGTTAAGTTTTATTCTTGTGCTGTATAATAAACTGATTGTTGAACCGAATACCTTCTCCTATCATTTCATTCAATGAGCACGCTGGACTCAGACGACACATAAAGTAAATTAAGGGTAAGGTAAAGCCAGAGTCTGACAGAACCCCCCTACCTGTAATTGGATTCTAAAGTTCCTAAGAGAAAGACCACAGTCCATCTGGGTTGGTAGCAGGATGTTGAGAATCATCTCGCAGATCACTGGTGCATCTGACGGCTGTGTGCTCACCCTGCTCCTATTCATGCTACTGACCCATGACTGCAACCCTCCCAAAGGGTCATCAGGTTTGCAGACGACACGACAGAGGTTGGCCTCAAATCAGGAACAACAATTAGTTGCACAACAGAGATGAGGTGGAAAATCTCATGAAATGGCACGTGAATAACAATCCAATTCTCAATGTAGACAAGGAAGACCACCATCCACTTCACATTAATAGCTCTGTAGTGGAGAGAGTGGAGAACACCAAGTTCCTTGGAGTCCACTTAAGAAATGACCTATCCTCAACACACAAGTTCTCAGATACTTGTCAGAAAGGTACAAGAGCGACTGCTCTTCCTTAGAAAGATGAAACAGGCAAGGCTACCAGCCATCTGTCAATCTTCTAGACGAGCTCTATCGAGAGCATCTCAGCCAGCTGCATCTCAGTTTGGTATGACATTGTAGAGAATTAGATCAGAAGTAAATCACAAAATTCTGTTGAGACCATGGTTGAAGTAAAAAACACACAATGCTGGAGAAGCTCAGCAGGTCAAACAGAGTCATTTACCTAGCAATTCATAAATCTTTTATGAATTGGACCAGAGGTTGATTTGATTCACAGGACCATAAAAGTAGCAGAGTGGATCACTGGGATCTTCACCCCCCCCCCCCCACAATTGATGAGATTTACTGGGAACACTGTTTAAAGAGGGCTCATTAAATGACTAAGGACACTTACTTTCCTGCACACAGCATCTTCCAGCCATTCCCATTGGGAAAGGGATACTGGAGTATCAGAGCTAAAACCACCAGGATGTGGAGCAGCTTCTTCCCAAGGGAGTGACACTGCTGGAATGACTGATGAAATGTTAAAGCCACTGAGACTTCACTATTTATAATAATATTTATTTTAAATATACGTATACAAGACCTGTACTTTTCTGTGTGTACGATGTCTAGGGTTTTTTTTATATACTCAAAATCCGCATTATTGGCTGCTCAACTTTTAAAAAAGCTAAATTTACCTTTTATGCTGATGACCAAAAATATAGATCGCTTGGTGCTTTTATGCAGGGGTGATTCACGAGCTGGCTTCCAAAGCTGAAGGATGCAGGGTGAGTAGTGTAGTAGCACCACCCGCCACCATTACGTGAAATATACGTGCCGGGAAGGGAAAGTGGCCTTTCCTGAAAATGGCAACTGAAGAGCAAGTACAAGTGCTAGCAGAGATCTGTACAAGCAGTCTTAGGACTCAGGCAAATCTTCTGCGCAACACAATAACCTTTTTGACCATATGGGGTCTTTAAAATTCGCGATGTTGGTTCGTGAGCTGACGGTGTAATCACAACATCATCAGCCCTCCCCTTTGGAGTTACATTCAGTGGCAATCCTTTTACGGAAGAGGTGGAGTGAAGTCACTCCACTTCTGACGCTACCCCATAGGCGGACAGAACATGGAGCAATTTGGACCAGCCAATCCTCCTTTGGACTTTTTATGTAGAGGTAAGTGGAGCAATTTAAAGGCAGAGGAAACATGTTTTTACAAATTGCTAGCTTTCACTAAAAAAGGCCTTCTGCATGTGGGTTTGTGCAATTCTGCACTGTGGACTGAAGAAGGCTGTTTTGTCAGGTTGTACTTGTATAATGAGATGATAAATAAATTTGAGCTTGAACTTAACCCCTTCTCCTGGTATGCATGATCAGTGCTGTGCTGTTAAAGCACCAGTGACCAGAATTCAAATTTTACGCTGTCTGTAAGGAGTTTCTTACCATGTCTGCATGGATTTCCTCTGGGTGGACTGGTTTCCTCCCACCCTTCAAATACATACAGGAGTTGTATATTAATTTGTATTTTTGAGGGGCAATGGGTTCATGGGCTTAAAGAGCCTGATACTGTTCAGTCCATCTAAATTTAAATTTACTTCCCCATCCACTTCTAGGTCTATGCCCATGTTTATCTGCATTCACAGGAAGGAGATTAAACAATGGCCTCAAACTCAAAACGTCGACTGCATTTTTACTTTCCATGAATGTTGCATGACCTACTGAGCTCCTCCATTACTTTTATTCAATGGAAAGAAAGTGGTTCCTGCTTCTATCATGCAGGTTGAGTGCAACAGATCCTAACTGAGTTCAAACCCAAGTATGGTGGCAATTAGGGTGATGTGGAGCAACAGGGATGGGTGAAATATCAAACCCCATCTGCCAATGCCAGCAGGGACCTGCATGCAGTAGTCAATCTGCATTTGTATGTAGGCAATGAATGGTGTTGGATAGGGTGTAGCTCAGAGTCACTGAAGGTAGATGAAGCACATTTAGGAAGTTCAACAATGACAAGGTGATGTTTAAATGCAGTTATTATCTTTGAGAAAGTGTGATTATTCACAAAGCATAATCGTTCAGCACTGCACAGAATAAATCAAACCTTTTTATATCCATCAATATTAAATTTTTTTGGATTTGTGTAAAACGCTATTAATGTCCATGTACAGCTTAATAAATTTAAATAATCAATGCACCTTTAATTAATTTTAATCAAATAAGATGCATTTCATAAATGTACACCATCCCAAATGGCTCACTTTATTTTAGAATTAATAATCTCAGTTGTCTCCTTCATCGTGTACAAATTCACAGCAGCTGGTAGAATTAATTAGGTGTCGGAGGAATAGTTTTTCATACAACTCAACTCTTGTCAGGTTTCTTGAACTGCTTTCGGTTTTGTAATTGGTCCTATAATTTTGCAATAGTTCCATTAACTTGAATATTTTTAATAGGCAGTTATGTAGCTCTTTCACAGTCTCAATATTTCCCAATGCCCTTCATTTTTTTTCTAAAAAAGTTCTGGAAGAACTCAATGAGTCAGGCAGTATTTGTGAAGAGAAGTGATCAGTAGATGTTTTGGGTTAACCATGCATCTGGGTAGATGGGTGGTGTGGGCTCATGGGCCAGAAGGGTCTGTTACTGTGCAGGCTCTCGACTTTTTAAAATTATATCAAATCAACACCCAGTTCATATATTTTTACTGGTGTTGGTGAAGGGATGAATATTGCATGCTTCTTTCAATAGTATCAAAGGATTGACATACAGTACTTCAATAAATAGACACAGAACAAGATTTTAACATTTCATCAGCACCTCTGGAAGTGGAGAATTGCCCTCAAACTTCACTGAACTCCAAACCTGGGCTTTAATCTCAAAAATATTCTCTGAATCAGAAAATTGAAGGTCAAGTTCAATTCCAGAGAAATGAATGCAAAAAGAAATCTCGGCTTGTGCTTTGTTGACGAACTGTGGAAGCACTGCTGTATTGTGGGGGCGGGGTGTGGGGTGGAGGAAGGAAGAGTGGGTATAGGCAATGTCCTGTAGGTGGATGTAAAATGAGTCTTTGCTTTCTCAGGTGCATGCACATTATGTGTTTGAAGAACCAGGTGAGTTACCCTCAATGGAAATATTTATTCCTCAATTAGCATTACAAATACTCGTGAACTGATTGACATGGCTTTCTGGTTTGTGAGATTTTGCTATGTGCGGATTAACGGTTCGGTTTCCCACATCTCAAATGCAACTACACTTCAAACTCCACTTCCTTTGATTGTAAAATATGTGGACAACATCATGACGTCGATCGCCAAATACAAATTAAAGTCTTTTTACATTTTAAAACCACAGTGTGATTTGGATAAATTGAGGGACTGGGCAGATACATGGCAAATGCACTACAATGTGGATAAATGTGAGGTTATCCACTTTGGTAATACAAACCGGAGGGCGGATTACTATTTGAATAGCAATAGATTAAGAGATGGGGAAGTGTAGAGAGACCTAGGGGTACTTGTACACCAGTCTCTGAAGGCGAGCATGCAGGTACAGCAGGCGGTTAAAAAGGCAAATGGCATGTTGAGTATAGGAACAAGGATACCTTACTGCAGCTGTACAGGGCCTTGGTGAGACCCCACCTGGAGTATTGTGTGCAGTTTTGGTCGCCTTATCTAAGGAAGGATGTTCTTGCAATGGAGGGAGTGCAGAGGCGATTCATCAGGCTGATACCTGGAATGGCAGGAATGACTTATGAGGAAAGATTGCGCAAATTGGGAATGTACTCGCTGGAGTTTAGAAGATTGAGAGGGGATCTCATAGAGACATATAAAATTCTGGCAGGACTGGACAGAATGGATGCAGATGGGATGTTTCCAATGATGGGAAAATCCAGAACCCGGGGCCATGGTTTGAGGATAATAGGCAAACCATTTAGGACCGAGATGAGGAGGAATTTCTTGACCCAGAGGGTGGTGAATCTGTGGAATTCATTGCCACAGAGGGCAGTAGAGGCAGGTTCATTAAATATAATTAGATCTATTTCTTCAGTATAAGGGTATTAAAGGTTACAGAGAGAAGGTGGGGACGGGGTACTGAACTTTAAGATCAGCCATGATCTCGTTGAATGGCGGAGCAGGCTCGAAGGATCGAATGACCTACTCCTGCTCCTATCTTCTATGTTTCTATGTTTCTATGAAAGACGAGTCAACAAAACACTTTGTTAAAGGGACAGGTATGACATTGGTGCTTGTAACTGAGGAACTTGCCTTTACAGCTACGTTTGCACAATTCATTAGTCAACCATAAAACATATTAATCAATCATAAAACATGAGGGTATTTTGATGAACAGAATGAAAAACAGAGAATATTTGTCCCAGAAAATCAAATAGCACCAATTTATTGCAATAAACTGGCCTGCAGATGTCAACGCAACCATTTAAAAAATCCATTGTTGAATTCTTACTTTTTTTTCCTCAAACCTTATAACAGGCTGGAGAATCTATAATGTGTATTCAGCTCGTTGAAAATGGGAGGCAGATAAAGAAATAAAGCGTTGCACTTATGTGCAGCAATATCCAAAGCACTTCATAGTAAAGATGTACATTTCAAAAAACAATCCCTGACGTAATCCAAAACTCCTTCTCCGTCTCTTGATTCCTCCGGGTTCCTTCCTTTTGCAGGTGTATCCACCGGTAACTTGCAATTCACTTCCTGTCTCCATCTGTAATTTTTTCCTTTATCTGCTTTCATTTATCACTGTCTTGCCACTGTCCCAACCACAACCCTCCTGCTATACAAGAAGTACAACACAAAAGTCTGCAGTGTCCTTTCTATAGCAAAGATAAAGATACACCCCTGACATTTTGGGCTTGAGGCTTTTATCAAGGTACCTTGATGAAAGGCTCAAGCCCAAAACATACGTTAAGTATCTTTATCTATACTAGATAAAGGACACTGTTTGACCTGCTGCATTTCTCCAGCGCAGAGTTTTTACCGCCTGTTAGTCCACCTGGCTCCAGCTGTCCATCAAACTTCACTGACTGGCACCCTGCTCCCTTTGTTTAATTCTGCCTGTCTTCTCAGTCATCAACCAGCATCAGATCCAAAACATCAACTCTGCATATTTCTCCACCTGACCTGCTGAGTTCCTCCAGCATTGTGTTATTTCTTTGCTCTGGATCCCAACTTCTGCAGCCTTTAACGTCTCAATCATTTTTAGTTATTGCATAAATATTTTCTCTGAAGTTTATCATAAGTGTAACAAACAATCTGCTGGAGGATCTCAGCAGGTCAAGTGGCATCAATGAGGAAAAGAGAATGGTGAACGATTGTAGTGAACTGGGATTCACTGGAAGTGTGCTATACCGACAACTGGTCCCACCTCCCTGCTCCTCCCCCTGGGGCCCGTATATAACCCTGGTTTCCCGCTTAAACCCCGAACCCCTCTGAAGCCTGTTTGTGAGTCCTACCTGTGTTGTAAGCTAATAAAAGCATTTGTTCTCCCTCCAGTCGAGTGTGGGCTTTCATCTACGCTACAGAGATTTAGTCCGGAACCCTTTATCAACGCTTGATCCAGTTAATTGAAAATAAGCAAAACAAGAAAGTCTGCAAACATTGTGATTGTAGTTAATGTACAAAAGTGCTGGAGAAACTCAGCAGGTCCTGAAGGAGGGAGAGAAATGTGACAAACATTTTGGGCCTGAGAATGAGAATAAACCCTGTCCAACATGGGAATGCCCTTGGGTAAAACAGTTGATTCAGTTTTAACTCAGGGTATTACTGAGGCCTGCAGAAGATCACCAGGAATGAATCAATTTTGTGATATATCCAGAAACAATATTCTGCATAAGAGAATGAGGAGAGTAAAAGAATGAAGAATATTATTTGTTTCAAGATTAATTGTTTCTCTGTGGAAAGCCTACCAAAGGTTTTTTTCAGGAATACAGACAAAATTATGCACTGCAGATGATGGAAAAAGAAAAAAAAAATTGTACAGTGCTTTTATTCAAAATGTTTAGAGTCAAGGCACACAGACGTAGATTCTGCAAGTTATCAGAAAGTGATTGTGGTACAAATGGAAGAGACTAAGTGGCTTAATTATGCCCTAGGGAATGCAGGAAGTAGAGAAATCTTACTAGTTACGATCGGAATATTTAATAGGAACTTGACTGTGGGGAATGTCACATTTTTCAAAAAAGGAGCATTAACCAAGATATACAATGGCTGATTTTTTTTAAAAAAAAAGCACTTAAGACTGTAAAATAATGATAGACAAACATTTTTTCTAGTACAATAAATTAAAAATATGGTTAGATCTGTTCAATATTGAACATTATGCTCCAATTTATACTTAGAATCCACATCTGAGTTTGCTACCCAACCAAAAATAAATAAAGCTCATTCAGAAATGAAATAGTTCGATATTGGTTGAAGTGGAACCTCTATTAAAGCAATGATAGCAGTTCAGAAAAATACTTCCTCTTTTCAGCTGTGAATGACTGACAGGCACTCCATCTGAATGCAGTGCCCCACAAGGATTTAGATTTTATTTTCTGTTGCATAAGCTTTGGTTACAAAATGCAAGCAATGTGATAAGAGTTACCCAATTATAGCTGGGTGAGGAAGTGAGGATCATGTGTTTAACTAAATGGAGGACACAAAAGAGAAACTTGTAAAATGTTCACAGCTGAAATAGGTTTACAATTCCAAACTAGTAAATGGGATAGCATGATTTTGGCAGAGCAAGGTCAGAGGGCCACATGGTTCACATGCACTCCTATTCATAATGTACTTATGTTCTAATGGTCTTTTATTCAAAATAGCAGCCCATTTCTGATGTATTTCTTGTCATTGAATTAATTGGCACATTAACGAAACATTCCTAATGCTAACTCTAAATCCTGTCCATTGCCCTTCGAGTATCGGATGCAGTTCATACTTGAACCTGAAAATGCTCATCACATGACTGACCAGTTTATTTTGTACAGGGATTTTGTAACTTTATAATTTAAATTTAGACATACAGCACGGTAACAGGCCATTTCAGCCCATGAGTCCATGCCACCCAATTTACACCCCATTAAACTATGCCCCTGGTACTTTTTGAAAGGTGGGAGGAAACCAGAGCCCCCCCCCCCCCCCGAGGGAAAACCCACACAGACACGGGGAGAAGGTGCAAACTCCTTACATGTCAGAATATGGAAGACTTCGATGGGGTAGATGGTCAAAATCATTTTTTCATGGTAAGGATTTTTTTTAAATGGTTCATAGATTAAAGATGAGAGGACGAGATTTTAAAGGGGATCTGAGGAGTAGGTTCATTTCACACAGAAAGTGGTTGATATCTAGAAGGAGCTACCAAAGGAAGTGGAGGAATCAGATACAATTACATCATTTGCAGTATTTATATGCACATTTAAATTGCAAAGCATGGAAGAAAACATTCCTAATTCAAGTAAATAGGAATAGCAGATGAGCAAAAGGCTAGCAATGAGGAAATGGACTGTAAACCTATCTCTGTGATGTACAACTGCATGATTCTATAATCCTCTCCTCTTATTGAGTAATACCGTGAATCCTTTCAGCCCAAGGCAACCACTTTATGTTCAAAGACTGTGTATGATTGATTACATAAATGCAAGTTGTATTTCAAGTGCATATGTTCGACAGCATCAACTCAAATTTTCTGTGTCGATTTTATTGATTTCCACACAAAAGTTAAAATGAAAATTTCCACAAATAATTATTAATTTAAAGCATTGACAATTAAAGTGTGTGGTTTGTTGTTTTCTGATCTATCATTTAGACCAGGAAGAAAAGGCCCGAAGGACCAAGTACAATGCTTTCTTTAATAAACTAGCTCTAATCAATATTAAATTTTACTGGAGGAACTCACCAGATTCAGTAGCATCAGTGGGAAAAGGAGAATAGCCCTTGTCAACCCTCTTTCCCCTCCCCATTCCACAGAAGCAGCTTGAGGTGATGAGTTTCTCCAACAGACTGTTTCTGACTGCAGATTTCAGCATCTGCAGTATCTTTTGTCCCCCAGGTAAAACATATTGTGTTTAGCTTTGCTGAAGCTAATTGACTCAAAAGTAAAAGGCACGAATTATAAAATAATAGGATATAATATCAAAATTGAGCTACACCAATGAACTACGTTCAAGCCAAACTGTTAGGCAACACTCATGCACCACAAGGTAATTGTGTAATAAGCATATTGTTTACCTTACTTTCAGTAATGCTTGCAAAAGATTCTCTTTTTCCAAGCTCTACTGATTCTCAGGCAGAACAAGAAAGGGATTCAAGATATGCTCAAAGCCTCCTTGAAGAAAAGGACTGTCCTATTGACTGTAGAAATCTCTAGCCATGAATGCACAAAGGAGCATTGGAGGTTTCGGGGAACTCTAGAAAGAGAGCCCTAACTCTCAAACTAAATACCCAAACACCCTCAACCATCTCTTGTCTGATCTGTGGCAGAATATATAGTTTACACTTTTGCCTCAATAGTGGCCCATATATGGGCTGATGTAAATGACTTTTGATCCTGAAGAACTGCTTAAACAGAAGAGAAGATTTGCTGGACTAGTAATCTAATGATATGGGAAAGGAGATTGAGTCCCACTCATCATGACAAATAGGGAATTTTAGAGACATCGGGACTGCAGATACTGGGATGAGAGGCCACAAAAGTGAATCTGCTGGCAGAATTAGACATTGAGAAGCATCATTGGGCTGTGATATCACACCCCAAAAGTTAAATAAATGGGATCCAATGGTGTCAGATGGATGTTTTCGCTGAAAGAAGGAAATGGGAACAACAGTACATTCAATTTGGGCGTGTGAGAAAGTGAAAAAGTTTTGGGAAGATCTAAATCAGGTATTAAATAAAATGACAAAAAGCAACATATCAAAAAATCCAGAGATCTTTCTTCTAAGTAATACAAGAAGTAAAGAATTAGGCCTCAAACTGGATGAAGCGCAACAAAGATTTATTATGGTAGCCTTAGCTGTAGCAAAAAAATGTATAATGTCAACTTGGAAATCAGAAGAGAGCCTGAGAGTACAGCAAAGGTAGATAGAAATGAATAAATGTATTCCATTGGAAAAAAATAACATATAATTTAAAAAAATAAAGTCACATTATTTGAACAAATTTGGGAACCATACATGGAACACAACAGAGAGGGCCTACCGCGGACCTCCACCCCCTAAAATGATAAAATGATAAGAAGACAAAAGGACTTGATCCAGTGTGTAAAAGTAGATGACACAATTTTCCTGTTTATTTTCATTATGTGATGACATTGTTTAATGGTTTTATTGTATTGTATATGTTGAACATTTAATGGGTTTGGAGGGGGGTGGGAAGGTAGGGGGGAAAAACGGGGAGAAAATGCCACTGTGTTTATTTAAGAAGGAAATGTTTGTATGTATTTTGATTGATATGGTTCACAGAGTGAACATTTTTTAAAAATTTTAAAAAGAGAGGCGTCATTGGGAGAAAAGGAATTGTTGACATTTCAAGTCAAAACCTTTCATCCAGGCTAATTGTGGAGAGGGGATAGCCAGTATTAGGATGAGAGGGTGGGAGGGAATAGACAGGGGCCAGTCGGGGATTGGTGAACCAGGCAGGGGTGAAGGATGATCGACAGATGGGAAAGGTGAGGGGTAAAGTTTGCAGAGGCAATGAGTGGTTTGACCAAGACAAAACTGACAGAGAGAGAGAGAGAAACTGAGATTAGAGAGAAAGTAGGGCAATGAAAGAAGATAAGTCATTATACACCTGCATCACTCATTAGGATGCATCTGCTTCTTTCTGCCACGAAGATCGAAGCAGTTCCCCTTCACCAATACCTTCGTTCAACTGACAGAGCTTTTTCTCACTGTGAACAATTTCTCTTTTAAGTCCTGTCGCTTCCAACAACCGTTGTTACTCGGCCCACTGAGTTCTTCCAGCACCTTGTCTTATTTTGCAGCTAGGAATTTCAATTCAATTGAACAAATTTGGAATAAATTAATATTTAGATTGGTGATCAAGACATAAGGATTATTATTTAAAAACCAATCTAATTCATTTACATCCTTTGGAATGTCACAGGGTAGAGCTAGTGGAGCTGTTCCTTCACACATCCATGGAACTGAATTCAGTCCTGACTTCTGATGCAGTCTGAGTGTGGAGATCTCACATTCTCCCTGTCATCATGTAGGTTTGTCCTGAATGCTTCATTTTCTTCCTGCATTCCCAAGACTTGCAGAATGGCAGGTTAATTGGCTGCTGTAAATTTTCTCCAGTATATGAACAGTAACATTTTGGGTGGTGGGCATTGATGGGGATATGGCATAGGTTGAATACAACAATGGGAACAGATTAGCGTAAAGGGTTCCTGATGATCAGTGTGGATGGGGGTGAGGTGTAGGTGGGGAAATGCCACCAATGTCCTGCAAATTCACAGAAAAAGAAATGTAACTTTCCTATATTTATATTTGAGCACATTGCCCTTGTGATATTCCAAACATATTTAAATCAGCATTTAGAGTGAAACAAGAAAGTCTGCAGATTGTACTTTAAGGCACAAAAGTGCTGGAGAAATTCAGCAGGTCACACAGCATTCTTTAAGACAAAGATACATAAGCAACGTTTCAGGCCTGAGCCTTTCATCAAGGTGTGAGCAGAAAGCAGGCAGTTGCCTGAATAAAATGGTGGGGAGAGGGGGAGGAGCACAGAACAACAGGCAAGAGGTCATCGGGCAGATGAGAAAAAAGCTGAGAAGTAATGGGGAGGGGGTAACTACGAATGGAGAGGGAAAGGGGTGGGGAGCTGGAGAAAAGGAGACAGAGGGATAGGGAAAAAGAGAGAGAGAGACAGGGGGCAGGCCAAACAGAAACCAGTGAAATTGATGTTAATACCATCTGGTTGGAGAGTGCTCAGATAGAATATTAGGTGTTCCACGTTTGTGGGCGGCATCAGTTTGACACTGCAAGAGGCCAAGGACAGACAATTCTGTATAGGAATGGGGTGTGGAATTGACATAGTTGGCTGCAGTGAAGTCCCCACTTTTGCAGCGGACAGAGCGAAGGTGCTCAAAAAATAATCTCCCAGTCTGTGTTCTATCTCTCTGAAGGAGTAGATGGCCCCTGCAGATTCACAGGTGAAGTGTTGCTTCACTTATTAAATGGTTAAATCAGCACTTAATCCAGCAAAGGCTGAGAGTGTACAGGAGAGGAAAAATTAATCCCATTAACCCTTTCAGTGGGAAGGTTGGCAATGCTGAGGGAGATCCAGAAAATAGATTTTGATTTGCAATTGGAAAGGTGACACGAGATGTACTGCATCAAAACTAAAATCTCAAATATTCCATGAAGGATTATTATCTTTTTCTCCACTTTCATGTTTCCACATTTGACTGATCAAGTCCATGTTGGCTCACAGAGTGATCGCATTCCCCACCTCATTTCCTGTAACCTAATCTCTCCATATATTCTTCAATGAGGACAATTTTGGGTAGCCAATTAATTCACAACCAACGTCTTTGGAGTGAGGGAAGAAATTAGAGTACCCATAGGAAACTCATTGGTCATTGTTCTCACGGAGAACACTGAGAACACAGACAGCACCACCAGTCCGTACAGACCCCAAGGAGGTCATTGATTCACAGAGCTATCAGCACACACACTCTTCCATGCTGACCAAGTTGCCTCTCTGAACTAGTTCCCTTTGTCTGCATTTGGCCCATAACTTTCTCAACTTTTCCTATCCATGCAACACACCTAAATGACTTTCAAATGTGGTAATTGTTCCCACCTCCACCAATTCCTCTAGCTTTGTGTGTAAAATGTGTCCCTGAGGTCTTCTTTAAATCTTATCTCATTCATCTTAAATCTAAACCACTTAAGTTTTAAGTTCCCCAACAATAGGTAAAAGATGAGGACATTCACCTATCAATTCCCCTCATAATTGTTAGCCCCCATTCTCCTCTGCTTCCGGGGGGGGGGGGTGGGGGGAAGTCATAGCCAATCCAGACTGCCCAATCTGCTCAACTTAAGCCCTCCAGTCTGCCCAACTAAAGTCCTCCAGTTTGTCCAACTTAAGCCCTCCAGTCTGCCCAACTTAAGCCCTCCAGTCTGCTCAACTTATGTCCTCCAGTCTGCACAACTTTCCAGCATCCTTCCCATAGCTGGGTGACAATAATGGAGCACAGTACATCAAGAGTGGATTCAGCAACCTCTTGAACAGCTGTAATGTGATGTCCCAACTCTTACTCTTCCAATTCAGTAGCCTGACCAATGAAGGCAAACCTTTTCTTTGCAACACAAGGCCTTGCACATTTTAACTACTGTGGCACTACATTCTGGATTTCTGTTTTATCGTAACCCTATGTTTTTATTTTTGCCCTGCTTTTGTACTTGCGTATGAGTTGACTTACCTAATACAAAATAAAGCTCTCCACTATATCTCAGCAGAAGCATCAATAAGCAATTCAAGAAGATCACGTGAGCAGATTATATAGAAAATCCATTCAGGCACCCAGCACGACACAATCAAGTTGATTGACTTTCATTTCAGCCATTTTCTTGACAAAAATTAGTTACGAAATGCTAACATACTGTAAGAGCGATAGCTAAATCCTGAGAATGCATACAAACCTCATGTGAGGTAGTTTTCACATTTTACCAATCAACTTTCCTCTGCACCCTTTTAAAGTTGACATGCGTTTAGTTCATTTACTCTGTGCAAAATAGCTGCTAGGTTTTCTCCCCCTGCAAAATAAGCAGCAAATACTCTTTAAAACAATTTGTTAGATGTGGAACAGTTTGGAATGTCTTGGAGACACAAAGAGCTGCCACATAATTACAGGTTTTTCTTTATTAATTGCTGTCCCTCTGAGGATTATAAATTTAACATTTGGCAACCTAATTGCCATTCTGCAATCCTACGCTTGGCTGATGTGGAGTGAGTTATTAATTAGCTTAGGATAAATGGACAAATTCATTACTTTGTGTGTTCAGTTGAGTTCAATTTTATCACATCCTTTCTAATTTCAGGAGGTGGCAGTTAAGCTTCACGTAACTCCACAGCTTGTGAGTGGAATACAATTTAAGTGAGTAATTATCCCTCTGCTGCATTTTGTTTCAAAACCTTGGTTCTGAAAATCCTGAATTTGAGAAAAATAATTCTCAAATATTATTCTACATTGCCATCAATCCAAAAGTTACGGAGAGAAGTAACAAAACTGAATTTCAAATGCACTAAAGTTGTGACCGAATGCAAGTCAATCGACAGGACCTTAAAAGTGGCAGAGAGGATCAATGAGGTCTCCCTCCCATCCATCACCATGATCTACCAGGATCATTGTCTGAAGAGGGCATGCAAAATCATTGAGACACCTACCACCCTGCTCACAGCTACTTCCTTCAGGAAAAAGATACAGGAGTATCAGAGCCATACTAAGAAACTGCTGTTTTCCAAGGACAGTGAGAACACAGAATGGGCCACGATAATGCAGAATGGGCCGCGAGAATGCGGAATGGGCCGCGAGAATGCGGAATGGGCCGCGAGAATGCGGAATGGGCCGCGAGAATGCGGAATGGGCCGCGAGAATGCGGAATGGGCCGCGAGAATGCGGAATGGGCCGCGAGAATGCGGAATGGGCCGCGAGAATGCGGAATGGGCCGTGAGAATGCGGAATGGGCCGCGAGAATGCGGAATGGGCCGCGAGAATGCGGAATGGACCAAAGCAACTGTTCACACTAACCATCTGAGATTCTCATATTTATGAAACAAAATTTATCTATTTATTAATTTATTTGTATGTATGTAAAATACTTGCCCTGCATATGTATTGTTTGTCCGTATGTGTGTTATGTCTGGCTGTGTGTCTGCATGTTTCACACTTAGGATCAAAGAATGCTATTTCTTTGGGTTGCCCTTGTGCAGTCGGTTGATAATGAACTTGAATTGACTTGACTTGGCAGAACTGCATCAAATAGTTATGAGAATCCAGAATAAAAACATAAAAGAATTAAAACATTTAGCAGATAAGGTAGCACCTACATACAACACATATAAGTCCTACAACCCATGATGTCTGTGCTGACCATGAGTCCAATGTAAACTGAATATCTGCCTGTTAGATTCTCTAACTATTCATGTTTGTCTAAGTGATTCTTAAATATCATACTTGCTTCTACCACTTCCCCTCACTGTACACTCCAGGCAGTTAACCTTCTCTGTGTCAAAGATTTGCCTCATAAATCTACTATAAATTTCCCCCCTCTCACCTTAAAGCTAATGTCCCCTGATATTTGACATTTCCAACCTAAGGAGAAAGACTCTTTCTCTGTGACTCGAAAATTTTGTAAATTTCTATCCATGGAACAAAACATTTTCCATTGATCTGCTATGTGTTTTCATGAATTTCTGTTTTTATTTCAGACATCCAACATCTGAAGTGCTTTGTTTTAAATTAAATTGTGAGCTTTTGCTATATCCTGAGAAGATTAAAATCATTTCCAGTCAGTTAAATTAAATTTTATAACAATTTTGAATTGAATTGTTTATAGTGGCATGTACCCACAGTGAAAAATATTGTTTTGCATTGAGTCATAAGTGAAAAAAAGAATATTTTTATTATTTTCCAATACTGCCCATTAACTCTTGGTTTACCATTTCACAACTATTTTTTTAACCCCACGGAAATAAAAAAAACCTGCAGATGCTGAAAATCTGAAATAAGCACTAATATCTGAAAGCAATCGGAATCGATAGAAAGAGAAATAGATTTAACATATCACATCTGGAAACTATTTAACAGAGATTCTCATTCTCATAATAACCTGTTGAATATGATAATGTTATTTTGAGTATTTTCTGTTTAATATTTTTCTCCAGTGACCACCCAACATTCAATCAATGTTTATGGATAGAAATATATATTGTAAAAGTATAAATATTTCCAGTCCTCACTTCAATGTCCTGACTTTTGATTACATTTTAACTGTTTTATCAAGGAACAGAATTCAACCTTTATATATTCTAAATATCACCACTCTGTAATTTTTTTTCCACTTGGTTGCCTGCAGTCTTCAATATGTAATAACATAATAATTAAACAACGAATAAAACTAAATGAGATGCAAGCTTCAGCTAATGGGAATCCAACTTTACAAGGATGGAAAAAAAATTACAAAGGAACTCAATAGATGTTTTCTTTGTGTCCCTTCCAAAGTACTAAGTAAAGAAAGTGATTAAATGGCACAGTAAGAAAAGCATAGCTTTTCAGTAGCTATTTGGTGTTTAACAGATATTCTGTTTCCAGAAAAGTTTCACGAAATTCAAATTATTTCAATTGCTGTAATTATGTTGTAATTGATTGAGTACAGTATTGACAGAAAAGAGCCAGTCCCCACCGCATCCCTACGACAGTACAGGGCCAAACCCCACTGAATCCCTAAGACAGTACAGAACCAGTCCCCAACGCATCCTGATGATAGCACAGGACCAGTTCACACTGCATCCCTACGACAGTACAGAACAAGTCCCCACCGCATCCCTACAACAGCACAGGACCAGTCCCCACTGCATTCCTACGACAGTACAGGGGCAGTCGGTACGGCTTCCCAACAACAGTACAGGGCCAGTTTCCACTATGTCCCTACAATAATACAAGGCCAGTCAGTCCCCAATGCATCCCTACGACAGTACAGGGCCAGACCCCACCGCAACCCTAAGACAGTACAGAACGAGTCCCCAACACATCCCTACGACAGCACAGGACAAGTCCCCAGTGCATTCCTACGACAGTACAGGGGCAGTCGCTATGGCTTCCCTACGACAGTACAGGGCCAGTCCCCACTGTATCCTACGACAGTACAGGGCCAGTCCCCACAGATTCACTACGACAGTACAGGGCCAGTCCCCACTGTATACTAAGACAGTACTGGGCCAATCCCCACAGCTTCCCTATGACAGTACAGGACCAGTCCCCACTGTATCCTACGACAGTACAGGGCCACTCCCCACTGTATCCTACGACAGTACTGGGCCAGTCCCTACAGCTTCCCTATGACAGTACAGGACCAGTCCCCACTGTATCCTACGACAGTACAGGGCCACTCCCCACTGCTCCCCTACGACAGTACAGGGCCAGTCCCCACCGCAACCCTACGACAGAACAGGGCCAGTCCACACTGCTTCCCTACAACAGTACAGGGGCAGTCGCTATGGCTTCCCTACGACAGCACAGGGCCAGTCCCCACAGCATCCCAACAACAGTACAGGGGCAGTCCCCACTGCTTCCCTACGACAGTACAGTGCCAGTATCCACCGCATCCCTACAACAGTACAGGACCAATCTCCACCATGTCCCTACGACAATACAAGGCCAGTCAGTCCCCCACCGCATCCCTACAACAGTACAGGGGCAGACCCCATGGCTTCCCTATGACAGTACAGGACCAGTCCCCACTGCATTCCTACGACAGAATAGGGGCAATCGGTACGGCTTCCCAACAACAGTACAGGGCCAGTTTCCACTATGTCCCTACGATAATACAAGGCCAGTCAGTCCCCACTGCATCCCTACGACAGTACAGGGCCAGACCCCAACCACAACCCTAAGACAGTACAGAACCAGTCCCCACCACATCCCTACGTCAGCACAGGACAAGTCCCCAGTGCATTACTACGACAGTACAGGGGCAGTCGCTATGGCTTCCCTACGACAGTACAGGGCCAGTCCCCACTGTATCCTACGACAGTACAGGGCCAGTCCCCACAGCTTCCCTACGACAGTACAGGGCCAGTCCCCACCGCATCCCTACAACAGAACAGGGCCAGTCCCCACTGTATCCTATGACAGTACAGGGCCAGTCCCCACAGCTTCCCTACGACAGTACAGGGCCAGTCCCCACCGCATCCCTACGACAGCACAGGACAAGTCCCCAGTGCATTCCTACAACAGTACAGGGGCAGTCGCTATGGCTTCCCTACGACAGTACTGGGCCAGTCTCCACGGTATCCTACGACAGCACAGGGCCAGTCCCCACAGCTTCCCTACGACAGTACAGGGCCAGTCCCCACCGCATCCCTACGACAGAACAGGGCCAGTCCCCACTGCTTCCCTACAACAGTACAGGGCCAGTCTCCACCGTGTGCCAACGACAATACAAGGCCAGTCGGTCCCCACCGCATCCCTACAACAGTTCAGGGGCAGTCCCCACTGCTTCCCTACGACAGTACAGGGCCAGTACCCACCGCATCCCTACAACAGTAGAGAGCCAGTCCCCACTGCTTCCCTTCGACAGTACAGGGGCAATCGGTACGGCTTCCCAACAACAGTACAGGGCCAGTTTCCACTATGTCCCTACGATAATACAAGGCCAGTCAGTCCCCACTGCATCCCTACGACAGTACAGGGCCAGACCCCACCACAGCCCTAAGACAGTACAGAACAAGTCCCCACCACATCACTACGACAGCACAGGACAAGTCCCCAGTGCATTCCTACAACAGTACAGGGGCAGTCGCTATGGCTTCCCTACGACAGTACTGGGCCAGTCCCCACGGTATCCTACGACAGCACAGGGCCAGTCCCCACTGCTTCCCTACAACAGTACAGGGCCAGTCTCCACCATGTGCCTACGACAGTACAGAAGCAGTTCCCACTGCATCCGTACGACAGTACAGGGCCAGTCCTCTCTGCTTCCCTACAACAGTACAGGGCCAGTTTCCACTATGTCTTTACAATAATACAAGGTCAGTCAGTCCCCACCACATCCCTACGACAGTACAGGGCCAGACCACACTGCTTCCCCACAACAGTACAGGGCCAGTTTCCACTGCTTCCCTATAACAGTACAGGGCCAGTTTCCACTATGTCCTTACAATAATAGAAGGTCAGTCAGTCCCCACCGCATCCCTACGACAGTACAGGGCCAGTCCACACTGCATCCCTACGACAGTACAAGGCCAGTCCCCACCACATCCCTACAACAGTACAAGGCAAGTCCCCACCACATCCATACAACAGTTCAGGGCCAGTCCCCACCCCATCCCTACAACAGTTCAGGGCCAGTCCCCACCACATCCTTACAACAGTACAGGGCCAGTCCCCACCACATCACTAAGACAGTACAGAACCAGTCCCCACCACATCCCTACGACTATACAGGACCAGTCCCCACCGCATCCCTACTACAGTACAGGGGCAGTCCCCACTACTTCCCTATGACAGTACAGGGCCTGTCCCCACCATACTCCTAAGACAGTACAGAACCAGTCCCTACCGCATCCCTACGACAGTACAGGGCCAGTCCCCACTGTGTCCCTACGACAGTACATTAAACCAATACGTGTTTGAATCCGTGCCAGTTTAAATTAGCTGCGGGGCATTACACAGTCAGCAAGTTTTAAGTGATTTTTGCATTGACTTTTTAATCTTTGCAGATTTGTAATTCTCGGATCCTGAGGTCAGGGAAATGAAATATGCAAATTAGATTCAACACTCCATGTCGACAATGAACCCATTTCAATTTAAGCTCTCAGATCTAGGTGATGTGTCACTCTCAAAAGATGCTGGATGAGTCACAACAAATAGATTTTATTCCGCTCCTGTCAGAATTCATCAAAAAATAAATGAGGACAATTTTGAGATCTGCACTTACCCATCACCCACCAGGGTATCATGGTTGATTGTAGACAGTAATTTGTTTTGAAATAATTTAAAATGTCTGCTTGCTGCATTGCCTCACTCCACAATTAATAATTCTAATACAGACCTGAAAGTTTATTTCCAATCAATCGGAAGTGCTGAAGGACTTAAGGGAAAATATTGTGATTTGGAGGGCCTAGATCATGTAAAGTTTGTCCAAGTTTGCATGGTCAAAAGAACTTGGTCTTTCGCATGGTGAAAGAACTTGGTCCTTTGGGGATTTTACATGAATTAACTTCTGAGTTTCTGTGGGTGGGTGAAGGAATAGTAATAGAATCATATTGTACATCACGAAGAGGCACTTTGATTCCTCATGTACATGCTGATCAAGCCAGTCATATTCATTTTTTTGAATTATTGAAAACACTTTCCAATGATCACACAGTATCTACAACCCAATGCCATTAACAAGGAGGTAAAATGGCGTCAAAATCAGGACTGCCAAGCTGGGCAATAGCTTTTTCCTGCAGGATGTAAGATCGGTGAATGGTATCCTGTAACTGAGTAAATTATTCCAAAATATCTATGTTTTATTTTATGTCTTTGTCTGATTATTCTGATGTGTGGATTGTTTGTGTATTTTGGGTACACCTTGATGCAGATAAACACTGTTTCAAAACACTGTTTCACCTAGTTACAGATTTACTTGAACTTGAACACAACTTGCCTGAATTCAGTCACATCCCTCCAAACCTTTCCTCTTCTAAGAGTTCATTCCACATACCCACTACCCTCTGCATGAAAAAGATGCCCCTCAGGTCCATTTCCCCTTATGTCCTCAAAATCTAGGGAACAGTTAATGACTATTTTTCTAGTAGATGGCTGTCCAAATCTGTGCACAATATTCACCAATATCTGGTACAATTGCATCATGACCTCTCTACTATTGTATTTCCTTTCCCTCACTCACTCACTCTGATACTCCCCTTCCCTCACTTTCTCTGATACTCTCCTCCTTCATACATTCTGATACTCCCTCCTCCCTGTGATAATCCCTCTCATTCACTCAGATACTCCCCCTCCCTTTCCCTCATACACACTCTGATACTCCAACCTTCTTCACTCACATCCCCCTCTCACTCACACACATTTGCCCACCTCCCTCACTTATACACACAATTTCCCTTCTCTCACTCACATTCATTCTCTTTCCCTTCTACCACTAACAGGAGAGTCATGAGTGAGGAGACATCTTCATCTCCAATTCATCATGTCCCCTTAGATTCTATATATTTCAATAAGATCTCCCCTCTCCCACTTTTCTAAGATGCCGAGACTTGATTTCTTGCAGTTTAGAAGAATGGGAGAGGAGTGATTTTATCGAAGATATCTCCTCATAACTTTTTAAGCTATTCATGGTGGGATAACCCTCTCTTTCAGGAATTAGCATAACTGCCTCATTGCTTTTAAAAACTTTTAAAAAATAAAGAATATGGTCCTTGTTATCTTGTGAAGGGAAACACATTGCTCTCATTCCTCCAGGTCAGATCTCCTAATTTTAGACCACAATCACACCTCCTTGCACTCTCCTTTATTCAGAATAACACACCTCAATCCCAGGCAGTTCCTCCTTATAACCATAATTGTCCAAACATCCCCATAAACCTCTCATACATCCTGTCTGTTGCCTTTACATCCTTAAACCATTGAAGCCAGAGTATTTTTAGTATCTCTTCCAACCAGCACGAATTACCACAATGAAATATTTCCTAATTGGGAATTTGCACAAACTCATCAACATTTGGATTGCTAACTCTCATCTACCAGAGGATCAAAGATGACACAACTCACCAACGCGTTTGGTAGCTGTATTCTCACACAGGTGACGATGATCTTCCAAGAACTCCAAGTCCAGCATTAGGTCATCCTCATCCAAGTCACATGATCCCAGTCTGTTTAAAACATCCTGAAGGCAAGGAGGGAAGGAGGAAAATATATACATTAGTAATGTAGGAAAAAGTAAGTTTTTATTGGCAATGAGTGAAAAGATATTAAAAGGTCCAAAAGTCTGGATGAGCATTTTCTTTTATTTACAAATCTACATTGCCCAGATAAAAATTAAGGAGTTCATAACCAACTTAAGAGATGTGGTGCTTCCATTGATCTTGAAAGTCAACACCAAATCTTCCTTGGCACTTTCAAAGAGCTGTTGATTTGTGCATTGTTGGTCCTCCATAATCTATAAATTTTGACCAAGGCAACATGTAAATTATACTAAAATAGAATATATAAGGTATATATTAGGAATAATCCTTCCTTGTTGAGTGGGACATATTTCTTGTTGGGATAATGAAATAATAGGGGAATGTTTGCCTTCAGTTGTTGGCCTGAATCCATGTAAAAACATTGAGTGCCAAACCAAAAGGTTTGAACATGTAAATGTCCTTTAAAAATCACCTCACAACTTTTCACTGTCAATGAAGTTCTCCTCAAATTTAATCACCTTTAGAGTTAGGAAATATGATAGACGATTTCAACATAAGGTCCAGAAAAGAGCACTTGTGTTAATTACAGAATAAAGAGCTTACTTGTGAATGTGATCTTATACATCTACCTACAAGATCTGTCTTAACCTTTGTTTAACATCTGAGAAGTGGCAAACCCATTTCCCCACCATGGAAATGGCTAGTCTTTTACATTTTCTGCTCCTTACGTTGAGTCTTGAACCAGACCAAATATAACTTACAAAGCCATGACAATGTGCAATGGAAATTAATTCACCTGTCACTGAAAACATAAAAACTCCCGATCTCACATTTAATAAAATTGAAATATAATTCCTTTGGATTTGACAAATTATTGAATGAAGATGTGAATAAAAATGAAAAAAAAAACTTGTTTCACTCTGGCGGTTAACAAGAACATCTGCAGGTGCTGGGGTCAAGTGCAGTGCTCAAACGCGCTGGAGAAACTCAGCAAGCCACGCAGTATCCACAGGAAGTCAAAGAAAGTCCGCTCCTGAAGAAGGGCTCAGGCCTGAAGTGTCAACTTATTTTTTCTTTCTTTGGATGTTGCATGACCTGCTGAGTTTCTCCAGCACTTTTACATCTGCAGACCCCTTTATTCCACTGGCATACAGATACATCTAATTTTAGTTTCTTCCTCTCAAACTGTAGGGTGAATTCTATCATATTATGACGACTACCTTCTCCAGGTTCCTTTACCTAAAGAACCCAATCCAGAATTTCCTTTTCCCTCTTCAGCTCAGCCACAAGTTGCTCTAAAAAGTCATCCCACAGGAATTCTACAACTATTTTTTCTTGGAATCTGGCACCAACTTGATTTTCCCAATCAAATTACTTATTAAATTCAGCAATGACAATTGTAATATTGTGCTTTCTGCAAGTGTTTTCATTCTCTCTCTGTAATTAACAAAACTCTGCCGGTTCCTCTTGGCAGTTATGAGAAATATGCTTGTGTAAGAAGTAGGCATCTATGTCTGCTCTCATTAGTTTACAGTTCTACAACAGTACCCAGATGATACAATAGTATGCAGACTATAAAACAGTACACAGCCTCCACAACAGTATACAATATTACAAAAGCAATTCACTAACATGCAGGTAATGCAACATTACATGTACTACATAACATATATGAGCTATGCATTGTTACAAAGACTTCTTCTTTGGCTTGGCTTCGCAGACGAAGATTTATGGAGGGGGTAAATGTCCACGTCAGCTGCAGGCTCGTTTGTGGCTGACAAGTCCGATGCAGGACAGGCAGACACGGTTGCAGCGGTTGCAGGGGAAAATTGGTTGGTTGGGGTTGGGTGTTGGGTTTTTCCTCCTTTGTCTTTTGTCAGTGAGGTGGGCTCTGCGGTCTTCTTCAAAGGAGGTTGCTGCCCGACGAACTATACAACAGTAAATAGATCTACTGACAGAAGTAAATAGACCTACTGACAGAGCACAGATTCCACAATTGTATACAGACTATTCAGCAGTATACAGGTTGTACAAAAATACACAGACTACTTAGCATTACATTCTCTTTGGCTTGGCTTCGCGGACGAAGATTTATGGAGGGGGTAAAAGTCCACTTAGCATTACATAGACTACAAAATATTACACAAACTATACAATGTAACAACAGTAGACCATACTCTCTTCTTTTATTTCTTTGGCTTGGCTTCGCGGACGAAGATTTATGGAGGGGTAAATGTCCACGTCAGCTGCAGGCTCGTTTATGGCTGACAAGTCCGATGCGGGACAGGCAGACACGGTTGCAGCGGTTGCAAGGGAAAATTGGTTGGTTGGGGTTGGGTGTTGGGTTTTTCCTCCTTTGTCTTTTGACAGTGAGGTGGGCTCTGAGGTCTTCTTCAAAGGAGGTGGCTGCCCGCCGAACTGTGAGGCGCGAAGATGCACGGTTTGAGGCGATATCAGCCCACTGGCGATGGTCAATGTGGCAGGCACCAAGAGCTTTCTTTAGGCAGTCCTTGTACACATACTTTACAAATTTTACACAGACAACGTAACAGTGTACAAACTAAACATGACAGTACACAGGCTACACAATAGTATAAAGACAATACAACAGGTCACAGACTCCACAGTAGTTCACAGACTCTACATGACATGAACAACATAACATCAGCAGACAATGCGCAAACCAAGAAGCTTAATCTACCCCATTATTTCACCCAATCAGAGAAATTCCCCTTTTCTATCCCCTCATTTTCTCTGCTGCCTAGACTAACTTATTTCTCTCTTTCTCAGTTCAGATGTATGGACCTGGATCTGAAACATCGACTGCTTCTCTTTCCACAGATACTGCCTGATCTGCTAAGTGTTTGCAGAATGTTCTTCTTTATAACCACATTTCCAGCGTCTGCATTGTTTTTATTTTAATGTGCATCCTTAGAAGCAGTGCCTCAGCACTGAGCAGTGTCAAGACAAGAGAACAAAGAGAATGATTCAAGGATATTGTATGAAATACAATGTCTATTTATGTCACTAACAATCTGTAGAAATTCTTGATCCTTGAGTGGATGAAAATGTATGAGAGATGTCAGGGATGAGTGTTTTGTCACAGGGAGTGGCGGGTGCTTGGAATACACTGTTGGGGTCGTGCTGGAGGCTGGTACAATAGGAATAGGATATGGATATAAAAAAAAAGTATGAGGGACTGAAGCAAGGAAAGGTTAGATTGTTGAAGAATAGACATATAGGTAGGTACCACAATTTCTTTAAATGGCCTTCCCAGCTCACAAGCCTTACCCTGCAAGTACACCAATTAACCTACGAACCCCATATGTTTTGGAGGTTGGAAGGAAACTGGAGCATCCAGGGGAAACCTATGCAGACATGGGAGGAATGCACAAACTCCTTCCAGACAATGCTGGATTTGAACCCAGATCCCTCGCTCAGAGATAGCGCTGCACAAATCATTACTGAAACTGTGCCGCTTTAATTGTGAGCAGAAGGTCCTGTACTCTGCTGTACTGTTCTACCTTCAATGTTGACTGTTCAAAATGGAGGAAGATCCGAAGGCCACAAAGAAAATGGGAGCCCAGTGATACAGCGCAAGGAGAGCAGCGCCTCCTACACATCCCAGCCACCTGCCTGTCGCACACCTTCCACTCTGCCCGTGACTGAGCTTGCATTTCTAACATTGGCCTCATCAGCGAACTCAAACACTCAGGGGGGGAGGGGTGGGGGGAGATAAGAGTGGAATCAAGTCACCCTTGAACCATAGGAAAGACGCAGGACTGGAGTCTGGATCATAAGAATCATAATCCTGCTGGAGAAATTCAATGGGTCAGGCAGCATCTGTGGAGGGAAATGGAGAGTCTACATTTCAGGTCGGGATCCTACATCAAGACCAGAGGAAAACTCTTTGCCACTGGTCATACTGCAGTGACGTACGAAGCCGGAAGAATATGTGCCAGAATCTGGAGCATTTGTTTAAAAATTAAATTTAGGCTTACAGCTTGGAGACAAGGCCCTTTCAGCCCATGAGCCTGTAATGCCCAATTACCCCCAATTGACCAACAACCCCCTGTACATTTTTTTTTGAAAGTGGGAGGAAACCAGAGCACCCTGAGGAAATGCACAGAGACACAGAGAGAACCCTGGTCCCAGTCGCTGGGACTGCTTTAACTGCCACACTAACCATGCCACCCTATTGCTAGATGATCTCTGTAGGTGAGGCAGCAACTGAGGAGAGAAATGGAGCGTCAATGTTTTGAGTCAAATCCCTACATCAAGACAAGATGTCAGCTCCATTTTTCTTCATAGGTGCTGCCTGACCCATTAAGTTCCTCCAGCAATGTGTGTTTTTTTTTTCTCGCTCATGACTCCAAGTGAGTCTTAGAAGGCAGAATATGGCTGCAACTAGCAAATATAGCAGAAGGAAGTTTCTGGATAGACACTTATAAATCTGGGGTTAAAGACCAAACCCATGCCATTCCACCACCCCCACCCCACACCCAAGCTGTCAAACATGTTTCAAAGTAATGTGCAAAATTCTAAATAGTTTGTCAGGTCACCATCAATACAAAACTTCACATCAATTCTGTGTACAATGAGAATATCTATGGAATATTATTGGTATGATTACCAGTTTCTGATAGAAATGGAAATCATATTATGCAGAAAGAAACTTTTAACCAAGTTTAAATGAATTTTTTTTTTTAAGTTTAAAAAAAATCAACCAACAGGAACACTCCACGAATTCCTTTCTGTACAATTAACCCCGCAAGCTGTATTATAAAATATGCATTTTCATATAACTGAAGGAAATTTCCTAATATGTCTTGCCACTGCAGCTTAAGGCTAAAATAAAACCTTGTTACATTAGCTTATGAATCTATCTTTCTAACACAATTACTGTGAAGCATGAGAATTTTAAATTACCTCTGCATCAGCAGTTTGCAATGTAGTATTTCAATTATACGACAATGAAGGTACAATACCCATTTCCATTCAATTAATTTCTGCTTCTCTTAAATGTAATTGCTTACAGCCAATGGATCAGAAAACTAAATGTAGTTTTTCCCTTACCTACACCCAGCATTCTTGCAAAAAAAAAGCATCATTTAATTCCTTGCATTCCCACATCATTCTCTACAAAGATCCAAAGGTACTTTGAGAAAGAGCAAAGAATATTCAACCTGCCTGAAGGATTCTGAAATTGAAAAGTACTTGCCTAAATTAGTTCTCTGACCTGCTGTTGGTGTGCAATCTTCCTCAATAATGATGACACCAAATACCTACTGATAATGGAGCCAAAATTGATGTCTGTTATTTTATCATTTAGTTTTTATATTTTCATCTTAGAACTGATAATCTAGGTAAATACTATATTATTTAGCAATTGAATTCAAGCTTGCAAAAGCACTGTTAAGTTTAACTTGGAGAAAATTGCATGCATGTACAAAGCTCAATTCTGCCATCTAGTGACCAAGCATACAAGCTAAGTACAGAGAACATGGGGGCGGGGGGGGGGAAACTTTCAAGATTCAATTTATTTTCATGTAGTAAAGGCAGTGCAATATTACACAAAATTTGTTTTCATCTGCCTTCTCGCATCCTATTTCTGGTGCATGGTCATCCTTCAGCAAGTCTTGAGCTAGCCTACAGCAGTCCGCAGACCGGTGTGAATTCCTCGACTGCAGTCGCCAGCAGCCCACAGTCTACATGGGTTCTTTGCCTTGAGTCGCCAACAGCCCACTGCCTGTGTATTCTTCAGCCTCAGAGCCCCTAACCAGTCTGCTGCCGTGGTCAATGTCCCGTGGGTCATCTCCTCTGCTTCTTCTCAAATGGGGGGGGGGGGTCCCCTCCTTGTTTCCTGGTGCCCTGTGCCAGTCCTCTGCTTCCACCGAGTCTGTAACCTTTCCTGGCTGCTGCCGATCACATGCGCCACCATCTTGAGTGCAGACCCCGCGGTTGAAGTATTTTTAAATAAAAGCGTCGTCAGTGGCATGGTTGGTGTAGCAATTAGTGCAATCCCTTAACAGTGCCAGTGATCGTGACTGAGGTTTGAATCCCACATTGTAAGTCAATGTCTAAGTTTGTACATTCTCCCCGTGTCTGCAGGGGTTTTCCTCGGGGGCTCTGGTTTCCTCTCACTGTTTGTAAATTGGGCGTAATTGGGCAACATGGACTCATGGGCTGAAATGGCCTGTTACCGTTGTGTATGAATATTTTTTTTTAATTAAAAATTAGGGGGGGGAAAACAGGAAAGGGGAAGGGAAGTGGGAGGGGAAAGGGAGAGCAGGTTAGGAGAAACCATAAAAAACGATGTTAATGTCATCTGGCTGGAGAGTGAGCAGATGGAAAATCTGGTTTTGCTCCTCCAATTTGTGGGTGGTCTTGGTGGGACAGTGCAATAAGGCCATGGATAGATGTGAGTATGGGAGTGTGACACATAACTGAAATGGTTGGCTCCTGGGATGTCTCTGTCACTGGTGGTGACAGAGCAAAGGTGCTCAGAGAAGCAATCTCCAAATCTGCGCTCAGTCTCTACGATGTAGAGAAGGCCACAAAGGGAACACTGGATACAGTAAACCTGTCCTGCGGATACACAAATGAAGTGTTCTTTTGCTTGAAAGACCTGTTTGGGGCCCCAGACTATGGTGAAGGAGGAGGTTTGGGTATAAGTGTGGCACTTCCTGTAGCCACAGGAGAAGGTGCCAGTTTGGGGCAGGGCAGTGGTGTGGGATTGGTGTGGAGGGAGTCACAGAAGTAGAGGTCCCTACAGAAGTCAGAGAGAGGAAAATGTGGCTGGAAGGGGAATCCTTTTGTAAGTTCCATAAATTCCAGAGGATAATGTGTTGGATATGGAGGCTGATGGGGTAGTAGGTGAGGATAAGGGGGATTCTATATGTGTTGACTCTGGTTCGGAGGCGGCTACAGCAGATGGGTAGGAAATGGAGGAGATGTGGGTGAGGGCCGAGTCGACAGAGGTGGAGGGGCAGCCACGGTTTGTGTAAGAAGGCAGACATTTCAGAAGTTCTGGACTGGAAGACCTCATCTTGGGAACAGATGCAGCAGAGATAGAGAAATTGAGAGAAGGGGATAGAATCCTTCCAGGGTAGAGGGTATGAGGAAGTGTAATCAAAGTAGTTGTGGGAGTTGATGGATTTGTAATGTATGTCACTGCAAAGTTTTTCTCCTGAGATGGAGTCAGAGAGATCCATTATGGATGGACCAGGTGAATTCGAGATCGGGGTGGAAGGTGGCTGCTAAATGAATTAAGAGTAAGTGTAAATGTTTTTTTTAATACTTTATATAAAATTTTGAATATATGCATGCAAATGAAAAAAACTCTCCCATCATCCCTCAACACCCACCCTCCTCCCACCCCAAAAACCCCAAAAGAAAGAAAAAAAACCCAGATTTTAACCATCAAACACAATCAACCACCATGGATCAGAGTAAAACCACCACAACGAGCTACAGAGAATTCAACATTTTAAACCCATATAATCCAAATAAGGGCTCCACACATTTGAAAAAAATATATAATTATCACATAAATTATACATTATTTTTTTCCAATGGAATACATAATCTCAATTCTGAATGCCATCTTTGCAATTCCATCTCTGCAATCCCAAACAATCTCATTTTTCCAAGTTATAGCTATACATTTTCTTGCTACAGCCATTGCTAACCTTAAAAATGCAATTTTGTACATAGTCAGCCTCAATTTCAAACTCAACATTTTAACATTACCTAACAAAAAAAAATAATGTTGGACCCATTGGTAATTGAATCTTTAAAACTTTCTCTAAAAATTCCTTAAGACATATCCAAAAAAAATTAACATTATCACATAGCCAAGTGCAAAAAAGAATCTACTTTGTTACAACAAATAAAGCATAAATCTGAAGAAATTAAAGTATATTTCTTTAATTTCTGAGGAGTTAAATACAGCTGATCTATAAAATTATAGTGGACTAATCTATATCTCATATTGACAATTTTAGTCATACTAGCCTTACATATAATTCTCCAATAATCTTGATCAATTATTATTCCCAAATATTTTCCCATTTTAATCTCGATTTATGAATATCTAATTTAAGCATCTTACTTTGTAATAATTTATACATTTAGGAAATAAAAAATGTTGTACCGTCTTCTGTAAACAAAATTTCAAATTTTGATTGTCTTGGTAATCTTAAAGTATGTCCAAAATTGTCCAATAATAAAGCCTTAATTTGATAATAACAAAAAAGAATATTACTTGGAATTTCATATTTTTCTTTCATTCTCTGAAAATAAATAAACTAACCAGCTTCATAACAATCTTGTACAGTTTTAATTCCTTTCTGATTCCATATTTTCAAAAACTGACTATTAAGAGTAAAACGAAAAAGTTTATTCTGATATAAAGGTGTTTTACCTGAAAATTTTCCCAGTGTACCTATCTCATCATTTATCCTGTTCCATAATCCAATTAAATGTCACAAAATAGATGGATTATTATTAACAATTAATAACTTAGTATTCCATTTATAGATAAATTGTGCCATATTTTTCTCAACTAATTTTAATTAACTCAATATTGGCCCATAATAACAGATTATCCAATCAAACATTTTATTAATAAACTTCAGTTGTGCTACTTTATAATAATTTTGAAAATTCAGGAGTTGTAAAACTCCCAATTCATATTTCCAAATTAAATTTTTTAACATATCCTAACTATTTTACCTTTCCACAAAAAAATTCCTAATTATAGAATTCAAATCTTTTTTAAAAAATCTGAGGAACTTTACAAGGAATAGGTTGAAAAAGATACTGAATTCTAGCAAAAAATATTCATCTTAATACAATTAACCCTACCCATTAATGTTATGGGTAAATCTTTCCATCTATTTAATTTTATGAAATAAAGGTAAATAATTTAACTTATATAAATGATCTAAATAATTATCAATGAATTAATTTCATCTGACCATTTAAAATAAACAATTTTCTTACATTGGGTGTAATCACCAACAATTAATGGCATAATCTCACTTTTATCCCAATTATGTAACCTGATATTTGTCCATATTGTTTCAATCTCTCGTATAATGATCTTTATGAATATTGTGATTCTGATAAATAAATCAAAACATCATCAGCTAAACTAATCTTATATTCTTCAAAATTAACTCTAATACGCTTAATATAACCATCCTGTCTTATCAGTTGTGCTAAAGGTTCAATAGCTAATGCAAACAGTGCTGTGGACTAAGGGCATCCTTGTCTAGTAAATCTCTTTAATAAAAATGATGATGATATTTGGCTGTTTGTCACCATTCTTGCAGAAGGGGTTTTATATGAAGATTTAATCCAACTAATAAAGATGGGTTCAAACCTAAATTTTTCCAATACTTTAAATAAGAAACTCCATTCTAACCAATCAAATGCCTTTTTGGCATCTAATGATAAGACCATTGGTAAATTGGATTTCTTCTGAGAAATATGAATCAAACTAATTAATTTTGCAATATTGTCTGCACAATATTGCCTGATCCAAATGAATTAAACTTGGTAAATATTTCACCAATCTATTTTCTACAACCTTAGCTACAATTTTATAATCAACATTTAACAAAGGAATAGATCTATAAGATTCAGTTTTTAAGGGGTCTTTATCTTTCTTGAGAATGACTGTTATAATTGCATTAGAAAAAGAATCTGGTAAAGAATGAATATCCATTGCTTGTTTCAACACATCATTAAATGAGGCATTAATAAATTCTGAATTTTTAAATAATTTTTTGTCTAATTGACAAGACATAGCAGGTGATGTGATACAGGGATTGGTCCTGGGGCCTCCATATTTTACGACTGTATTTACATGAATGACTCTTAATGATGGCATCGAAAGCTTGAACAGTGAATTTGTTGATGCCATAAAGATAGATAGGAAGCAAACAGAAGAGAAAATAGGTTACACAGTGATGTTGATCATTTAACTCACTAAACATGGTTGACATAGCAGTTAGTGCACTATAGCCTGTTAACATGCTGTTTGTCTAAATTTAAATTTAAAATGGAATGTAATTTTTATAGATGCACCTTTGGAAGCATCCTGTCAGGGTGCATCACTGTATGGAGGGGAACTTCCTGCTCAAGACTAAGAAACTGCAGAGAATTGTTAACCTTGCTCAGGTGATCACACATACACTACACTCCTGTTGACTCCATCCATAACTCTTACTGCCTCGGAAAAGCAACCAACATCCCATACCCATCCACATTCTCCTCAACCCCTTCCCATCAGAAAGTAAATTCATGAATATGAGATCATGCACAACTTGATTCATGAACAGTTTTTTTTTCCTGCTGTTGTCAAACTTCTGAAGGAACTCCAAATGGAACAATTCTTTTGGCTTTGCATTGTACCAACTAATTGCTCTCTGAATGTGTACAAACTTTGCACTTTGTAACAACCATTTAAATTTTTGAATGTAAGGCTCCTGTAGAGTGGATGTGACTTCTCCATCTGCAACCTGGTGGGAATGTAGATAGTGAAGAACCATGAGGCCTCTCCATCTAGAACCTGGTCAGAAGTTGCCTCACCTGCCAATCAAGGTTTGACTCCGCCTACCCATTGGTGCACACCTGACCATTGGTCACTTTGATCACCTAATGATTACCTGGGCCCAGCCGACCACATGCAGTAGCTGTTTCTCTTTTGCTCTTTGGTCCTGAGACAAAATCTGCTCCACTCCAGATCATCAACTGTGGATAACGCTGGAGGAGCTATTGGTAAGGTGTGCAGTAGACAGGGATTGGGGCTGTTAGACAGCATCAGCAAGGAACAGTGTGTAGCTTATAGAAATCCTTGGTATTTATAAATCTGTTTGCAGTTGCTAGTATCGGTAGTGTTAAGTCTGATGTGTTTGGGCATTACTGTGCTTGTAAGTCTATACGTAGTTGCAAGTATCGGTTATGTTAAGTTTGATGTGACTTGCTTGTATTGTGTTTATATGAGTGTAAGCAGTTACTGGTATCAATAGTGTTATGTCCGATGTGACTGATAATAATGTGTTTTTGTGATTGAGAGTATTCATGTCTATTATCCCTATTGCAATCCTCTTTCGTGTGTTTTAATAAAGATCCTACCTGTGTTCAGCCTGTGTCCAGACTTGATGCTCTTTGAACCCACCGAGCGTTTCCCTTCCCGCAAAACAGCTCTTTAAATCGCACGTGAATTGAATATGAGTGAACAAAATTATACATTTAACTGCAATTTTTGCTATTCTTTGCATTTTGCTTTTTAACACACCTTTGATAATTCACTACATTCTGTATTTTTGTTTTATTATTGTATGACCTGCTGCACAAGTTGACTTGCCTGGATAGCAACACACACAAATCTTTTAATTGACTTAAGCAATTCAATTAAATCTGACTGAGATGCAAGCAAAATCACGTTCAGAGAAGTGGCTGTGATGGACTTCTTGAAGGAAAAGAGTGACAATACAAGAATGGTTTAGAGTCAGATTTCCTGCTGCTCCAGGGAGCAGAAGACACTGGCACCAATGGTTAGAAAGTCTAATATTAGATACTGAAGCACAATGGATCACATTCAGAGACAAGAGAGATCACTGCTGGAATCTGAGGCCAACCACCCCTTTTATAATAACACATGCAATAATACTACATTGAAAAGCTGTGGCTCAGTGATAAATTGATACATTGGTCTTTGGCAGTCATTTCTCTGTTGAACTAATGAAGATCTCTGTAATGACAAGATCTAGCCATCAACACAGATTAGAATAATTACTGCTTGCATTCCTGCTGAACCACAGCCTTCTGGACCCATTCATCTGTTTAGACTGTGGTTCTGCACGACTAATCTCTGATTAGGGGAAGTCTCGAATGATGGAGGATGGGATCAAGTGCTTGACCAGCAACTGAGATGTCTTGCTGGATATCCAGAAAGCACCTTGGTATGTTCATGTAAAAGTGGAAGAACACCATCGCCATACATGCAGCAACTATCCTGACACAAAAATATTTTGCCCAACGCAAGACAAAGCTTTAAACAAGAAAGTCTGCCGATGCTGCAATTGAGTGCAATACATAAATGTGCTGGGGAAACTCAGCTAGTCAGGCAGCATTTCTAGGAAGTAAAGGGCAAGCAACATTTCGGGCCTGAGCCCTTGTCAGTTTGAAGCAAAAACAGGCAGGCGTCTGAATGAAAGTTTGAGGAAGAGGAAAGGAGAGGAGGGTGGAAGGGACAAGAGGAGAAACACAGCAAAAAGTAAGAAGTTATGGATGCAGGTGAAATGTCAGAAGACAAAAAAAAACGCTGCAGTGGGAAGAGAGTAGGAAGTTGGAGAAAAGGAGTCAGATGGATAGGGAAAGAGAGAGATTGCGGGTGGGGGCTAATTGAAATTGGACGTCAAGGTTAATGTCATCTGATTGGAGTCCTCAGATGGAATTTAGGTGCTGCCTTCCAATTTGCAGGTGGCATCAGTTTGACTGCACATGATGCCATGGACAGACAAATCAGCATGACAATGGTATGAAGAATTGAAATGGCCTCTGAGAGGTCTTGCTGTTGCAACAGACAGAGCAAAGCTGCTCAACAAAAGGCTGTGAGACCAAACTCAGGACTGATTTTCCATTACCATACTTGCTTAGAATCCTCTTTACCTGGATAAATGAGATTAGCTTCAAAGATTGTGTATCATTTGCATTTTTCCTGTTGCAAGATTCACACTTCCCATGTGCCAATAAAGATGTCACAAGGCCATTTCAGACAGCCCAAACGTTGAGATGTAAAGATGGAGAAATTCCACTAAAACGCATAATCATCTACTTTTCAGAATGTGCGGAGGCAGTCTCCAAGCCCCATATTCCAACCCCTCTCTGGAAAGGGATAATCTCTGTAGTGCAGTCCTCCGCCGATCAATCTGAATGTACAGCCATGCTAAGTGGCTGTTTAGGGGTGGGCAACGCATTTTCCACACACATCTCTCCCTCTGTCAGGGGCAGCAGGGCAGTGGGAGCCCTTGGGGCAGAGAGAGCTGGCAGGGTCTGTCGGGGCAGTGGGAGTTGTCTACGGGGGGCCAGCGGGGCAATGGGGACCATCAGGACAGCAGGAGCAGTCAGTAGTGGCTGGCGAGGCAATGGGAGCTGTCAACGGGGGCCGACGGGGCAGCGGGAGCCGTCGGGGACAGCCGGTGCAAGCTGGGGCAGCCACACCAGGTTGCTTTGGCCTTCAGGACCTCTCTCTGCGGCTCAAAATGCGGCAGAGCAATGGCTGCCTTCCCTACCCATAATCCGCCACACAGCTGGAACTGTTCTGGGAACCATTGAGCTGTTCCAGTTGCCTGGAAGATTATGGGTAGGGAAGATGGCCATTGCTCTGCAGCGCTTTTATGACAGGTGGCACTACGGCACCAGTTGCCCCGCCTCCATCGGATCCAGAGAGCACTACGAGGCGCCTCTGGATATGAATAGGCCGCTGGAGCAGCCTTTTAGGGCTGCTGTCTGAAAGATAAGTTCCCATTTTTCCATCCGCTCGGTAGCCGTTCTCAGGGCGGAGGCCCAACATTAAATAGGCAACAGTTTAGGTCTGAAATCTCGGGCTAGTCCTTAAATCCTTTGAACTGACCACCAAGAGTGTGTGTAGTTAACTGCAGTAAATCTTCTCAGGTACTCTCCATTATTCATCATTCAGATAGTGATCTTTACTGACTTTGCTCTCAGCATGCCACCAATATCACAGCTGGAATCATGAATTATCTATAAAGGACCTAAACTGTAAACCACACTGAATGATTTTTGGCTGAACTGTGGATAAGATTGTTTCATGCAATATTTATTTCTATTAATTGGGGCAATGTTCTCATTAATAGGACATTGCCTGTGAATAAGTCTAAAGGGAAAAGAGGTTGGAACCATTTAAATCAGGTCTACGCAGTGTCTTATTTTCTATCTTTTGGTCCACTGCAGTTCATTGTTCTTCAAACAAGAATAATAATAGCATCACAGGTAGATAGGGTCATAAAGAAAGAAAGGCACATTGGCCTTCATACGTAAAAGTATTAAGTACAGGAGTTAGGGTGCGATGTTAAAGTGTATAAGACATTGGAGAGATCAAATTTGGAGTTTTGTGTGCAGTTTGGTCACTTATCCAAAGGAAAAGATATCGGCATAGTTGCATCATTGTGTGGAAAGGTGGCTGCAAAGCATTGGGCCGGAAATCGATACAGAGGATCAGCAAATGGCCGAGAAAATCATTGGGGTCTCTCTTTCCTCTATTGATCATATTCACCAAAAGTGTTGCTGAAATAGGTCTGATTCAATGCATTATTGACGATCCCTACCATCCAGCACACAGTATTTTTGACCCACTACCATTAAGAAGGACGTACAGGACCCTCAAAATCAGGACTGTCAGGGCGGGAAATCGCTTCTCCCCACAGAGATTGATGAGATTGATGAATCTTGTAACCATGTAAAATGGAAGAGGATGGCTAGAGTCAATACAGGTCCCTTGGAAGATAAGAAAGGGAAATTGATATTGAGTAATGTGGAAGTGGCCGAGGCATTGAACACACATTCTGTGTCAGTCTTCATGGTGGAAGATGTCCAGCCAGCCAAATAGGGTTGTTGGTGATGCAAAGGTAGGTGAGGGCCTTGATAAAATAATTGTTACATAAGAGATAATGATGACCAAACTAATGAGACTGAAGGTGGACAACTCTACTGGCCCTGTTGGGATGCATCCTAGGGTACTGAAGGAAATGGCAGGAATTAATAGATGATGCGTTGGTAGTCATTTACCAAAAATCTCTGGATTCTGGGCCAGTTCCAGCAGAATGGAAGACAGCAAATGTCATGCCACTTTTTAAAAAGGGATGTAGGCAGAAAACGGGTAACTATCAGCCAGTTAGCTTAGCCTCTGTATTCGGGAAAATGCTTGAAGCTGTCATTAAGGATGAAATAGTGAGGCATTTAGAAGAAAGGGGTTCAATTAGGCAGACGCAGCATGGATTCAGAAATGGCAGGTCTTGTTTGAGGATATAATGGATGTGGTAGATAGAGGGGAACAGGTTGATGATGTATATTTGGATTTCCAGAAGGCATTTGATAAGGTGCTGCACAAGAGACTTATTAATAAGATACAGATGAATGGAGTCGGGGGAAGTATATTGGCATAGAATGAGAATTCGATTGGTTGGCTGACAGAAGGCAGAGAGCCAGGATAAATGGGTGTTTTTCTGATCGGTAGGCAGTGTTAAGTGGAGTGCCGCAGGGGTCAGTGCTGGGCCCGCAACTATTCACCATTTACATTAATGATTTGGAATAGGGGTCAGAGCGTAGTATAGACAAGTTTGCGAATGATACTAAATTGAGTGGAAAAGAAAATTGTACAGAGGATATGGAGAGGCTGCAGAACCCTGTTCCAACTCCTTTGGCTGATGGGGGTATTCAAAGCCTGTGCAGTCAAGCTTGTAACAGCCTTGTACATATTTCACCTGAGTCTGGCAATATATCTACTTTTTAGGGTGCCAGCTCACTTGATATTTCCTCATTTACTATTTATTCTATCCAAAATTTGACACTCAGTCTTCTTACCTCAGTCCTTAGCTTTCCTCCCTCATTTGTGAAGGCAGCCACAAAATATAAATTGTGTGTGGCCATATCCTCTGCTGCACTGCAATGTTCAAGAAGGGCCACCTTCAGGGAAATAGGTATGGTGTTAATGACCTTGTTAGCAATACACATTTCCCAGAGTAAAAGAAAACTTACTAATTTCTTCATTAAACCTCTTGGAAATGTTTAAATATATGTTAGGTTGTGAGTCATGTTGTGCCTGGGAGACTTGGCTAAACCACTTTATTCAGTAGCTTGCGATGTAGGTTAACTGACGATGTGAAATGTAGATCACAGACACTGACTGCATAGTTCGATACGTAGTTGGCTCCCTCATATGCTTTCTTCTCAGTGGAGGTGTTCACAATTTTTAATTAGACCACAATAGAACTGAATTGTTTAAAAAGAAAATTGTATTGCGTGTCTTGCCTGTCTATTGGGTTGTAACTGTACTGCACCTTGAATGAAGCACAAGCCAGCCAAGACTTCCCCACTGAGCAACAGGCAAACCTGCTGTCATGTCTCTTATAACTGGCGACATCCTTGTTTAAACAATTAAGAATTGCTGCCTTCCCCAAACACAAATGACATGTGGCCATTTTCAGAGCTCTGCTGACCAAATCTTCTCCCTACTAAGTTCATTTATTATCTGATTGTATGAGTACAACGTGACAAACAGCTTTCTTCGGTCCACAGTGCAAACACACATAAGACAAGTACAGTACAATGTTTAAAATAAATATTATTAATAAATAATAGCGCCACGGAGACTTTTAGCAGTTCATCAGTCATTTAGCCGTCTCACTGTCCGTGGGAAGAAGCTGCTCCTCAGTCTGGTTGTTCTAGCTCTAATACTTCTATATCTCTTTCCCAATGGGAGTAGTTTGAAGATGCTGTGCACAGGATGGTAAGGGTCCTCACTGACTTTACGAGCCCTCTAAATAATGATCCCAGTAAAGTTCTACACCTGCTGCAGCTTCTCCTCCCAATAACTGTCTGTATAGCTCAGGTCCAAATGGCAAAGATATGTACATGAAAATGATATTTTTGCGGAGGAGCTAGTGGAGTTGTTCAAGTGAGCCGGTATGGACTTGAAGGGCCGACATGGCCTGTTTCCGTGCTGTAAACGGTTATATGATTATATATTTGATTATAAGTTAGGTGAGTGGGCAAAGGCCTGGTAGATGGAGTACAATGTCAGTAAATGTGAGGTCATCTACTTTGGTAGGAAAAATAGAAGAGCAGATTATTATTTAAATGGTGAAAAACTGCAGCACACTGTTGTGCAGAAGGACTTGGGAGGGCTTGTGCATAAATTTGAAAAAGTTGGGTTGCAGGTACAACAAGTTCTTAAGAAGGCAAATGGAATGTTAGGCTTCATTGCTAGAGGAATTTAATTCAAGACCAGGGAAGTCATGTTGCAACTGTACAAGGTACTGGTGAGACTGCACCTTGAGTACTGTATGCAGTTCTGTTCTCCATACTTGAGGAAGGATATACTGACCCTTGGAAGCAGTCCAGAGGAGGTACACCGGGTTGATTCCAGAGATGAGGAGGTTGACCTACAAGGAGAGACTAAATCGTCTGGGATTATACTCAATCATATTCAGAACAATGAGAGAAGATCTTATAGAAACATATAAAATTATGAAAGGGATAGATAAGATAGAGGCAGGAAAATTGTTTTCACTGGTCAGTGAAACCAGAACTAGGGGACACAGCCTCAAGATCCAGGGGAGTAGACTTGAGACAGAGTTGAGGAAAAACTACTTTTCCCCAGAGAGTAGTGAATCTGTGGAATTCTCTACCTAGGGAAGCAGTTGTAGCTACTTTATTAAACTTATTTAAAGTTCAGTTAGAGGGATTTTTACACATAAAAAAGGAATTAAGGGATATGGGGAAAAGGCAGGTAAATGGAGTTGAATCAATGATCAGATCATCCATAATCTTATTGAATGGCGGAACAGGCTCGATGGACCAGATGGCCTACTCCGGCTCCTATTTCTTTTGTTATATTTATTTTAATTATATTTTAATGTGTGAATGTTACGTTAGCTGTGGTGTGAGCAATGTGTGTATGTCTGTGCACCATGGTCCAGAGAAATGCTATTTATCTGGCTGTATAGGTACAGTCAGATGATAATATAGTTGAACTTGAACCTGAATCTTGGCCAATTTGGGAATAAAAGTGGAGAGGATGAGGTCAGAATTGGCAGTCATGAAGACACAGCTGCTAGTGTTGGAGAAATAGAATCAGGGTTGACTAAGAGGGCAGAGATAATGGTGGTAGGGGGGAGGGGGAGCAAGCCAGAGGAAGTCACTGGCATCTTAAAGAAGCATGTGAATTTTAAAAGCAAAACATGACCAATGAAAATGGGCAGTATATACGAGTCAGGATTATGTAGGTGAGTGTGCTTGTTGTAATGGATTCGGGAAGAGTTGATGTGGGAGAACGAAATAGGATGGGTTCAGGGGGAGTGTAAATGAGTACCTGATGATTGGCATGGATTCATTGGCCTGAAGGATCTTTTTCCTTGCGGGCAAACTCCATGATTCTGTTATCTCCTCAGATGCAGCTGGGCCACTATTTCCAACACTTATGTATGGATTCAGGGGTAATGTGGGTAAGTGGCAATTGAAGAATTAACCAAAATATTCCCCAAGCTATAGTTTGATTTTACTCTTTAATCTTCCTGAGCTCAAAGAAGCAACAAAGCATGCTGATCTTCAGTAAATGTTAATTGTGCATGATCCAAGAAGGATCTACTCACACTGCAGATCAGCCTACTGTTTGCATTTGTCCATGCTGTGCCTTTATATTCATCAGTGAGAAGTCCAAGAGACTGTGAGAGGGAAGTTGCACACTTGGTACTCAGGTAGTTGTGATCTCCAGACAACACAGAATAGCATCAATATGGAATGCAAGACGTTATCAATATAAGTATATATACAAGAAAATAGAACTTGCTTCTGGTAGAAGTAAATTAGTCAGGCAATATATTACCATAGCACATCATTAATATTATCCTGATTTCAGATGACTGTTTCTTTACAAAGTGCCAAATTGACTAATAAGCAAAGTCCTTTGCTTCAGGCAGCTTTACTTTGCTGTTGATGCACTTGCTTCAAGCCAATTACTCTTATGTGTAGCTGACAAGGAACAAAGAAATTGAATTAAGGTGAGAGCTGCAGTATCTGAGTGCCTAACTCTACTCCCAATCCAATATCATGAAACCCCAGAGTCTCCCTAGAATGAGCAACCGCGCTCTTTAAGTTGTTTTCACAAAGGCACTAAAGTACAGTACGTGGCTCTGCTTCAATATTGGTGCTACTCAACCTATGATGGGGTTTTATTCCAGCAAATGCATTGTAAGTTGGAAAAAACCAGGTGGAAAAAGAATGCAGTTATACAGACAGAGCTGTATCAGTCCCCACAATGATTCCACTGCCCTGATCTCTCCCAACAGCGCCATATCACTCCCCACACTGATCCCACTGCCCTACTCTCTCCAATAGCACCATATCAGTCCCAGCACTGATCCCACTGCCCAGCTCTCTCCTGTCAGTGCTGTATCAATCCCCATACAGATCCCATTGCCCCGCTCTCTCCCCACAGCCTTTATCATTCCCAAAACTGATCCCACTGCCCCACTCTCTTCCGACAGTGCTGTATCAGTCCCCAAACTGATCCCATTGCCCCGTTCTCTCACCACAGCCCTTTAACATTCCCAACACTGATCCCACTGCCCCGCTCTCTCCTGACAGTGTTATATCAGTACCTGCAAGCTTTGCAACTGAACTAAAAGTGATTGACCAAGGAGGCTACAAAGAATTCACATTAAAGGAATTATCAATGGTTATTAGAAAAATCAATGATGCTTGCAAAGACCTTACTTTAACATATGATATGAAAGTAAATAGCAACAGTCACGCTATTAAACCATCATAACTTTGAGAAATCGTAATTCGAACTATCATAAGTAAGGGAGCACCTGTAGTATTTTACAACTATTTAAGAATTTCTGAAGAGCAGTTGTTATTGCTATTATTAGATATGGAGCAGGCAATAATATCTGCACAGCAAACCCTGGCTACATCATATGATAACTTCCATGGGTCTAATTCAAAAGGTTAAATGAACAACAAAAGTTGTTCTATACAGAACACTGCATATCACATAATTTGTTCTGATGAACGGAGATAGTAAAAAAAATTGACGCCTTCGTAACATTAGATTCTCTCTGTCAGCTAGTTTACATGTTTGCAATCTGCACAAGTTACTGGTGAAAAAGAGCTGGCAACTATTGCAATGCTGCACTACAAAAATCTGTTATAAAGATCAAAATAAACATTTTCCCCAGGGGCTCCAGTTTTCTCCCACTGTTCGAAACGTAATGGGGATGTAGGTTAATTGACTGTAAATTGGGCAGCATGGGTTCATGAGCTGAAATGGCCTGTTACTATATATGTCCTTTCTTGGTTTGCCCTTCCAAAATGCCACACCTCACACTTGTCTGCACTAAATTCCATCCACCATTCTTCAGCCCATTTTCCATATCATCCAGATTCCTCTGCAAGCTTTGAAAGCCTTCCTCACTGTCCACAACACCTTCAATTTTTGTGTCATAAGCTAGCTTGCTGATCCAATTTACCACATTATCATCCAGATCATTGATATAGATGATAAACAACAATGGTCCCAGCACCAGTTATTGAGGCCTCTCATCTGAGAAGCCATCATCCACCACTACTCTTTGGTTTCTCCTCTGTAGCCAGTGTTGAATCGAGGTAACTACCTGCCCATGAATACCTCGCATCTGAACCTTTCTGACTTACCTCCCATATGGGACCTTAGGCCTTAATGAAGTCCATGTTGACAACATCTACAGCCTTTTCTTCATCAATTTTACAGGTTACCCCCTCAAAAAACTCTATAAGATTGGTTACACTCAACCTACCATGAACAAAGCCATGTAGACTATCACTAATTAGTCCCTGGCTATCCAAAATATTTGTATACCCGATCCTTAAGAACACCTTCTAATAACTTGCCTACTACTGACGTCAGGCTCACTGGTTATGATGTTTCTTTTATTGCAATGAAGAATCAGGTTCTTTTTATAACAACTATACTTTATTAGCTTTATTTACAAACTCATGGATGCATCCCTTTTGAATCTACTCCTAGCTGCCACAACATCTCCAACTCCCTCGAGTGGTCAGGATTATCACTAGCACTCTATCGTTACATCCTCTTTCCTTGAGATGTTTAATCTAACAACATGACAAACTAATATAGTATTCATTTCAATTTAAAGTTCAGCACAAACGTGTTTCTTGCATTTTCATCAGGCTCTTTTGATTCCTCCTCATTATTTGACCATCCTCTATTCTGACAGTGGAGGATCTTGGATTTACTTCCTCCAGAATAGTAGCCTTTTTGTCCCATGTGTTGGAATCTCTGAGTCTGGCTACTGCCATGTTGTGCCAGTAGCCCTAAGCTTCTTGCTGACTTGTCATAGTTTGCTTTTTGCCTCCATGACAGACTCTTTTGTTTCCATTCAACATCTTCGACATTTCTATTCTGTAGAGAAGGGAAATCTGGTACATAGTCTACGTCCCAATAGAAGCACAGCAGATGACATGCCAAGTGGCAAAGCTCTATAACTCCATAGAGCTAGATAAGGATCTGAGCCACTGTCTTGTGCTTTCTTGAGCAACTGTTCCACGATGTGAACTCCTTTCTCAGCTTTACTGTTTGACTGTGGATGAAGAGGACTTGAAGACACATGCACATGTCAAAAATCATACTTTTCTGCAAAGTTCTGGAATTGTCTCAGCTGTCACTGGAGACAATTTGAGGAATTCCATGTTTTGCAAAAATTAATCTCATATATTTGATCACACAAGCAGCAGACTTGTTATGAAGCACCAGAATTACCGAATAGTTTGATAGATAGTCAATAACCAGCAAGTAATTATTTCCATCCACGTGGAACAGATCAGTCCCAAATTTCTGCCATGGCTCCTCTGGTAAGTCTGTTATGATCATGGGTTCATTTGTCTGCTTTGCGTAATGTTTCAAACAGGTTTCATAGCTTGAAATGATCCTATCAATGGCAGCATTTATCCTTGGCCAATAAACAGTAGTTCTGGCCCTTCTCTTGCATTTTTCCATTCCAAGATCCCCCCTCATCCACCTTTTATCAGCATCTCATGTCACAGTGATTGAGGAATGATCATTCTCCTCCATCTCAGCTCTGACATTCTCCTCTAGTCTGTCCTTCATTCAGATTCTTGATGACCTTCTGAAGAACTGTGTCATTTACTGTTTCAACTGTGATCTGCTTGGATTTCATGTTGGATAGAGGAAGAGATTCAGTGATCAGTTTCACATGGAGATTCACATCTTTCTCTGTGGAACACTTATTTTGTACTTCACTCTGTACTGTTGCCCTGGATAATGCATCAGCTAACATAATAAGTTTTCCTGGGATGTACACCCTCTTGACTAGGTTTAAGTTTTCACATGCTTTGTCACCAAGCAGTGATTCATGTCCATTTGGGACAACCGTGAACCTGATATGGAGCTCTTTACCTTTAACTATGACCTTGAATTTTCATGTAGCTTTCATGTCAATGCTCTGTCCATTGTTGGCTTTGAGCTATACAGGATTTTCATGCATGTATGGCTTTATCTTCATTGCCCTAACGTTACACTCACAGATCAAATTGGCCTTTGCTCCTGTGTCCAACTTGAAAGGAATATTTGTTCCATTTGTATGAAATGACACAGTCCACTTATCCTGCTTGACTCTGTTCATGCTTGGCTGTTCAGTGTCTGTTGGTTTACAGTCTTTCTGTGCTACCATGCATCACTGAAGTGTGTATAGTGTGCACACTTTAACTTCTGTTTTGTTTCCCTTTGGGAAAACATTGCTTAGCATAGTGATTCTGCCCTTTGCACTTATTGCAGATTTTTCCATAGGAGGGGCATGGCTTTGGTGCCTATTGAGTGCCACATCATTTACAATTGAATGTCTCTCCATTTTTTTGATGTTTCTTATGTCTCATTCTCTGTTTACGTTTGTGTCCAGACACTGTAGCTATGACTATGCTTTCATTTTTTTTGGTTTCTGTACTATCACTAAACTTTATCATGTGCTTCAGAGCTATTTCACTGGCTTGGTATATCTTCACAGCTCTGTCTCTCACAGCAACCTCTCTCTTACTTTCTTATCAATAGTCCTAAACACAATTTGATCATGGATCATTGAACTTTGCAGTGGTCCAAAATTACATGTTCTTGCTTTTAATTTCAAGTTCATTAAAAAAGGTCTCTCCCTGCAGCTGTATATACAAGTGAAACATGTACCTCTCAAACATTTCATTTTTCTTTGGTAAACAGTGTTCATCAAGCCTTATTGAACTTGTGCTGGTCAGCTACTTCAGCAAAATCAAATGTGTTGAAAACTTCTAGTGGTTGAGGTCCCAGCTTGAGATAACAGTGCAATCTTCCATGCATCAAGTTAGCTATCAAGTCCAATGGCTTGTAGGTACTGCATAAATTATTATTTGAACTGCCTCCACTCGTGGTTGACATTTCCAGTCCAATTTACAGCATTGGGATTCATTACACTTTCCATATTTTCTGCTATCAACTGATCATCACTCTGCACACTCCCAATGTTTCTTCCACTCCTGGTACCATATGATGCTTATTTTGTTGTAATAAAGAAACTTTGATTATTTTATAACAACTATAATTTCACAACCTCTTGGAGGCATCCATTTTGAATCTACTCCTGGTTGCAAAAACTCATATCTGACTTCCTCTAGTGGTCAAGATTATCACCAGCTCTCTATCATTACACAGTCTATACTTTGGAACCTTTTTTAAACAATAGAACAACATAAGCTACCCTCCAAACCTCCAGCACCATACCGAAGGCTAAGGACATTTTAAATATTGTTGTCAGAGCCCCTGGAATTTCGACACTAGTCTCCCTCAAGGTCTAAGGGAATATCCTGTCAAGCTCTGGGGATTTATGCACACTTATTTGGTTCAAGGCAGCAAGCAGATCTTTGGCCCAACATGCCCATGCATACTAAAATGTCCTCAAATGTTATTGTTCAATCATGCATTTAAAGTGTCCGGCAAAAGGGAGTTGATTGAATACACACACACACACCCCTTGTTCTGTTGGAGCTCACTCTATGACAATTCAGTACAGTAATTCCTGAACTGCACTTTTGAAACACATCATCAGTTTTAAAGAATTCTGATGCATCTGGAAAATGACTTTAGGTACAATGTATAAACGCAACTCGGATTTTTATTCAAGACTATACGTTGAGATAATGATAAAGATGAAAGAATAATAATATGCCAAGTGAAAAAATACAATTCGTAGAATACACTGCTCTCCAAGTTATTCTTGTAAAATCAAATGAATGCTCTCTCGGTGAGTTGAAAAAACAAATGCAATGTGAAAGCACATTTAATGGACTATAATGAAAGCAATCTAGATTGCACAAATGATTTGGTTTCTGGTTCTCAACATCTGCTTATTATTTGAACTTATGTCAAAAGCAATGATCTTCAAAAAAATGAAGCTGATATTGAAAGTCATTATTCCTCCGCATCATAATTCAGCAAAGTGATTTTAAATGTTTCTTCTGCATCATTTAATCTAATTTATGAAAAATAAATTTATCATCAATCAACACCACAATGTATTATTTTCCCCGAATTAAGCAAGGTATCCTCTGTGCTGAGTTACTGGTACAAACAAGCTTTATCAACTCAAATACCCCACACAGCAAAAAAAAAGTACTATAATTTAATACATTGTTCAGTTACATTTACATGTCCTTTCATTGAACATCGAAGAGTACAGCAGAAGAACAGGCTCTCCAGCCTAGTTCTCCACTGAATATGATATCCAACTGAAACTAAAACTTTGCTTTTGCTCATGATACATAGCCTTCTGTTCCTTGCATATTCATGTCCATCCAGAAGCCTCATAAACTCTACTATTGCATCTGCTTCCACTGCTACTCCTGGCAGCCCATTCCAGGCACCTATGACTGCATAAAATATTTGCCCTACACTCCTCTTTTAAATTCCCCCTTTTGTCTCTGGTATGTGACATTTATACCGCAGGAAAAAAATTTTGAATGTCTAGCCTATCAGAGGTTCTAATAATTCTAAAAACTTGTCACTCCTCAGCTTCCAATGCTCCAGAGAAAATTATCCAAATTTGTCTCTCCATCACCCATACCTTCTAATCCAGGTAACGTCTTGGAATAGGTTGGAAACTGGACAAGTAATGAACTTAAATGGCAAGGCTTGAGTCATTCCCTATTTAAACGCTGGCACAGGTTTTGCTGGGAGTTTTTCCATTTTGGTCATCAGGTTTCCTGCACATAAAGGTCCAAGCCCAAAACATTCTGGTTAAACTTAATGGCCATTTCCTGATTATCTGTAATCTGTAATGAAGCACTGAGTCCAGCACCAGGTGAAAAAAAACTTGCTGAGATTCCCCAGAATTGATAATGAGGTGTGCAATCTCAGATCCTGCACCAAGTTATTCCCAATTTTATAATCCTATTCATTTGGATGTAAATTTTACATGAAAAAGAAAAGAATAAACTATGTTTCTGTCATGTTATTTAGAATTGTAAAAATATTTGCTCGTAGAACATAGAACATTAGTAAATGTTCTGCTCCTAGGACACGGACATCTATGCCAGATCATCTGTGATGTCCTCCTTCTTCAAAAAATGTGGCTTCCTCTCTACTACCATCAGCATATCCTCCATTTCCCACACATCTGCCCTGGTCCCCTTCGACCCCATGCACAACAAGGACAGAATTTCCCTTATCCTCACCTTCTAGCCCACAAGCCTCCACAAAAACATATTACTTCAATATACAACTCTGACATTCTTCCACCTACTACGTGATCCCACCAGCAGACACAACTTCCTCTCTCCTCACCTCTCTGCCTTCTACAAGGGACCACTCCTTTATTGACTCCCTTGTCTACTCCTCCATTCCCACTTATTGTCCCCTTGACACTTAACCCATCGTCATAGGAAGTGCTACATTGAGCCCACACCCCCTCCTTCATCACCTTATGTGTCCCCAAAAAGTCCTTCCAAAACTTCACTTGTGAATCCGCAGGGGTCATCTACTGCATCCAATGCTCCCATTGCAGTCTTCCCTACATTGGAGAAACTGGATCCTGGCTGGGAGATCACTTCATTGAGCACCTCAGCTGTGTCCATCACATGAGCAGAGATCTCTCACTGGCAACCCATTTCAATTTCCCACCACATTCCCATGCTGAAATGGTTGTCCATGCACTGCCAGACTGAGACCACCTGCTAATGGGAGGAATAACACCTTATCTTCCATCTGAGCACTTTCCAACTGGATGGCATTAACATCGAATTCTCTGGTTTGTATTAGCACCAACCTCTCCCCCCCCAACCTCAATCTTTCTCTATTTCTCCTTTCCTTTAGCTGTCTCTTTCCCTCTCTTTCCTTTTTCCTAATTCCTTTCTCCTAGATTGGTATTCACAGAGCCACCCCTTCCCCAATCAATTCCCACATTTCCTCTTCTGCCTCTATATGTCCAATTATCACCAGTTGTCTGTTGCTCTGTGCTCCTCCCACTGCCCTTTATTTCCTTCTCCTTAACCTTTTAATTCAGATGCCTGCCTGCTTTTTACCCATACTTTGAAGAAGGGCTCAGGCCCAAAACATTGTTCCTTGGAGTTCACTTAACTAGTGACCTATGGTGGGCACACAATATCTCCGCACTTGTCAGGAAGGCACAACAGCGACTGCAATTCCAGAGAAGACAAGATTACTAACACCAACATGATGTGAACCTTCTTCAGGAATTCTATCAATGGCATCCTGGCCGGCTGCATCACAGTATGGTACAGCTGCTGCCCAAGAAATGGATCTGAGGTGAATCCACAGGACAATAAGTATGTCAGAGAGGATCAATGGAGTCTCCTTCACCCCCCTTCCCCCGCCCCCACCAACATAATCTACCAGGATCATTTTCTGAAGAGAAGATGCAAAATCATTAAAGACCCCTTCTACCCAGCACACAGCATCTTTCAGCTACTCCCATCATGAAAGAGATATAGGAGTATCAGAGCCGGCACCACCAGGCTGAGGAACAGCTTCTTCCCACGGGCAGTGAGAATGGTGAATGACCAAAGGAACTGCTTACACTAACCATCCAAAACTAATATTCATGAAACAATATTTATTTGTATATAGGAATACTTGCCCTGCAAATATATTGTTTGTCTATATGTGTGTTATGTCTGGATGAGCGTCTGCATGTTTTGCATTCAGGACTGGAGAACGCTGTTTTGTCAGGTTGTAATTGTGCAATCAGATGACAATAAACATTAAGTGACTTGTATATCTTTACCTTCTATGGACACTGTGTGACCTGCTGCATTCCTCCAGCATTTCTGTGTTTTCTCTGCAATTACAGCACCTGCAGCCTTTCATGTTTAACTACATAGAACATTGCAGTACAGTACAAGCCCTTCAGCCCACAATGTTACGCCGATCGATGTAAACCTACTCTACCACTAGCTAATCTTCCTGATCTCATACCCATAACCCTCTATTTCTCTTACATCCATGTTCCTCTCTAAGAGTCTTTTGAACATTGCCATTGTACCAGCCTCCACCACCACCCTGGCAATGTGTTCCAGGCATACACCTAGTGTCTCCTCTCAATTCTCCTTCACTAGCCTTAAATAAATGTCCTCTGGAATTTGATATTGTTATCTCTGGGGGGAAAAAATGCTGGCTCAGCATTCTATCTATATGTCCCATAACTTTATGTACAGTAAATCTATTAAGGCACCTCTCATCCTTCATGAATCTAAAGTTAAAATTACCAGTTCTGTCAACCTTGTTTCATAAGACCTTCTCTAATCCAGCCAACATCCAGGTAAATCTCTTCTGCACTCTCTCTAAAGCTTTTACATCTTTCCTGTAATGAGGCGATCAAAATTGAATATAATCCGGAGGAGTTATGTACAGTAAAACCCCTAGTATATGGCAAAGATTAGGATTGGTAGATGCTGGATTACTGTATTTTCCAGATGCTTCACACCAATATACCTGCATTAATAATAAAGTTTAAAAGAGAAAGGACAAAAATATTATTCTGTAATTACACAAAACAAACTTCATTTGCACGAATAAATAAACCTTAAAGCATTTTACTTTTTTTCAGTCACATTTTTTGAAAACATTTAACTGTCTCTGCATCTGCATGTTCCTTCCTGTCCATGGAGCCACCCAAAAGATGAAGAATATCATCATAGATAATTACACCCCCCCCCCTCAAGTTTACAAATAAAGCCTCTGACCAGGGAGAATCCTACTAAACAGGGATAAGGAGACATTTTAAGTGAGCCACCCCAATGGCGAGCAGATCAACCAGCTCTTTATAATTGGTGATGCTATGCTATTTCACACAAACTTATTTAAATAGATGCTATTTAAAGGAGGAAAAACCCAACACCCAACCCCAACCAACCAATTTTCCCCTACAACCGCTGCAACCGTGTCTGCCTGTCCCTCATCGGACTTGTCAGCCACAAACGAGCCTGCAGCTGACGTGGACATTTACCCCCTCCATAAATCTTCGTCCGCGAAGCCAAGCCAAAGAAAAAAGAAGATGCTATGAACAAAACACAACCAAGATACTCCACTGGCTGAATATTTGCTCCCATCTTTACCAAAGGTTTATATGTTACTTCAGCAAACATACACTTTTACAATTTGAAACTTATGCATATTTAACCTATTATTTTATTTTTATGCATTTAAATTGTTTTTTATTTAATTTCCTCAAGTTTTTTGTTGGTTGCTTGAATTACAGATACCAGTTTTACTGTAAGTATCTTTAGAAGCACAACTCCAGTTCCACTTTTAGGACATGGTCAAGCTTTTGTTAATTAAGTTACAATTTTAAACTTATCTGTTATTTTATTCATTTTTTTAAATTATTTTGATTGATTTTTTTTTTTGCCAGTTGCTTGAGACTGTTGGTTGCTTTAATTTTGGATACCTGGGGGTCTTACTGTATTTAAGTCCATTTCTACTTATTGTTTAAAAATTAATTACATCTAACTATTCTGCTTAACCTTCAGTGATAGTCAGAATCATTAAATTTCAACAGGTAGTAAACCAGGGATGTGGATATTCCATCTGTCAAAGATTCTTAAGGGGATTGTGAGTGGAGCTTGTTCGGGGCCAAAATGGCCAAGCTGCCATAGATTTTGCATTTTACCTCCTGGGCTGTTTCCACTAGCTACACCAGCATTCTGGATCTAGAGGAGGTTGTTTCAGGGTATGGGAACTATGGGGCCCACTCAGGAAAATGTGGGTTATTGTAAATGCACAAGAGCCTGAAGGAATTAGCAAAGTGAGAAATTAGAAATTAGAAAGAGAGAGAAGGAAGGAGTGTGTAAGAATGAGAAAGCAGAAGTCCCATGTGTTTTACCCCCTCCATAAATCTTCGTCCGCGAAGCCAAGCCAAAGAAGAAGAGGGGAAAGAATAGTGAGGGCTACAACTCGTAGAAGGATGTGGATTTTGTTAATGTGGTAGAGAACTGAAGTTCGGCCCAAGAATAGAGCCGTGGAATACAGCAGTAACAGCACCCAAGTTTCAGGAACACAATTAATTATGTTATAGCTTGACCCTTTTGCTATAATAGAAAATTGAATTTATTGTTCATTTACAATTATAACAAACTCCCATTGCTTTAAACAGAACCTTAAGACCTATTGCTAAAGAAAACTTAAAGACAAATAATCATCCTATTCTTTTGGAGAAAATAGAAATACCACATGGAGTTGATGTTCAAAACAATGTGCAGTTTATTAAAACTGATGTGCATCAGGAAACCAATCAAAACTGATCACCTGAGTGTGATTTTGGTACAGGTTTTTATACTCTCAGTGATTACAGAAATATGATCAACTTAGTTTTACTGTTTTGACTACAGAATGAGAGCTACAAAGATCTAGTTACTGGCAAGACAAAGATTGATTACAGAATTGGGTGATTATTTGTCTCTAAGTTTAGTTAACAATGGGTCTAAGTTTCTGTTTTCCACAATGGGTGTATGTTATGATTGTAACTTACTTAACAATAAATCCATTTTCCTATTACATCAAAAGGTATACGCTACAACAGAATTAATTGTGTGCCTGAAACTTGGGTGTTGTCACTGCTGTGTTCCACTTCCCCATAAATAGGCCCCTTTGGTTCCTTGTTTCCATGTTAGCACAATCCACATCCCTCCCTATGTGTTATAGCACTCGCTATTCCTTTCCCTACAATAATCACAATGGGGAATTGCTTGTGTGAAGAAGAAGATGCTTCTGCATTTCCCTCCACTTCATTGTCGATGGGTAGTACAAGCTGAACCCAGAGACAAGCTGCCCTGATATTCATTGCTATAAGGGATCTCTTGAAAAACAAGAATTAATTAGTTCCCCACAGACATGTAGTAAATATAATTTTTCTTAATCTACCTATTTTCCCTTTAGCGAGACAAATCATACCAAAACTTAACAAGCAGTTGATTGATTTGATGAAAGACATTACAATTGCATTGGTTCTTACAGTGACTGCAGTGAGTGTATAATATTCAGGAATCTTTTTCACTGTTTGAATACTGCCTGGCACATAATGTCTCATTTATATTGTAGATCATTATCTTACAAACGATATGTGGAAATAGCTCCATATAATGAATCATAGACAGTGACAAGACTGTATTTCTCAACAGGAATTATTTCAACTACAGTTCAGATACAGAGATAGTAAGCAGCTTGGCTTTTAAGGCAGGAACAATGGAAAAATTTTCCTGCAGATTTCCTTTCTTCCCCCAGAAGACTGCTTTGCGATGAGAGCATCCCAAGAACAAAAATAGAGAGTTAATGTTCCACTCAGATAAAAAGAGACTGATGAAAATCTTGGTCATAGACAGTAACAAATGGAGGAACCAATCCTTTTTGTCCAAATAGAGAATGAGATAGGAAATGTAAGACAAGCAATATTGGAAATTATGCCGCTTCAATCTTAGAATGACTTCTTTTCAGTCACAGAGTTAAATAACACTGAAACTCACTCATCCGTGCTGACTAAGTGCCATCTTGAGCTGTCCCATTTTCCTGCATTTGGCCCATATCTTTCAAAATGTTTTTAATCCATGTATCTGTTCAAATATATTTTGTTCCTAATTATCCATTCTTATGCAAATATCTTTTAAATGGTATAATTGTACATCGACCACTGCCTCTGGCAGTTCCTGAGTGGAAATGCTGCCCCTTAGTTCCCCTTCCTCTCTCACCTTTAACCTATGCCTTCTAGTTTTAGAATCCCCTAGTCTGGGAAAAAGACTGTGACCATTCACTTTATCTGTGCCCCTCATGTTCTTATACACAAGATCAGCCTCCTATGCTCCAGGAAAAAAAAATTAGCCTACACAGTCTCCTTGCCCCAGAAACATCCTGTTCTTTCCAGTAAGGCTCAATCAGGAACACTCTCACCTCGGAGCCAGAAGCCTCAGTCCAGATCAGTGTTATTTTAGCTGGCACTCCGTTGTCTCCGCTCCATCCTCAACATCCATTGGAGCGCTTACACCCCTAACGTCGAAGTACTCGAGATGGCAGAGGTCGACAGCATCGAGTCCACGCTGCTGAAGATCCAGCTGCGCTGGATGGGTCACGTCTCCAGAATGGAGGACCATCGCCTTCCCAAGATCGTGTTATATGGCGAGCTCTCCACTGGCCACCGTGACAGAGGTGCACCAAAGAAAAGGTACAAGGACTGCCTAAAGAAATCTCGGGGCCTGCCACATTGACCACCGCCAGTGGGCTGATAACGCCTCAAACCGTGCATCTTGGCGCCTCACAGTTTGGCGGGCAGCAACCTCCTTTGAAGAAGACCGCAGAGCCCACCTCACTGACAAAAGGCAAAGGAGGAAAAACCCAACACCCAACCCCAACCAACCAATTTTCCCCTGCAACCGCTGCAACCGTGTCTGCCTGTCCCGCATCGGACTTGTCAGCCACAAACGAGCCTGCAGCTGACGTGGACTTTTTACCCCCTCCATAAATCTTCGTCCGCGAAGCCAAGCCAAAGAAAAGAATATAGAACAGGCAGAGGGCCACACTGCTGGAGATGTATAAAATCCGGACACCACTGCTTCCTCTGATAGATCCCATGGCATCATTTCAAAGTGGAGGAGGGAAATTATGCCCAGCGTACCCGGAAAATAAATAAAGCTTAAATCAGAATCAGAATTTATTGTCATGAACAAGGCACAAAATTCGGTGTTTTGCAGCAGTATCATAGAGGAAACATTCATATCATGAACCATCTTACAATAATATTTTAAAAAATTAAAAATAGTAATGCATGAAAAGTAAGGCAGTGTCTTTGGTCCATTGATTATTCAAGAATCTGATGGCAGTGGGGAAGAAGCTGTCTCTGTGCCGCTGAGTGCTCGTCTTTACACTCCTGTACCTTTTATCGCGATGATAGTAGAGTGAAGAGAGCATGGCCAGGGTGGTGGGGGTCTTTGAGGATAGAGGCTGCTTTTTTAAGACACCATCTGATGTGGATATCCTTGATGGAGTGGAGTCTGGTGCCTGTGATGTCGCAGGCTGAGTTAACGACCCTCTGAAGTTTTTCCTTTCTTATGCAACCTTAAATAAATCAATGACTCTTTGAATGTTTGTGAAATCAGTTTATCTCATCTCGATCATACAGCTGTCTGCGGGAACTTGCTATGCCCTAAACAATTGTCCCATTTGCAACGTCCTTACAATCATTTACAATCTTTGAAAAATGTTTTGGGACGTCTTTTCAGTTGTGAATTTTCTTTCTTAATACACAAAAGTGCTGGAGAAACTCAGCAGATCCAGCAACATCCATAGGAGGCAAAAATATACAACCAACGTTTCGGGCCAGAGCCTTTTGTCAAAGTGTGAGCAAATAGCAGGCAAGTACCTGAATAAAAAGGTGAGGGAGGGGCAAAGAAAGAGCAGAGGGACCAGCACAAGCCAACAATTATAAATTTATTTCTGGGTTTCCTGAAAATGATGACAAGAGTTAAAGTATTAAAACAAGCAATTGAAACATCAAGACAAACAAGCCATAGGATTAGTTTAGATAGCTTTTTAATGACTGAAACAAGTGGAATTGGTCGATTACGTGCATCTATTTCTCCTTGTTTCTGTCACGGCAGAGGGTTAGATCCACAGGAGTCAGATTACAGGTAATATTTTACCAGTGTGTTGCCCAACTTCAGGAAACTGTAGCATCACACAGATGTTTTATTTTAACCTTAATGGTGTGTACTTTGCAGCAAGGTCATGGGTCAAACTCAGGATCCTGGGCTGATTTGCTCCCCACTCATTAGGTCATGGCATAATTTTTCCCATGCAGTGGTGGTATAGTGGATATGTAATTGGACTATAATCTGGAGTTCAAATCCCACAATGACAGCTGAGAATTTTAAATTCCGTTTATAATGAACAACTTAACAAGAAAAGAATTTGTCATCAGTAATAACAATCACAAAACTAGGAGGAATTTTCAAAATTTAAAAAAGTTACTATTGTGCTTCATAGGGAAGAAACCCACCACATTTTCCCTGTCTGTCCAATATGTACCTCTAGACCTGTTGGCACAGAAATGCCCTTTTAAGCTCTGTCCAAGACCACAAGTTCAGGCCATCATATTTTGCTGAGTGGATTATGGAGGGTCATGTGGCCTCTCCACCTGGAATGTGGTGGGAGTATGGATTGTGAGGATAATGTGGCCTCTCTGGAATTTGGTGGGAACGTACATTGTGGAGAATCATGTAATCTCTGGTCGGAAGTCACTTCACCTGCCAATCAAGGGTTAGATCTGCCCACAGGTGAGGCTGATGTGTGATTGGTCCTCACATGTCACGTGGACAGGGCTTGCATTGAAAAAGCTGAGCATGTGCAGTCTCTGGTCTCTCTCTCTCTTAGTTTTCTGCTGCTGCATGGAGATTACCACTGAACTCCAAGCTGCAGGCCACGGGCAGCTCTGAAGGGCCGAATGCAATGGGCCCATCCCAAATTCTGATTCATGGGGAATGCTAGAGACACATATATTTGATATATGTGTTAGTTGCAATTAATTTACTGCTTGTTGGTGTGTTTTGCCTGCTAGAGATAGAGAAAGAGACAGATGATGGTACTATGTGTTTAACCCTCACGTTCCCAATCAGGAGATGAGAATGTTTAGCAGTGATTTATTCACACCTGATAGGCAATTATTTGTATACTATTGCTGTGTTGTGTTCATTAGTTGTGATCATTGCTGAACTCCAGGTTGCGAGCCACAGGCAGCTCCGGAGGGCCGACTCAATGGGCCCATCTCAGATCCTGAGCAGTGGCGACACTGGAGATCAGGTTCACGTGTTCATTAAACAATTGCTTATCATTCCTCCATTTGGTCTCATTTTAATTGTGGTTTGGGACTGAGATGTTGAGATTACAATTAGCTGCAGTTATTTTCTGACCCACTCCCGTATATCGGTTTCCAGGCTTGCCAACTCAGATTAAACCCATTGGAGGGTCACCAACAGGTGCCATTCCTTGTTAATTGGATTAATTACCGTTTTAACAAAACTTTATAACGCTAAATAAATAAATAAATAAATAGATAGATAGATAGAAAGCATGCAAGTTAGACCTGACCTGGAATATTTTTGTAGGATTTTCTACTGTTATTTCAGATTTCCAGCATTTTTTTTACTGAATAAATGTTCCTTCACATAGAATCATGCAATTCTTATGGCAAAAAAAAAATGGCCTGTTAAGTTTATGCTGCTTCCTTCCAACATCCCCCTCCCCCCACTGCCTGAAAATTATTCTTTCTTGAGCCCATGCAATTCACCTTTAAATTCCAAATTGATGATAATGAATTGAAAATCCCTACACTGTGCTCATCAAAACATTTTTCAGTAAACTTTGCTCAACATTTTAAACAAACTACAGAGGGTTGTGAACATGGCCCAGGCCATCACACACCCTCCTCACTTCCAGTGACTCTCTCTATACCTTCTTTTGTCTCAGAAAAGCAGCCAACGTATTAAAAGACTCATCCCACCCCAGCCATATTATCTTCACCTCTTGTCGTCAGAAGATTTACACACATCAGATTCAAGGATTGTTTCTTTCCTGAATGAACTTCACTCCAGAAATATTATGTTGCCTTTCTTTGATGCTATCTGATCTTGTTCTGTAACCCTGCATTTCAAGCCCCACCCGGTCAGGTGTCAATCACCCTCCGGGATATAAGCCTGTGCCGGCCTCCCGAAGCCTCACTCAGCGTTACTGCAGCTACACCCAGCCTGGCTCTGTGGAAGTCTTTGTGGATGAAAGCCTGTTGTACAGTCTTTATCTTTGTGTGTGTCTGATTCTGACTAACACTGAACCACACCCCTAACATTAAAATGTATCCATTTCAAATATCCATCCAATTTTTCCTTTAAAAATTTCCACGTAACTAACTTCCATCAGAGCATTTAACTTCCCGCCATAACTTGCCAGGACTTGGATGGAGATCTGTGTTCTCAGGTTAAAAGGTCATAATTTCATTCATTCTTTGGGTGGACAAAACAATTATGCCTCCAGGTATATGGCTACTTGGAGACCAGTACTCAGCAGAGTTATTCCATCATGAGAAGCGGTTTCCTTCTCTTCACTCCTACCAGACTGACTGAAAGTCAAAACGTCTCAAAAATCCTCACAAACAAGTTAATTCCTAAACTCCAACCAAAGTAACACTCCATGCAAACAACTTATCACAGTTTTTTTCACGAATTCTGCTGTTCTTAATTCCTGGTGGGCCTCAAGGGTTATCCATAGTGGATAGGTTCACTCTAAAATACTTGTGCATACAAGCAATGGAGGCATACCGATCTTGTGCAAGCAGGTTTCAGTTTACTTTAAACAGATATCATGAGCCAAATGGCCTGTTCCTGTGCTGTGCCATTTATGCGCGAAAAAATCACCCAGTCAAAACAGAGGTGGGGAGGAGCTTGATCATCCTGAGGGTGGAGAATTTTTGCAACTCTCTACCCCGAGAGCTGCAAAGGCAACATCATCTGGGAGACAGATTTTTGGACTATGGTGAATCAAGGGTTAAGGAGTCACAGAGTTGTACAGCACAGAAAAAGGCCTTTCAGCCCATCATGTCCATCTTGACCTTTTTGCCCATCTACACTAATCCTACTTGTTCATTGTCTGAATTGTATCTTACTATGACTTACCCATTTCAGAGTCTGTCCAAATGCCCCTTAAATACAGCAAATTTCTCTGACTCCCATCACCTCCTCTGGTACTGCATATGAGATACCAACTATACAATGTATATAACTTACCCCTCTGATCCCCTTTAAAACTCTTTCCTCTCATGTTTTACAAATAGCCCCTTATGTCTGGTACCCCCATGATTGGAAAATTGATGATAAACCTTGTCCAAGCCTCTGATAAAATACACGAAAGGGCTGGAAAAACTCAGCAGGTCACACAGCATCGACAGAAAGCAAAAGGCAGTCAGTATTTTAACCTTAGCCTTTCTTCAGGAATCCTCTGCCTCTCTCATAACCCTATTTTTGTGGAGTAGATAGCAAAGGGGAACTGAATTATATGCCCAATCTAATCTGCCACCATCCTCATGGACAGTTGTGTTCTGATTTTGAGGCTTCCCAATGGATAATAAATAACTCCCATCATCCTGGTCACAACTGCTTATTGTTCCCTTTGGGCAGAAGGTACAGCACCTCCAGGGTCAAGAAGAGTTTTAATCCAACAGCTCACAGGTTCTCTTGAACGTCCCAGTACTACCCGAACGCTACCCATAAACTTCTTCAGTAACATCAGTTGATCAGTCTGAGTAGACAGGAGGGGCCTTATCGCTTCTGATGCTTGTGTTTTACTGCAAATGGTTGTTGTTACAATTTACATGCCTTGGCATTGGCCCCCTCATCAACTCACTCCAAAAACAGGTAAAAGATAGATAGCCTACAGAAACTGATATTCTCAAGTCATGGCAGTTTTTCTTAAATATTCTCTTGGCACACATAAAAATAAAGTTATTACAGGGCTCAACGATTGCTTCATTCCACTGTGGGAATACTTCTCTTTCAACAAAAGTCCCATTGATCTCTAATGCAGGAGGGAGTCACACAGACAATTACTTTATTTCAATTACTCACATTAAAGTATAACACAGTATAATCGTTTTATGCTGTGAATTAAAACCTTCTATCTGCTCAGTCATGTTCATGACATTTATAATCATTTGTGTTAAAATGCCAACAGAAAACATTTCTTTAAAAAAAACTCAACTTCCACAGGTGCAAGAACAATGCAATATTACAAACTCATTCATTCGACAAATTTTCTTGTGCAGCTATAAACAGAATACAGCAAAATGAAGGCCTAGCCAGAGTACAAACCTCTGGCTAGAAACAGCCATATAATTTATGAGCTTCAAGCTAATTATTTCTTCCTTGCAAACCATCCAACATGACGTGCATTCATGAATGCTACAGTTCCAGTCATTTATTTGCAACTTAATAAGTACAGGTATTTTTAAAATCTCACACCCTCCTTCCCTTCTATCCCAAAATGTTCAATTATAAAGAGAGTACTCAGTGGCAATTTTATTTCATACATTTCCTGCTGTGTGAATATGCAACTTTGATCAGCCTCTTCTTTGAACCATAAATCTTTATCCGACCAAATCAGATTGATGCCCAATGTGTTCAAGACTCAGTCTGACCCAAATACTGCTCATGGATTATGCAGTGCAAATATTCAAACAAAGGAGGGTTGGTTTGCTTTTGATTTTGAAGCTTCCCAGTTGATCATAAACAACCACCATCACTATGGTCACAACTCCCTACTACCTTTGAGCAGAAGGTACAGAAGCCTGAAGTTCAGCACCTCCAAGTTCAAGAACAGTTTTAATCAAACAGCTCACAGGCTCTTGATCATTCTAGTACTACCCAAACTCTACCATGAACTACTCAGGGACCACCAGTAGATCTGTCTGTACAATTTAAGTATCACTCTTTTCTTGCACTAATTGTAACTATGAATATTTATTTTTTGCCCCTTTCTTATTTATTATCTCTTTTTTATGTCTTGGCATATTGTAGTAATTTAATTTTATACAATTTTAATTGGTTTATCTTATGCACCTGTTTGACTGCAGCAAGGAAGATTTTCTATGTACATTTTATTTATGTATGTGCTAATAAACTCACATTGAGTTGATGAAAATTCCCATTTTATCCCATTAAGAAGCAGGAGTAGTATTTATTCTTGGGGGAGACCAGACACTGGATGTCATACTCCAGGATCTGTTATAGTAGCCTAACAGCACATTCACAGATGCAGGGACCTTAGTTTAATCCTAATTTCCGACTGTTGTCTGTAGGGAGTTAGCACAGTCTTAATGTAACTGCATAAAATTTATTTCAGGTGTTCCAGTTTCCTCCCTTATGCCAAAGATTTGTGGTTTGACTGTTAATTAGTCACTGTTCATACATGATTTGAATGGCAGAGTAGACTCAATGGCCTGAATGGTCTAATTCTGCTCCTATGTCTTGGGTCTGGTGCTAATTGTCTTTGGTATGGGTAAGTGGCAGGAGGATCAGCAGGGAGTTGATGGGGATGTGGGGAGAATAGTTTACACTGAAAATTATTGGGGGATTGGGATTGATCTGTGAGATGGCATCTACATGGTGGTACCATTTTGACCTTCTACCATCAAGAAATAGGAACAGGAGACTCAAAATTAGGACTCCCAGTTTGGGTAATAGCTGTGAGATTGATGAACGGTATCCTTTAGCCAAATAAATAATTCCAAAATATTTATGTATTTATTTTATATATCATTATGTAGATATGTGATTTTTATCTGTGGGGTGTGTGTGTGTGTGTGTGTGTGTGTGTGTGTGTGTGTGTGTGTGTGTGTGTGTGTGTGTGTGTGTTATATATACATATATATTTTATATCTATATACATGAGCCTGCAGCTGACGTGGACTTTTTACCCCCTCCATAAATCTTCGTCCGCGAAGCCAAGCCAAAGAAAAAAGATATACATGTGCACTGTGGTCAGGAGAAACACAGTTTTGTCTGGTTCTATAAGTACTGTCAGATGATAATAAACTTGAGGAAATATGAAAATGTACAAGGGACCAAGATTTCAACAAGGTATTACTGAAACAGACAGGTTTTAATTGGAAAATTTTATACACAACTTATCATCAATACTCTCATTTTATTTGTGATTTGTTTGATTATTTTTAAAAGACCAACCAATCATGGTTCTTAAGTCATCACTGCAGGGTCGGATATTCTCCGAGTTATAATTCCTTACTCACTCATCCAGGAATAGACAAAGTGCCAGCTTTATGAAATCAGTGCTTTCTAAATTACTGGTGGGCAGCTTGACAATGATGCATTTTAAGATTCCAAATGCAATTAAAATGTGAAAAAAAAAATCAGTGCAGGATCGGATGCCAGTCATATACTTCAGTAGTGTGCAAGAATGTCTTGGTGGGTCTGTCCGGTAGGCAAAACAATGGGTAGAAAATGGGTTCAAAAAGATTACATTAACATGTCCAAATAGGCATTGAAGAAATTCAATTAGATCAAATCAGGTCAGCTTCGTATTATTATCACTTATACTTTTCACAATCTTCGCCATTCAATTCCATGAGAGAGAGAGAGAAATAAACACATATACTAACACTCACAAACTACACACATACCCAGACACATACCCAGACACAAAGACACACGCACACATGTATATACACACATACAAAAACACAAACACACATGTATGCATGTACATACATACAAATGCACATACATTATCATGTATGCATGTACACATACATGTATACACTCATGTATCATGTATGTACATACATATGTATGTACAGACATATATAGACATACCTGTACACATGCATAACATAACATTTCTTATTTGTCTCTAAACTTAACTCTAAATTTAACCCTACTGTGCGCAAGTATGCGTGCGTGCGTGCGTGTATTGAAGTCCAAAACCATTATAGTTTGAACTGCATTCTGAAAAAGTCAATTTTAAAATCCAGGCTCAAATATCTTGTTGACTCAGGAGTCTTTTAAATCACAGTTCAGAAGAAATTATGAAGCACTTTTAAACACATTTTCAGATCTTTTTAAACTATGGATGAGCTGACTTTCAGAGAAATATTCTTCAAACAGGAGTGACCATCTTCTGGGTGCAAATTAGAAGTGGTCTTAATTATTTAAAAGCCACTTATGTTGTATCTCCTGTGATAAGGATAAAACACGTCCTGTTTTTCCAGGAGGTCATTTTTCTGTCTTCAGTTTCCTTCTACAATGAGGCTGAACTCTTTATTTCCAAAAAAGCAGTTGGAAGTTGGTCTCCCTTTTTTTCAGTATTCCCCTTTGATTAACATAACTGTACCTATTCCAGTTACTGTAATTCAACCTAGTCTTTCACAAGGGTCCAACTCCTATGTGCCCCACAAGGTCTTGACTTCTGAACTGATTCAAAATGACTCTCTGCCTTCAGTATATAGCCCTCTGACATCATGCGATACAACTACCACAGTTTTAGTTCCATTTCTGCAAAACCTCTTGCCTTTTCCAAAACCACTCCATATCTGTAACAACCTCTAACCTCATCTCTGTTCCAAGAGGCTTAAGTGGTTTTGTTGGTTCCAGAAAGTCGAATGATCCTTTTCTTTTGTTTAAAACAGATGGCTTCGTTCAGCAGTTCTTATTATATACTTAGATAATTCAGATTTTAATAAAGCCAACACTCCATTGTTCTTGAATCAATTAAGGATCCACTTCGGTTCCATTTGCTCTGTCTTTCTAAATGCAACAACTCCAATTGAACTCTTTCTCTTATTGTTATAGTATTTCTGCAAATGTGCTGTGACCTGTGTGTGACCCTGTACCAACCCACAATTCCCTCACTAGAAATACATTCAACTCCATTACTTCTCTACTAAGAAATTTTTATATGAAATAGAGCTTAACATTAACCAAAATATTAATATTAACATAGATCTATTACAGTACACACACACATACATATACACAACCATACACACACGTACATATGCATGCATGCACATAGCTACACACAACCACATACACACACAAAACTGCATACACACCTATGTACACACCCACACACATATATACACAAAAAAATCACATACAGACATACAATCACATACACACTCATATATATATATATATATATATACACACACACACACACACACCAACAGTGGACCAGAGATTACTGTGCTGCATGGTTGTAAAAGGCTTTCTTTTGTCTAAATCATGGATTAATACTGAACTATGCCATCCCTTCTTCACCACCAGACATGCTGAGTCTATTTAACTTTTGAAGTTCAGGATGCCCTTATCCAAACGGGCCTGGTTTTCACAAGGAGGCAAAAGAGATTTACCCATTATTTGATCCACATCGACAGGAACTTTGCTCTTTTCAAAAGTCCCTTGATTACTTCTTTAAGCAATGACGGCGCTTCAGCCTTTGTGCCATGGGTCGCATCATTAGTGAATAAGCAATGCTATTCAATATTACCTACCGAATGTTGAAAGGGCTAGTAAGAGTGGACATGGAGAGGATGGTTCTGTCCATGGATGTGAAGAGGAGAGGATGAGGAGGGGAAGCAATGTGTGATGCGATTACAGTGCTAGTGACCTGAGTTCCAATCCAGTTCTATATCTCCTCCATGTGACCCGCATGGTTTTGTCATAATTTCCTCCCATCCTCTAAAAATGTTAATAGGTTAATTGGTTGTTATTGGCTGACACAGGTTTTATGGCCCGAAAGGGATTTCTACCATGCTGTATCATAAAATGTTATTTAAGTTTCCAGTCATGGGAAAGTCAAGGACCAGAGGACACAGCCTCAGAATAAATGGACTTTCCTTTTGAACAGAGATAAGAAGTTTCTTCAGCCAAAAGGTGGTGAATCTGTGGTATTTGTTGCCACAGAGGGCTGTGGAAGCCAAGTCATTGGATGAAATTAAAGCAGAAGTCGATTGCTTCCTTATTAGTCAGTATGTCAAAGGTTATGGGAGTGTGGCAGATTATGTTATATTTTATATTGTATTTAGATATGTTTTAAATGAGATAAATTGTGGGTTTTTTTTTAATATAGTGTCGGTCACAAACAAATACCAGCACTTCAAAACAGATCTCATTTAAAATGGCAGAGAGTCCAGAATCCCAGTGCCTTTGCAAAATTTTGAAGGATGCCTATAAGGACTTCACAAGTAGGTGTTAATTGGACATGCTGTGGAGAAATGGGTTATTGTTTTGAAAAGCAACAGATGAATGGACTCGAAGATTAAGTCTGATGACGCAGTCTGTTTGAATGCGGTTTGCTGTTCTAGGAAGGTCAGGTGGTTTTGCAAGCAGAGAGAGAAAAAAACAGACTTTTCTCTGAGAGAAAGAGAGAGCGAATTCAATTCTACAGTTCAGCAGCAGAAGCTGGGACTGGAACATGACAAGCTGGCAAGCTTGTGGAAAAACTCCATTTTGAAGACGGGTTGTGAGTTCTTAGTTCAGCCTGGTCAAAGCCCTTGTGGTCCATACAAGAGGACCTTATTTCACTTGAAATAAGGGAAACAGAAAAGGAACTTTATAGTGACCTGAAAGAAAGAGGCTATCAGCTGGAAAACCTTGATGGGGCAAGTTTCTTCAGCAAGACACTGAAGGAATCAGTTTGTGTCCAACGAGCAACAAATCTCTCTCTGGAAAACCGACAAGACCCTTCCTGAGCAGTAACCATTTAGCTTTCAAGCCTGGTGAACTTTGTAAATATTAAATTCTGTGCAGAGTATAAGAATTGCCTTCAACCAGTGAACTTGGAGGAATGAGAAGTGAGAATGGACTGTGAACCAAAGAACTTTCTTAAACTTTCAGACACATTACATACACGTGCGCTTAGAATTAGAAGGGGGTTAAGTTAGGTTAATTAAGTCCATAGTAATAAGTTAAAATGTGATTCTATTTTCATGTTTAAAGATCAGTTAGTAACTGGGTTTAATTTGCAAATTACAACTCGCACAGCTGTGTTTTACTTCTCTCCTAACTACATCGAGCCAGACACAAAAGTTCTGGAGGATGTCTGCAGATGGTGTTGCTTCCATGGGAACTAAAAGGAGACCTATGTTTTGGGCCTCTGGGCCAGTAACAGAAGGCTGGAGAATAGGGTTGAGAGGAAAAATACATCAGCCTTGATTCGAATGGTAGAGCAGACTTGATGGGCCAAATAGCTTAATTCTGCTTCAATGTAGAATGGTCTAACATGCCTCTTGCTCTTCAACCCTAGAGGTGTGCCACTCATCCTCTGCAAATCTCCTTGAAAGAATAGGTGTCAAATGCCCCTCAGCTGAGTTCCAAGGCTGTTACTCTTCAGTAAATATTTCATAATGCACTGACTACACTGCAGAACCAGTGGGATGTTTTGCAGTGTAAATCAAACAAACAAATGTCAAATCTGACAAGACATCTGATGCAGTCGTAAAGATTTCTACATGAACAGTAATTAGGCATTAACATTCAGTGAGGTATTTATCTTGCTTCAACTTCTGAATTAACAGATGGGAGAGACTCTGCTGTGGATCTTGTGACAAACATGTCGCAGAGATCATGCAGTGATGTGACAAGTGCCTAAATCTGCAGATGCTGGAATCTGGATCTTAAAGAAAACTGCTGAAGTCAGCAGATTAGCCATCATCTGTGGAGGGAAGTAAACATTTGACCATTTAGATCAAGACCCTGGAGCACCTTTCATCCAGTTGAAGCATCTTCATCTTTTCTTCCCTCTGTTAGGTGGTAATCAACCCGCTGAGTCTCTCCAATGGGTTGTACTTTATTGCAAACTTCTGCTCAGGGGCAGTTAATACTGCAGAGATGGTAATCAAAGACGGGGGGGAGGGGGGGTGCAGGAGGGTGCTGGTCACTCTGTACTGTGCGAAAACACAGAATAACCTGTGAGCTCAGGTATAGACTTGCCCAGGACAGTCCCACAAGAATTGAACAATATTCAAGGGAAGGCGGCAGCGAAAGCTGCAAATCACAGAAAATGTGAGGACCCTGGATAATGTTGTAGAACACAGAAACCTTGGTATATAGGTGTACAGTTCCTTTAAAGGGGTGATTCAAGAGGACAAAGTTAAGCATGCTGGCTTTCACTGGACAGACTATTGAGTACCAAACTTGGGACTTCATGATACAGCTGTACAAGTCACTGGTGAGACCACACTTGGAGTACTGTGTGCATTTCACATTACCCAGTCATAGGAAAGGTGTCACTAAGTTGGCAAAGCCACATGAGGA